>NC_139809.1:27535449-27727949 GCF_963457635.1 Microchirus variegatus
CGTATCATAAGCTGTAAGGGCATGTGCATGCTCATGCAATGACAGCTTTGTGTATGAACTATTGACTGTGATGCTAATGATTTAGCAACTAGCTGAGAGCTAGCATCAGCCCATTCAGCAACAGACTGATTCATCCTACATCCTACTACACCACAGAGCCACTTAAATGTATTTTATTTGCTATAAGGAATATGTATCTATCTTTGTATGGAATTAGATTTGTGTCAATATTTTCAAACGATACTTTTCACAAATCAAACAACACTTTTTAAGAAAAAAAAAAAAAATCCAGAAAAGTGTTGTTTTGCAATATTGACACACATCTAATTCCATATATTTGATCCTTCTAACTCTTTAGTATATTACTTCTCGTGTTTTAATTTTTATGAACGTTTATATTTCATTCATGGCCATGATGATATACAATCTAAAACTTAAAACTAAAAGTAGCCTCCTCACTAAAATGGACTATACAACGATGAAACTGTATTTACTGCAACTGCACTGCAAAAAAGAAAACAAAAAAACAAAAACAGATGATGGAAATATGACAACACAAGTGTGAGGCCAAGAAATGATAACAGAGTAAGCCACCCCCCCCCCATACATTTTTCCAAGTTATTTCATTTCAAACATAACTTTTTTAATGTATTGTATATGTATTGTTCTGTGTAGCAGTGTGGCTCACAACGATAGTATCTGTGCTCATTCAGAGAGGTGTGGTTTCACTGACAGCTTAGACCAGGAGGGGGTTGTTCTATGCAAATGTAATGATTCTGTCATAGACATTGATGGAAAGCATAGCAATCATGTCCCTCAGCCTACTTGTTCCTAGTTTTTCATGGTTGGTTCCACTTTTTGGGGGGTGATATGTTTGGCAAACGGCCACACATTTGGTGTAGTGTTAGCACTCTTTCCTTTGCAGCTACAAGGGCTTTTCTGTATGGAGTTTGCAGTTTTCTCTGGTTCTCCAGTTTCTTCCCACAGTCCAAAAACATGCAGATTTGAGGATTAGACAAACTGGACACTCTAAATTGACTATAAGTAAGTGTGAGAGTGAATGGTGGTTTGTCTCTATGTCCTTGTGATGGACTTGAGACCGCCTTTCGCAGGAGACACCATATGTCAGCTGGGATTGGCACCAGCGCCCCACATGACCCCTAACGTGGAGGATAAAATGGTAGAGAATGGATGGTCGATTCTTTTTTTCCCCCTCTGTTTGATAATGTATGACAATTGTATAATACAAACAATACACAAAATTGCTTAACTTGATTGAATGAATGAATATTAAATCACTTTAGGTATGTTTCTCCATTCTGTATTAAGTGTAGTAGACTGTGGTATACTTAACTATTGTAAATAAACGTATTTGTAAAAGTATAAAGTAAATATTATATACATGAAACAAAAAATCCAAAAACTAAACTTGACAATTAAACTTTTGGATGAAGAAAATTCAGTTTTTGTGCACAAATGGTGAGTATAGAACAGATTTAAGGCTCTTCACATTTTGTTCTTGTAACAGGAGTACATTCTGGCTTATTTGTTTTTAATGTTGCACACGTCGTTCCAGTCTGAGTCTTTATCTGTGCATGTGGAAGTGCTGTTGTTGGTAGCTTACTACACATGTACGTAGAGAAAGTGTGTTCTTTTTTTAAAATGCACTTTATTTGTACATTCATTATTTTATTTGACCCTAGATTCGTACACTGTGTTTTCACGTCACTGTCAGAATTTAACTGAGCGATATTGTGAGTTTTCATTTTTAACTTTTAACCTGGGTTGATTTCTTTTCTGACTGGTACACATCAAACCATGCAGAATGTGTGTTGTTGATGATGTGCCATTAAACATATTCAGTATTTAAATAACCCCTGGGACTGTTAACAAAAAAACTGGACTAATCTTCAAACTGTTTTCCCAAAGCTTCTTATATTTGCTTAGTTTGCGTCGTATTTGATGTGAATAGAGATGTTGCGTTGACATTTAACCCAGTCTTATTCATATTTCTCCCTCTCTCTCTCTACCCCTTCCTCTCTTTCTTGTACACAATGTAGAGATTCCTGGGTCTTCTGAAGACAAACAAAAGTCACAGAATCCACACAAGTCTCAAAACAAAAAATTGAGGGAGTTTACATAGAGACCACACAGCTACAGTGGTCTAATCTATTTGCAATTATAAAGTTTGCTCAGTCCTTATTCAGACAACAACAGCTCATCTTGCCTTGGCCTTGTTATGATCATAGCCTGGTTTTTTCTCTCCTCTTTTCTCTGCCATTTCTCGGTTGTTGTTGCTGTAACATAATATCTGTTTGTGCGAAAGACCTCTCTGTTGTGTTGATGAAGAGGGATTATATTCTGTATTTCTTCAAACTCATTCAAAGCATAGTTTTATGCCTGAAAATGGAAGCATGGTCAGGATCATGGCCCGTGTCTTTATATCATCTTATGACAGATGTACATCCTGTGGTCATCACCTGCATGACCTGTGTCTCCTTTTTGTTTCTATATTGTTGTGTGTGTCAATTTAATCAACCATTTCATTTCACTATAGTTTCCATAGTAATATCATTAGGATTTTACTACCAGCATCATCATCAGTATTTGGCTCAGTACTGAAAGGCACTTCCTCATTCAAACATTATGTCTGTGAACATGGCGTATGGCACCATGTGTTTCTTTTCCTCTTTTTTAATATTCATCTATTGTTTAATGGTGTCAACATCCTGCCATTGTTCCAAAACCTTTCAAAAATAAATACATTTATAAAAAAATACAATACAGTTACAATATGGTATTAGTATGGTGATAGTTTGTTATGGTGAGATAATATTAGAAATAAGATTGTATTACTCTATAATATTACTTTCTTATTATAAAATTCTGAACATGATATTACATTAACCATTTAATGTCCGATTGGACTTTTTTTTTGCTTATTTTAACCATAAAAGAACCAGAGAATGTATTTGAGTAAGTGCTTTTGCCCATATTTCCAGAATAACTCCCAATATCTGGCAGTTATTTACAATTTACATGCATATTGAAATACAATCAAATTATTAAAACCATTCAAAATGAAGAGAAACAAAATGGTGTATTTTTCACTGTACAGTCTCTCAATTGTGTCCCAATGTGCAAAAGCAGGCCAATAAATGAAAAGGAAATGTATAAAAAATAAATGCAGGTGTTTTTCCAACTCTCTCCTCTCTGGCAACAAAGACGCTAATTCTCGGGCTTCCTGAAACAGCACGAGTGAAATTACCTTAATAAACACATGTTGGCTTTGACATGCAACTTCTCAGCTATGAGAAACTCTTTTTTTTTACCGTTGGATTTTTTCTGTTGCATTACTTTTTGGTGTAACTACGGTAATGCAAAGTGCACATGTGCAAACGTGTCGTGTTAGAGGGTTAACATATCGACATTATACTGTAAATGTTCGATGTTTCAGAGGCACATTTGTGTTTAGACTAAAGTGCAAAGCCTGAAGGTCCAGACAAGGCCACTGAAAATCATCTCACAAAAAACACTGCAAACAAAATTGAAATAGCCCCCTTGTTTATATACATTTGCTTTGTATGTCTCTTGCCCACAGAGTAATTACAGTATATGAAAGTAAAACCAGACTTTTTTACAGATTACATTAAGGATCCGTGTCAATGAGTGTACTTAAGATAAAAAAACAAAACGTTTTTTTCCCCTCTTTTTTTTTTTTTTTTTTTTTTTTAAAAGCTTAGCTCTGTACTCTGTGGCTGCCACTAAAGTCAGAGAGGAAAGAAAAGAAAGAAAAAAGAGAGATAGATAGATGGAGAGAGCTGGAGGGCAGAGGCGGGCTCAGGTGACTCAGCTTTCCCCCTGCGAGCAGATTGAGGGGAGCTGTGGGTTTGAACCCCCCAAAGTTTTACTAGAACACAAGCTTTTTAACAGGAGGGAAAAACAATGTTATAGCTGCTTCCTGCACCACTGAGTGTTCCCCACCAGTAAACATAACAAGGATTGGGTCATAATGTTATGTTCTGGCATCAGGTGAATACACTGTTTTTTTTTTGGTTTTTTTCACCAGCCTTCCTCGCCATCCCTCCTCCTCCTCCTCCTCTTCTTCTGCTGCTGTTTTCCATGTGAAGGAATAGGCTCCAGTGTTAAAGAAAAATCAGTCATCAGCGTTGTTATTACGCACTCACTTGCTCCATCTGCAAAGCTGGCACTCAAACACACTCTTTGTGTGAGTGGACATGGTGGTTTCTCTCTCTCCTCCTCTGTTTCCTTTTGTGCCTGTTAAATGCTACTTATTATTTCCCAACAAGGCGGACTGAAGGAAACTCTGATGTAAAGGAACCAACTCACCTTCTTACTGTCAGGAGTGTTCTTGTGTTTGTTACCTCTTTTGGACTGTTTCTGGCACACACACTGACATTGTCAGGACCAGTAGTCTTCATGGAGACCAAACCTGGTCTTGATGAGGCAGAACCTCAGCCCAAGTTGAGGGCTAGTATTTGGATTGCGGTTAGGTTAAGGATCGGGCTTTGACTGGTTCAGGGATAAGGCTTTGTTTAGGCTGTCTTAATGAATGTAAGTCAATGCTGTGTCCTAAAAGGAATATCTGCACAAACTTGAGTGTGTTTGCATTATGTTTGTAATGGGAATCCCTTTATTGTCAGTTATTAATGCATTGAACATATCCATAAGTTTAGGTGTGTGTGTGTGTGTGTAGGTTTTATGATACAAAGGACCTCTGTCAGGTCCAGCAGCTTGAACCAGGTTGCACTGCAGCTGAATGTGTGACAGTAGCAGTAAAAACAAACAGAAGTTCTCCACTCTGGAAAAATCTAATGCTATGAAAATGGCAACTATGGCAATGATGGGAACTGATCCATGTTGTGTTTCCAAACTGTGTTGCATTTGGCTGTGGAGGAAAACTGCACAAAGGGGTAAAAAAACATGGATATATCTGCAATGGGACACTCGCATATACGTAGGCCTTACACAGTATGTGTGTGTGATTTAAGAACACAGGTGCTTGTGTGTTGGACATACTGTAAGTCTAACTTAAAGCTATATATATACACACTGCAAAGTATAGCTTTGTATAATAAACCATTTAGAAATAATGTAAATTGATTATTATAATAATATTAAACACAAGTTGTTAAGTTTTCCATAGTCTTGACTAACTGAATTTTGTCCAACTGGCCACCATTAACTTCGCTTGTCTGTATATTTTTAGGTTAAAAAAGTATGAATAGAAAATTCAAAAACACCTGAAGTCAACACTATCTATCTAAAGCAAGTTGTGTCTGTGACGGACATAGCTCACTGACCGTAAGTCAGATCGCCCTAAGACTTTAGATATGGTTTGAGCATGGGCCGATGGTGTGCATCCTTGATTTTCAAATTTTTTGGAGGAATTTTAAATTTTCGCTGATTTATCACACTACACCAGGCAGGCAGCGGCTCATCAGCAGCAGCTGCGCTGTCTGGAGCAGGAAGGGTGGGAGTGAAGAGGCTGTCCTCACAGTGGGTCAGACATTTTCACACGGTTCACCGCAGAACATGGTGCTATACTGAAACGACGAGGTGTACATTCACCAATACGCGAGCACATATATATTTTGCATTATCATGCAACTACTTTGCAGCACACTTGGGGAACCTGTTTCCAAAGGTAAGCTAGCGAGACTACGATTTGCATTAGCGTAGGGCTAACATGATACAAACACTGTGCAACCTCATTTGGCACAACACAAATGTTTTTCATTTTCGATTAGCATTAGCGTAGCTAGATGTTGTGACTGTCAGCCACACCAGTGGTGAGGTTGCACAGTGTTTATATTATGTTAGCCTTTACTTTCTTTTAAAGTAAAGGCTAACATAATACTTGAAAAAGCTTCTTCAGCTCCCACTATAGGAATACATACTTCCTACGTGCACTGCACTAGTTAGGTGCTAGGTGCTGTACTGACATGTGATCCACAGAGGACTGTGAAACAAACAGAACCAAGTGTAACATTGTTCTTGTTTAAATAAAAATTCCAATGTTTATTTGCTTATTACGAAATAAGAATTTAATTTGAACAACCTGACCTGTGTTGGAACAAAATGTATCATCCAGTTGAGTTTACTTAAGGCTGCAGGTGACCTTTTGTTGAAGTTCAGCCACCTTCAATTTTATTTTTACTCCGTATGTGTTTGTGCATGTCACAGCTGAGGCTCCGCGATTGAGCGAAGGTAAAAAATCTGATCTATTTGGGTGATATCATAGCAGTGGCTCGGTACTGTATTAGCTCATAGAACAGAGAAGCATTCCAGAAACGTCTTGACAAGCAGATCACTCACTACGTCAAGTGTAAATATAAGTTTCTGTCAAGTGTGATTTCCATGAGGCTTTTTCTTGGCATGGCACTTCCTGCACGTAGTCCAGGACTCGCATGCTCTTCATGGATCCACATTTATACACCTTTCCCATTTTAAAATTTTACTTCTACATTGAAGCAGGCATGAAACATTACACAATACTGTGCCGGACCATTAACCTGCAGATATATGACTTGTTTTATCGAGAAGTGACAGGATGTAGTGCCCTGATTAATCATAGATAAACAGCTAAGCAAATGAAAGGAATGGAGAGCGTAAATTTCCTCTCAACCATATGCAACGGATCAGTCGCACAAGCGCCTCATGTGATTGTTTGGGATTAAATGGAATATGCCACGGAGCTGGCTGGGGATTGTTTATGTACATCTGTGTTTGTGTGAGCTGTGTGCTTTTGTATATATATGTGTGTGTGTGTGTGTGTGTGTGTGTGTGCATGTGTGAGTGCGTGCCATGGAG
Source organism: Microchirus variegatus (assembly GCF_963457635.1). Classification (NCBI taxonomy): domain Eukaryota; kingdom Metazoa; phylum Chordata; class Actinopteri; order Pleuronectiformes; family Soleidae; genus Microchirus; species Microchirus variegatus. The sequence goes on from NC_139809.1 coordinate 27,542,284, forward strand.
TAGGTAACAGGACTCAGGCCAGGGGGTCGTTTTCTTTTGGTCAGACAGACGGTCATCATTGGATCCATGTTATCTCATGTCTGGAGCTTTCAGATGAGAGCTGAATGTGTTTAGCAGGCAGCAAAACACATTCTGCTGTCTTGAGTCATCTCTCTCTCTCTGTGTGTGTGTGTGTGTGTGTGTGTGTGTGTGTGTGTGTGTGTGACACAAAGCGAGTGACAGTGTGTGTGTGAGAGAGAGCATGAGTGAGTCGTCTGTGTGAATGTTTTCCATGTACATGCTGTTAATTTCAGTGAAAACGTGAGTGAAAATGCCCTCATAAGTGACTGTGTCTCAGTGTGTGTGTGTTTCAGAAATAGTGAGTGCATCCCTTACGCTAAACACACTGACCTCATCCATACAGAGGCCCAATAAATTCACTGCAGGTGATAAGTGAAACATTTAAGACCAACTTTGCCATTTTGTTTTTTTGTTTCTCTGCTGTAAAGACTTTTCTCCCACTGAGAACTGTTGCACGCTTCGAACCATATTCATTCTTTTTTAAAAACAAAACATCCACTGCTTCAGTACACGTGGCAATGGTTCAGCAAGTCCTGTCTGATTGGAGTTACGTCAGCAAAATGGCGTCTGCATCCTGACGTGGACGAGAGAGGTCCATGTTGGGAGGTGTGAACACTGAGGAATTTTAGGAACAGCAGGCTTCTGTCTCAACAGTTTAGTTCCAAAGAAGAACACACATTTCCCACAACCTCCCCTGAAAGTAATCCCATCTCTGTGTATCTCTGTTATTTAGAGCAGATTCTCTTATCAATAGTTTCAACAGGGAATGAGAGGGAGACGTGTTACAGGAGCCTCTCACTGTAGGGCCACACTCAAAGACTTCAAGCACCCCACACAAACCTGTTTGCCCGAGTCCTGAGAGTATTCATGGATTTTTGGTGGCAGGTGAGAGGATGTCGGTTCATGTATTCTCTGAGGTAGTGTATTACTGATAAATAGATCAGAGGCAAAGCCAAGACTCCATACCAAATTTGGTAACAGCCAACATCTGGTTATGACTACAGTAATGCATCTTTGGCCATTTGAAGGTATTACAATTCTAAGCCAAGCTGAAAGACAACCCTGACATTCTTGTCTTTTGAAGTTGTTCTGGATTACGTTTTAACTAACTACTGCCACCTTACATCTATTAGACACAAAGCAACCTTATCGTGCCACTGGAGTTGTACATGCATTATTCAAAGTGCTTTCCTGCTAAGTTTTGTACTCCATCGACTCTTGAGAATTTCTGGGTTTTTGGCTCCTAGATGTCTGACTTAGTTTTGCAAGCTGGCTACAACTGTGCTTGTCATTAGGTGGGCAGTTTGGATACAGTCAGTCTACCAGTGTTTGCTGAAAATAAATGCAAGGTTGTTGCTGGAACGGGTAAAAAGTTGGATAAAATTTAAAAAAATCGATAAAAAGTTACACAGAAATACAGAAATAAATAATTGCAGAGGTAAGAATCTGCTCCCTGTTTCCTCTGACAAGTGCGTGCCCAGTGTACCTGAATGGGTAAATAATACATGTTGTATACAAACTAATACAATCAAAAGAGCCATTTCTTTAGAGGTTGTGCGAAAACCTGCTTTGAGATTTTTGATGACTCAGTTTGTACTCTCAATACATAGTATTATGAATATTTGGATGCTGTGCTCCAGCTCAATGTACCATTCAGATTACATTACCTCCATTGCAGGGATGAGCCTGTGTTTTCTCCGGTCTCTCACTCTGCAGCAGCTTGTGTAGTTGTTCAAATATACATGGCCTCGCTCCAGAAATGTTCTTATCATTATCATCATCTTCCTCAGAAACATCACCCTACAGTTTCCACTTGACTTATAGATAAAAGTGACGGTGGTGGCGAGAAGTCCTTCACAAGAGATTTTAGACTGTTTTAGACATGTTAGTTACAAGACCCTCCTCTGCAGATTGGTTTTAACTGGAAGGCACTCGCTCTCTGAGACCCATGTCATGATGACTTGGAGGATATGGCAAGAATTTTCCAGTTTTCTGGTGTCCATTTTCAAACGCAGTTAATCCTGAGATCAGTTGGCCTGAGAAGGACCCACCTGATGGAGCCTTTGTTGCTCACGGATGGAATGATTGCATTTGTTGGCTTGATTTGAAGGAGCCTTTGTAATGGGACAGCCTAGTCACACAGATGTGATGCAGTCAGCCTTCACATCCAGCATCTGAAGGATGCAGCCCCGGGGATACCGGAATTGGGACACAACTCAGTTTTTCCTCACCCTGGGCATCAGACAATTACACCAACCTTGACTGATGCCTTAACTCCTCCACGCTTCTTATAGCCAGGTTGCATTGCATTTTTATGTGTATACATATATATGTGTGTGCGTGTGTATGTGAGACAATGTGTATTTGTGTGAGTTGTGGGAAGTCCTAGAAGAGGGAAGCTGAGTGTTTGGGAAGTTGCCATTAAGACAAAAAGCAGAGACATCCAAAGTGGGTTAATGACCTTACATGGATGTGTGTTTGGCAGGACTTTCTTATACGTGGGTTGGGACACATACATATACATACACACAAACACACGCACACTCGTCTTTGACAGGGGTTTATAGAGGAGCTGGGGGACTCTCTGGGTTTTTGGTGTTTGGTTTTTGGGCCTCAGACTCACTCAGAAGACTCATCTTTACTCGACTGTCGTGTGGACCACCACACAGTGGTCACCCATTTATTAAGGACAACACAAACGCATTCATACAGAGAGCAATTTAATGTACGCATAGGGAGCTTTTATTTATATTCTATGATTAAAAGACATTCCAGCAAGGTTGCATTGGATTGAGAGGTTGATATATTTGTCAAATGCCTCATTTGTATAATATATTTTTCTCCACGATGAATATACAAATGGCTCCGTGCTTTTTAAGCGCAGCAGTCATGAGTAATGTGGTTGGTAGGAGAAATGGCATTATTAGCCTCTGTTTTATATGATAGTGTTTGTGTGAGTAGAGTAAAGGGACAGTGTATGAACACTAAATGTTTAAATGTTTGCATCAGTGGTATGATACGTATACCCACTACAACAAGAGCAGGATTTCCATTTAACCACTTAAAAATGTGCATTGATATATCAACTAAGTTTTTTCACAGAAATTGCACTCGTCTAATTTGTTTTTGCAAATAGAAAGTGATGGCTGTCGTTTTCATTAAAAACACTAATAGAAATCACTATCTGCGTACTCTTTTTGTAGGTTATTGCGCTGCTGGTTAGTGGCATTGACAGTATACCCACTGAAGTAGACCACAATACACTACTGTGTGTTATGGTGTCTTATGGGTATTTTTTTAATGTAGGTAATTGCTGTGTTGTTTTGGCTGGCTCTTCGTCATTCCTGTCATGGTGTATCACTGCTTGTTTTATAACTGGAAGCATGTGTGTCTTATAAATGTTGAAATATGTGTGGACAAATCATTGTTCACCAAGCATTGTATCGGGTCAGTTCCTGCATAATGAGGACTTGACTGTTTGATCACTGGATCACCTGAGAACAACTTCCTGCTCTGGAGATTAGCTCCACTTTCAGTGCTTTTCAGACAACACTGGCCTTCAGGGTTCATAAGAAAAAAACAGGCAATACAGTGGTATTGTTTTGTTGTGGGCATGTTACAAAAGGGTATCGGTGAAGTTTATGATGTACTATACAATGGACCGTTGTTTATATTCTGCAGTACTTGCAGAAAAACTTGCAAATGCTTTTGCATAATTCTGGTTTGTGGTCTACTGATGCTCAGTATTGCTAGGTGATTTTATGCAGAGCTTTAGACAAAGCAATGACACTCTCTATGTTTAGACTACAGGCAAATCCGATTTTGTTTTTCTCAAAACACAAAACCTCTTCAGGCAGCCTGTCCACACTGTTCATTTTTAAATGGTCAAATTGGATTTGTATGTCCAGACACAACCAAGTATTAAAGCATGGTTTGCTTTGGTAAGTTCAGCCACTTCTTTGGCATGGCTTAAATGTAGGGTGAGAGATCATTTTCTGGACCATTTTTTTTTTTTACATTGTCAGAAAAATGAACCTGTGGAATGGACAGGCCTGTAAAAACACCATCAATCATATTGAATGACCCGAACAAAATAATTGGACTGTGATGCATCAATCAAACTTCCATCTGACCCCCCTCCCCCCATACGTGTACCCCTCTTCGTGCATTAATCGCGTATGCTCAGAAGACGACGCCAGAGCTTATGCTACCTTGCTAAACATTCAATGAGACGCAAGACAGTTGCAGCGACATTTTGGCAGAAAAGGTTGCAAAAGAAATACTTTTTTTTGGGAAAGCTATTTCCAAGAAAAAGGATGAATATCGGCCCGAAAGGCCTGTAAAGTGATGCCATGGTGGCCTTGTTTCTAGTGGACAGGTGGGTTAACTTTATGTCTTTGCAACCTTTTGAGAGTATTTGTTGTTTTTCGGGCATCACATTGTCATTTGAAGTATTCAAAAAAGTTAACAGTTAATAGTTTTTCCAGGACCTGTTGAAAAGGTAATGATAAAGCTCTAGAGCTCTCACTGCATACAGACTAGACCTATGTACGTGTCTGACTTTCTGTATGAAGAAATCTCATTTCCCATGACTATTACAGAGGATTTCTGCTGTGCAGACATCTTTTAGGTGTAGGGTGGGACACCCACCTGCATCCGTTCTCCTCCTCTCCCTCCCTGATCATTCTCCCCAGGATGCCAGCCCTGACACCAACCTGCCTGTTATTCGGGATGTGCTTTTGTCAGCTGCTGGGTCATTGAGGTTTAAATACGAGACAGGATGTGTTTTTGTCCAGTCTTTTTTTTTTTTTTTTTTTTTTTAAGCCTGATGTGTTTTTCAGGAGGTATATATTTTTTAAACTTCAGTCTGTTGTTTAGTTTCCAGGAATGTTTTTTTCCCCCATTTTTTTCCTCTGATATAGCTCTATTGTGAGGAGAGATGTTAATTTTTCCAGAAGCATGTGTTTACTGGCTCCAGATTGTCATGCACATTAGAGAAGTGAAAACTGCTAAAGGAAACATCGCCGTGAAGACAAAGGGTGACATTTATTTTTGTGCCACTCTGTCTCTGCCAGTGAACTCCCTATTCTGAGCAGTGTCATAGGTTGAATGGAAAATCACAGACATAAAAGAAAACAGACTTCTTGGTGCTAATATTTAGCTCTTGGCTTCCACTTGCTCACATCAACCTTCAACCTTCAAAAATCCTCTCCACTAGACACGCAGTGCTATTTGTCTAAAAACTGTAATGCATAACTTTTAAATAAGCAAATGTCTGTTACATTCAAATCAATGTCAAATTAGTTCACACACTGTTGATGAAGCCTAACAACTCCACATGACTCTCTCTCAGGAGACGCGCTATTTTCGTGAATGTGGTCGTGCTAACTATGAGACGAAGATTGCTCCAAAGACCTACAAGGTAGGCTATGTCCATGGCATTTACTGCAGAATATGGTTTGGACCCGAGTTTGTGTTCTCACCAGAGGGACCGCACCAGAGTCAGATAATTTGGTGCGGAGTCAAGCGGACCGAGACCACCTCTTTTTGGCGGTCTCGGTCCGTTTGATTTGGTGCGGACCCGAGTGCGATTGATGCTTTCACACCAAAGAAAACTAAACGAACTAGAGTTTTTGGTTCGAATCGATCGTTCGGTGCGCACCAACTGCTGTTGGTGTGAAGGCGCCCAAGTCTTGGGAGATGGGGACACCAGCAGTGTTTCAAATTTACCTCAAAGTAGACTTTTTATTTGATGTCTGGTAACCATAGCACCAAATAACTGCACACAACTTGTGGCAGTAGTTTCTTTGTAACCATGTTGTTAATTTTTGCTCATCTGTCCCACTGCACTGCCTATATTTGGTATCCCGTTTGCCATAGTTTGTGCCACTCATTTTTATTTTTTATTTTTTATTTGTATTTTTTTTTTAAAGCACATTCAAATTCCGCAGCTACGTTTTTAGTTTCCTGACAAATAAATATCAGTAATTCCTGAAAACTCCTGAAGGTTGTTTAACAAAGCTTACAGCTGTTCCCAAGGTCTTTCCAGAATCCTCAAGTAACTTTCTAACCATCTGGAAGAAAATGTAATCAGTCTGTCATGCAATAACATTTGTTTGTAACCATTTTCCAAAGTTGCAACTTAGTCATGGAAGCAAAGGCCATTTGCTGAAACAACCGATCGTCTCAGGGACTGAAATGTGATGTTGACCATACGTCAAAGGGTTTATCACTTATCCTTAACTGTTAAGATTGTTTCTTTTTTTTCCTCCGAAAAACAAGTGCTGAGCTTAGTTGAGTGTAATGAGAACTGCTTGTTGTTTGCTATAGCCGACTTTCAGTGAAGACTGACGTTATGTCATTCTGTTACAATCACTGTAAGATCCCTGTTTTATTAGCTAAAAAACAAAGATGGAAATGTTTATTGAGTGGTCTTCCTGGTAGGTCTGAAAGCTCCCACATTGGGCCCCTGTTGCATGTTACCCCCCTCATTTCCAGTTATCCTTGTTTTCCTGCAAAGGATCTAAAACAAAAGGAAATTTATTGAAAAAAAAAAATCAAAACCATAATGTCAACATTTAGACTTTTCCATTTAATAGCAAAGTTGGACAAGACTGGCTCAAAACCTTGTCCGAGAAAACAGCCCCCACTCACCAACTCCGTCTCATCTAAATGAATACCAGTTGCAGTGTTGCGGTGAGGACTTTGACACCAAAGTAATGAACAGTCCCTGTCTTACACGTGCACACACTCAAACACACACCCTCACTCACGCATACATCATACCCAAGGGGAACACATTTAGGAAAAAACACATCCCTCTCTGGGCAGTGTGACTATAGGAAGGGGTTCATCGCAGAGGTGGGGGTGTGTTGGGGGGGCTGTGGGTTGTTTTTACAGGAACCACATGTTTCGGGGGATGAGTGGTGACTGCTGAGTATCTGTTAACAAAGCTCCCTTCTGACAGCAGCCTCCAGTTGCCACATCAGGACCTAGTGACTTGTAGTTTCCCTGATAAAGTCCTGCTTGTTTTTCCTGGGAAGCTCATGGAATCCAGACAGTTTTTTCCAGCAAGCTGAGCTTTCAGAGCTTAGCTCTACCTCTGGCTTTCTTCCCTATAAGTTCCAAATAACTCGCCATAAGCCATGCATCACAAAAACAATTTACATAACAATGTACTCTATATATTTAAAGCCACTGTTTTTTTCCCTTTTTTTGGAGTTTGGTCAAGTTTATGTTGCTTTAGTGGTCCAGTATGTAACATTTAGGGAGGTTTATTGGAAAAAAATGGATATACTATACCAATAATTATAGTTAAATAAAAATCATTAGGTTTTCATAGCATTATAAACCTTGTTTATTTAGTGTAGGCAAGGGCCTTTCTTTAAACCATTGGTGAAATGTGAATTTAATGTTCAAACAAGGATGAAATATATAATTTCTGGTATGTGAAGCCCCTGATGCACATAGAGAGGGAGGGGTGAGCAGTTTGCAGTCTGACCAATAGATGTCACTAATTCTTACACACTGGACCATTGCATTTCTTATTTTTGTTGTGTCCTCTCAGTCAACTGCTCCATTGCTTTTGACCACTTTTGTTTTCCTTCGTCTTGTTGTCTGTATTTAACGTACTTGGTTTTAACTGTCAAGCACAGCAATGCAAATAAAGTTGTTTATTATTATTATTATTATTATTACAGTACACATTGTGACTTTTGGCAAGATGTCGAACCCGGTCTTAAAATAAGACGTAAAACAACAAACATCTTAGCAGTGATCAATACATTTATAGCGTATATGTGAAACAATTCATTTTTATTTCATCCTTTATCATACAGTCATATGGAACTTGTTTTTAGATGCAAGTCCAGTGATCTACAGCAGATGTTTAAAAGCACAAAAAAATTGGCAATGCTGTGTGTTCCTTTCACATGTAATCAGCGTCACAACATTATATATTCTCTCAGGTTAAAATGGCTTATAGGGGAGAATTACTGCTGATTTACCATTCCCGCTGAGTGTTGCTCTCTTCCTCTGTAGTAAAGAGACTTAGAGTAAAAAGATATTCACTGCATAAATCTGATTTATGATGTTTAAATTCAGCCACTGACCCATTTGTACTGAATATGGGCAAGAGGGTTTCTCTCATTCCTCACAATTTTAGATAGAGCTGCTGTGGTTATCGGGTATTGCGGCTTATGACCTCCCCTCTAACTATCCCGTATCAGCCTGTACCCAGCAGGCTTTCCCCAGAGGCACTCCCCCAGCTTTCCACTTCCCTCAGGGGCTCCCCACTAGGCACCAGCAGGCTACTGTTGGTGGATACGGTATCGATGGATGGCAGGCCCTGGAAAACATGTCTGAGTGAGACAGATGGGTGATGAGAAAGAAAGAGAAAGGGAAGGGGGGAAAAAAGAAGAGAAAGATTCAAGTTATAAGAAAAGAGAGGGGGGAAAATCGTGAGTGTTAAAGAGAAAAGAAGGAGGCTTATTCAGGGGAAGACAAAGTTTTCCCTCTTGTTTTTGACAGGCCAGTTGATGTTTTTTTCTTTCCTTTCCCTTTTTTTTTTTTTGACACAGCCAGTCAAGATTGGATCACCCGAGTGAAACCACCTGGTGTGTTGCCCCCCCCCCCCCACCCCCGCCCATATATGCACTCAGTGACCATCTCTGTCTCTGGCTGCATGCCAGGTCACCTTGGCAACCCTGCCCCATTAGAATGTGAGAGGAAATATTTTGCCCATTTTTATTATCTCTTTATTTGCTGCTGACGCGGTGCTTTTTAATAATGTCCGTGTGTGTTTGTGTGTATGCGTGTGTTTTTCTAAACTTTCCCCGTTTCCCTTTTTCAAGGCAGAGGCATCAGCATACTGCGTATTCACCTTCTCAGCACAGTGCGGGAGAGCAGAGAGACTGTGCAGCCCACTTTAAGTGGAACTTTAAGAGTCACACAACATGCAGCTGGTCTTTATTACTTCCCTTTTGGTTCATTGAAGCATAATTACATTCTGACTTCATCCCAACCTTAGCATGACCTCTGCTCTCTGTCAGACACACTGGCAGCCCCGTGCACTCAGACACAAACACACACATACATACACGTACAGTATACGCCCGGCTGCAAATGCAAACATGGATAACACACGTACGCATTTGCGCCTGCATGCATGTAGGCGTGTGCACACACACGCGCACACACAGAATCCCACCTGCAAACAAGCAGACACAGACATTTAGCCTCAGTCTGAGCTGAGATCATACTGAGCCAATATAATAGTGTAAGTGAGCCCAAACACAAATTGGGCTTCTGCTGGAAAACAGCTCCATGCGAGTTCTTGTTTGTGTGTGCATGTGCTTTTGAGGCTTGCTGGATGGAAATGAATCCCACCGTCCCTTCCTCCCTCTCTCTGCTTTTCCTGGAAAACGGTTGGAAACGGTTGCTAATCAGTCACAAATACAGACGTTTTACTGTCACTTTTCCGCTCTCCTCCCCCTCCTCTTCATATGCCTCCAGAAAGTTCATTTGTGTGTCCAGTTTCTATTTCTCTCACATTTCGAGTAGCTGCAATCTGATGAAGGTGTGACCGTGAGGTTAGCAGAGCCGAGTGTCTGTTTTCATTACCTTAAATCAACATGGATGGCCCCCATCTAAGTGCGTGTTTGGTTCTTTTTGAGCTCCAAAGTAGTTAGACGAGGGACTAAGGGTATATCGGGGATGTTTATGGGGTGAAGCTGGACTGGGTGGGCTTGTTAAACATCATTAGAGCTTCCTTACGTCACTGGCCTAATGTTTGGGAAACACAAAATGTCCTTGTGATGTGCCGATGCCATGTTACTCAACTCATAGCAAATATTTACCAGCACGAAAGCCGCACCGCTGGCAAGACCAAGACCATATAGAGCCAAGTAATCTGCTTGATTACTCTTGGTTTATTTCATGACAGTCACTCCAAAGATGTTTCTTCCTTCATCATATAGCTTGAGTAAAACAGCCACGAGACAAACGTCCTCTCCTGTTGGAAGATGTGTGTTCTGACTAAAACCCTGCAACATAATCCTCTTGCTTAAATCCATACGATATGTCCTTCATGAATTAATTGATTGATTGATCAGTGTGTGTGTCATCATGTGACTAGAGAACTCACTAGCTCCAAAAAAACAGCCATGGAGTCATAAGGTGACGTCATGTAAAGTTCCCCATTGCCCCACGTCTGTGTCACACACTGTAATGAGATTTTTATCAACCATGACACATATGTTGAGATGTCCTGCCACTGGATTGTGTTCCAAAGTATCCATCAGGGTTTCCCTCTATTTAGAAGTGAGGTCATTTTTATATGGCAACATGACTCTAACTTTAAACCAGGTTTGGTGCACTGTTTCCCACTCCACCCTTCAACCACACCAGGAATATCACTCACTCGCCCCGTCTGAGGACGCTTACTATGTGCGAGTGCGTGTGCAAGTGTCCATGTGTCTGAGTGATTGCACATTAAAAGAGTGAGTGAGTGTGTGTGGAAGTAAAATAGAGTGTGAGACTATCACATTCTCCAAATAAAACAGTGCTCAAATTGTGAGATGGAAAAGCTTTGGTGAGTGATGTCAGACGGCATTTACACAGGATTCAGCTGTAGGGTCATTGCGTCAGTCATGGAACAGACCTCCAGACCGTTTTAGTGCCTCTTCAGCCCTCCTCATATGTCTGTCAACACATTAAAAACAGCAGAGGGTTGCCTTTACATCAATTTCCACATCATTTCCATCACCTACCATGTGGATGTTTCCGTGAGGTCCATAACGGGATTATGAGGAGTCATATTCTTGATGCTCCCTGCTTGTCTCTAACTGAAGTCTCTGTGAAGATGGTTCTCACTGTGTCAGCGGCCACTGCACGCATGTCCAAATTTAGCCACCTGCTACGGTTGGCTGATCATTTTTGATGGTGCTTTGTTCCTGATGGTGGGTTACTATCAGAGAAAATGCATTTGTAACAACATGTTTTTTTTCCTCATATTGTCATTTGTCTATTTCAAGCGGCTTACCAAAGCCTGGGCCCATTACTGGGGGAGAAACACTGGATGAGTGTTAGGGGCAGATTGATACGGCTGAGTAGGGGTTGTTGCAGAAACTATGCACTGCTGTAGCTGATGTTTTTGTAACCCATCAGAAATACAATGTACTGTGGACTGCATGGTGATCACAATAATTGTGATTGCAGAGTTGAGGTAGTTTGTATTTTGTCTTGTTCATATCCAACAATAGAGCTGAAACAATTGATTGATTACTAAATTAATTGTTGACTATTTTGATAATCAATTAATCGGTTTGAAGCTTTTTTCATCATTAAAACAAGATTTCTGATTGTTTTTGCTTTTTAAATGTTAATATTTTCTTTGTATCTTTGCTCCACATAACAAAGAAATCATTCAAACTGAATACTTTTGGTTTGTGGACAAAACGAGACATTCGAGAACATCGTCAATTCCAGGTTTGACAAACACTGATCAATGTTTTTTTTTTTAACATTTGCTGACATTTTTTGGACCAAACAATTAATCAAGAAAATAATTGCCGGATTAATCGATTACGAAAATAATTGTTAGTTAGACATAATATTCTTCTTTCGGCTCTAAGGGTCACCAGCACCTCCATCTTGCCCTCTCCCTTGTGTCCTCTCCTGTTACACCATAATAATACGATTTTCACTGTGAAAACTGGTAAAAAAAAAAAAAAAAAAGTAATAATAATAATTTGGACTGTCTATTTGAGCTTCAACACACATGTAACACATACATGTAATTTGATTGAGAACCTGTCCTGGCAATATTGTGATTTCACTGACTGGTTGCAAAGCAATAGCCATGGACCCACAGTGCAGTTTGGCAATGCTCGATGCCAGCTCATTCAGAGTGAATGAGAAGCATTTTTAGTGCACGTCTCCGCCACTCCGCCTTAACTGTCTCGTTTTCAGTGGCTTGCCGAGTGTCTTTTGTGTGATTCAGTGGGATTTCCAAAGCAATTTCACAATAAAGAAATGACATTAAAAAGTGTGGGTACGTCATTTGTCCTTACACACACTCCCATTCTACTTTGCACACAAAAGGACAAATGTCACTTAGAGGAACCTCAGTATATGGCTGCAGGCAGCATGTAAACAAAATGCCAGCATTGTAAACAACACTTCTAATACTGATACTGCTGTTTTTTTTAAAGTTTGGTTGTATTGAGGTATGGACATGGTCAATCCTGACAGCACCCACTACATGTGTGAAAATGTGCTTGTGCTAAAAACATCAGTGCTTCATATTATGTGTAAGTGACTTGTGCAAAGTGAGGATTGCTAATTTGAAAGAGGTGACATAATCCTATTGGACATAATCCAGACATTTTATCCATAGGCAATACTTGAATTGAGTAGATTTTTGTTGTTGTTGTTGTTGTAGTTGGAAGAAATGTATTTCACTGCATTTCAAATCAAATCCATTACAGAGTAAACAAAATACTGGCCTGAACTAAAAGTAAAACTACAATTTAAAAAATGCACGCATCAGGACAGGTGAATTGGCATTACTGTAATTAAGGTCCCTGAGTGAGTGACGTGTGACCTTTGACCCATATTGACTGATACATTATGTGTTTAGGTATTTTATTTTGTCACCGATTTCATTTGTAAACGTCTTGTCTTAAATTAAAAACAATTAATGTGAGATTTGTATCCACTTTCTGCACAACGCAAGAAAGAACCCCAACGTTGTAAAAAAAAAAAAGTAACTCAGTAACTTTTACTCTGAGTACATTTTGAATGAGAAAATAGTGTTACTTTTACTTATAAATGAATATTTCAGTACTCTTTCCACCTCTGCATTATGTTGCTTGCAAGAACTACCACAACTAAGGGAACTTTCACAACTAGTTTGATTGCTTTGGTTGGTGCAAAACTGTGCCGCTGACACGCCCAGTGGAAATTTGGGGTAATCCCATATCTCATCTCATACCCATAATGCATTAAACTAAATCGTTTTGTCCCAATAGGTTTGGTTGCTTTCACACCAGGGGAACTGTACCAAAGTAGGGCGGATAAAGCGGACCGGTTGATTTGGTGCGCGCCAAAATACAGAGATTGCATTCACACCTACGCAAACATACCGAACCAAGGGACCAAACAGGTTTGGTGCGCACCAAATGCTGCAGGTGTGAAAGCACCCTTAATCATGCTTCGGGATACACGTCATCTCCTGTGATCAAATTCTACAAAACATCACATGAACATTAACATGTTCAACATGATTAACCGAAGAAGTCTACACTTTTAGATTAGTTTGAGCCACATTTTAATTATGGAACCTGTGGGTTATTGACTTTGCTGCGTTCAATCATATCTTTATGAACGCATTCTTCTGTGTATACCTCGCTGTACTGTAGATAAACACTGAAATGTGCATATGTGGCACAGACGCGAGCGTGAAACACAGATCTGGGTGTGTATCCTGTAGTCGACGGGTTCAGGGCCCTTGAGGGGAGCTGCAGTTCAATCCAAATGAATGGGGGTGTTATGTAACTGCTTACACCATCGAGAAATTATGTAAATGGCTCCGTTGCTACACAACTATGCTCCTCCTGTCAAAACATAAACAAAATTGTACAAATGGTCAAATGCTTAAGAGGTTAAAATGTGGTGGAAATCCAAACTATAGGTAGATTACATCATTATACACGCACTCATTAGTGAAGATTGCAGTAGTTTATAAAATTATCCTTTTTTTTTTCTTCATATTTATGACCCATATCTTGCTACCATGAACACTTGAAAACAAATCAACATTTGGGGGGGCAGCACACATGGACTTCCATGGAACATATTAAGAATGATGTGTTATGACGAGTTATCAGGACCTCAAGTAGTTTTTGTTAAAAGACTCGAAATAAGATTATGACGATTGGGTCATCTCGACTATGTTGGGTGACGTGGGTGACATGGGGAGGTCCAGCTGTGAGCTATCACTGAACACAGCGCTGTCCCACCTCGTGCACCCTTTATGCGTCACGAGCTCTTTGAAATTCCCTGGCTGTTTTTATTTGGTTGTGCATCTAAATCATCAGGGGTCAAGTAAACAGCTGTGGTGGAGGTAAACAGCCTGAAGGATAGGCTTTCCTCTGGGGCCTTCAGCAACTCAACGTTTTACACACACACACACACATACACACACACACAAACGCTATCAAATCTGGGTGAAGACGCCTGCTTTACACTTATCATTGTGGGTTCAGCTCCAGGCTTTTCGCTGCACTGAAAGGTCACGTGGTGTTTTCGAGGATTCGTGATGAACTCTGCTTCTCGTCTCACACTCACAGACTCGCACACACACACACACACACACACGCAACCACCTCCTCATCAGCTCAGGGCAAGCAAGAGAAAAAGAAGGGCAGAGAGAGAAAGAGAGAGAGAGAGGATCAAAGCCAGTGAGTGGGATGAATTCTCTGAAATGAATAGTGCTGGGGGATATTGCTTTAACCTTTGTCCAAAGCACTGTGCTCAGGGACCTCCCTGTTTGTTTTAATGGCTCAGAGCTAGCAAGGGTCTCTCTAGCAGCAGAAGGAATCTAGGCTAACAAGATATATTCACTGCATTTCAGCAGGTGTTTCACGTCACGAGAGGTTGTTCTTGTACAGACAGTCCCCGTCTGCCTCTTCCACTATGGATAACATAAGGTCCAAGACCGACGATGTGTTATTGTGGCCAGCGTGATATTGTTGGCATTTATTCAACACAGAGCGGTTTGATCGTTTGCTGAGGCAGATGTACAGTAGTGTTTTATTTCACGGGTAGATCAAAAGTCTCTCATGCTGTGTCTAACCACAACTCAGATTATATTAGGATTTATTTGTTTTGGGCCTTAACCACTTCACAGGGAGGCCAGGTCATCAACAACCTCTTCTCTGCCACTCCCTGTTTTGATCAAAATCTCCAAGGACCGTGGATGAATGTGGACTGTACATCCAACTACTCATGTCTATTGTGCACACATCACTGTTAATGGGGCTCTGCACTCGTTTTTTTTGGCACTGGAAGGTCCTGCTGTGTCACATCAGAATCAATCACTCAATGATTTTGGGGGAAGTATGGCGGGACTCCTCTCATCTCTGTCGGTAGCCTGGTTTCCATTAAAATTCGGTCCAAGAAAATACGCAATTATGTGTGTTTTTGCTGATGGTATGTGAATATTTTAAGTTAGTTCACAGAGATTAACTCGAGGTGACACAAAGTCCTCGTCACTACAGAAGAATCATACGTAGCTGAAGCTTGACAATATTGAAGTAATATCTCATTCGAGGAATGTTCTGGTTTCCTCATCGCCGTTGCAGCGAAATGTGGAAGTCGGAGTGGTTTTGTTGATGCGCGCCGGCTTTTCCAATATTTCTCAATATACCTTGTCATTTTCTCTGTTTTCACAAAATGAAAATGCACATAAAAACAAGCTAATGAAAACCCACCTACTGTCTGTGTCATCGTCCTCTCCTCCTCCTCCTCCCAGCCTTGAACAAATCAGTGGACAGATGTTTTGAAACAAACAAACACTTTTCAGTAAAGTTTTCATCTGGTGGACCAGAAGTTACTGTGTGTGGTGCGAGCACAACTCTGCTATTTGCATGTCTTGAATGACTCATTAAGTGAGAGTTTGCAGTATATCAGCTGCCTTTGACTACTTCAATACCTTGAAGGATTGTATGCTCGCATGCTATGTTAACCGTCATAAAACATGAAGGTCCTATTAAACATTTCCCCACATGTGCTGCTTCCAATGAAGTTGCAGTTGTTAGAACTATTTCTTGAAAATATTCTTCTTTTATCTAGTGTATGCAGCAGCCGATCCCTTTAGGGTATAATAATCGAGGCGGGGAAATGAGCGGTGTGTACAAAAGACTGAGGAGGGTCTGCGGATGCTAGTGAGAGTGAGTGGTTAGAATAACAATCGGTAAACACAGCAATGCAAATACTCTCCCCTTGTGGTTGACTTGTCTGTCCCACTTGAAATGCTAGAGGATATGTCGAAGCCCCCAGTTTACTCCCCGCCTTGCTAATAATAAGCAAATTCCCCGTCTCTTTTTTGGGCCTCCCTCCACCACCACCCTTCCATCTCTCCCTCCATCATTGTCCCGACTCACACACAGCTGCACAGCAGCACCTAGGGTGGGACGAGAGAGAAAAAGAGAGCTCCAGATTTGTAGCAAGAAAGAGATATCAGGATGAAAATTAAGTAATGATAGATGGGAGGAAAAAAAACTAAATGAAACACATGTAAAGAGATAAATCATAGACAAACTGCGGCATTTATTTATGACGACGATTTTAAATATGCACATGGATTGGATTGTATTCTTCTTATACACTGTAGAGTCACTCTGACTCTCCCCAATCTCAGTTCACTGAAAGATGCTGCTCATGCCTGTGGTCATGACACTGGTGACTTTGGGTTTTGAATTCTAGACAGCTCTTTGACTTGCCTTATGTTAATCTGCCTGGGTGGGAAACGAGTTGTGATTGACGACGAGCACACACACAAACCAGCCTTATTCAGCCTTTTCCCCACACATTATATCACTTTTCATTATTATCTTCTCAAACACACAGTCTCAAATCTTTAAAACTGCAGTGCACAACTTTTAAATATAAACAAATGTCTGTCACATTTAAATCACTGTCAAACGAGATCAAGCAGTGCTGATTAAGCCATAGCAGCTCCACACGACTCTGTGTGTTTCTCAATGTAGTGGCGTTTAGATCTTGTGTTGCCAGCCGACAGTCCTACATTCACATAGGAAGTGCTTCGTTTTCTGTCAAGACAGACGGAGGCAACCGCAACAATGGGCTAGAAAAGCAATACCATTGCAAACAGGTCAGAGTGTGACTGAAAACACAAAGAAGCGCTTAGGGAAATTGTCTAAAACATTCTAAAGGTGAATTCTACTGCTGGGACACATGCCGGATTAGTGGCTAGGTTTGTGACTCGGTCCGAAGGAGGGCATTTCTGGGTTTTGACCAGGTCCAAAGTGGTCCAAAAGCGTGCAGAGGTTAAAAGGACACTCTGAATTGACTGTATGTGAGTGAATGTTTGCCCTGGGTTGGACTCTCCAGGGTGTGACCCCACCTTTCACCCCTGTGTCAACTGGGATTGGCTCCAGCGACCCGCAAACCCTCATGTGGAGGATAAAGCAGTAAACGATTCATTAATTAATTCTACTGCTAAAAAAATAAACAGTTGTTCAGCAGTTTAAAGGGATAGTTCGGAATTTTGGACCTATTTTCCAACTCAGCCGGTGTGATGGAGACGTCTGGAGACGTTTTCAATAAATTTAATTCAGTTCTTCTAGTTGCCGAGTTCGCTGGTGCTATGGCTAGCGCAAGTCAATGGTACCTGCTAGCATGGCATTAGAAACACTCATACCGACTCCACAGTGCACCCGAGGCAAATCAATTGTAACGGCAGACTATCGATGTACATATCTGTGTTGATAGAATAATATTTGAAGCAAAACTAACCTCGCATCGCATGAGTTTTTGAGGGACTACTTTCTCAGCACTATACTTCCGGCAGCGGAATTTCACCACTGCCGGAAGTATGACGCGCTGCTGCTGCTGCTGAGACATAAAGCCTTCAAATTGCAAGGTTGGTTTTATTTCAAACATTCTATCAACACAGATATGTACGTCGATAGTCTGCCGTTACAATTGCCTCGGGTGCGCTGTGGAGTCGGTATGAGTGTTTTAATGCCATGCTAGCTTGTACCATTGATGCGCTAGCCATAGCACCAGCGAACTCGGCAACTAGAAGAACTGAATGAAATTTCTTGAAAACGTCTCCATCACACCGGCTGAGTTGGAAAATAGGTCTTATGTCCAAAATTCCGAACTATCACTTTAATGCGATAAACTATTTGTGTCCTCGCTCCCCCCCTGTGCTGCAACTACATACAAACACACTGCAGCTTTAAACCTAGAAAAGCAACATGCAAAAGATTCACGTGGGAATTAATACCATCAGCCTCCACCTGATTCCAACGTAATTAAATGTAAGCCAGGTGTATTTAGTCGTCACTGTGTACTGGTCTCAGAGGTTACAGAGAGTGTATGGTGAGGGGGTCTGGGTAATAACTCACCGAGGTCTCACACTTCTCTGAAAACAGCACAACAAGCCCCACATCAAGGGAGCTTTGAGAAGGAAATGAGCAAAGAAAGAAAAGCACACAGCAGGAGACGGAGGAGCCACATTTCCAAATTATTAATATTGTTTTTCAAAGAAATCCAAACACTCTCAGGGGATTAGGAGTGGGGCCAGGGAGAAAAAAAATAACAGGCAGGTAGATTATCTGTGCAATTTTTTGGTTCAGCTGAACTGTCAACATGTGAGAGAAAGAGAGAGAGAGTGAGAGAAAGAAAAAAAATCAGTAGTGGTTATACAAAGACTGAAAGCTGAATGAAACATTATCTTTATGGCAGGGTTACAGCGCAAACTGGAACTGGTGCTTTGGCTGTAGCTAAAAAAACATCCTCAGCTCTGAGCTTGTCGTTTTTATTCAGACTCTTGTTTTCTTTCAGCTAAAAGCAAGCTACACTACCCAGAGAGAGCTGGCTAGAGCTGGACACACAGTCACACAATGTGTTCCTCACTCTCCCACTGCCAAACTCCACTCTGTTTGAGCTTCGAGAAAAACAGCCAGAACCAGACACAAGCTGCCACGGTGCTCTACTAATGGTCATAACATGACCCAGTGAGGAAAGGACGAGGCTCAAACATGACGCAAATCATGTAATGCAGGAGGGAGAGGCTAATGTTGCAGGGTGTCTGGAGTTACCTCAACGACAACATCCCTCTGGAATCAGAGTGATATTAACAGACCCCTTCAACGAGGAGATGATGATTCCCCCCCCCCCCCGGTCCATTGGGAATCACTGTTGTAGAGATGGGATAAGTTGTCACATTAAGCCGGTTGTGTACAACGTGGAGGTCCATCTTGCTTCAATTAAAAACTGCAATGTGTCTGGTTTTGATTATAGGTCCTAGCAAAACCAAGGTGATTCCTTCCTTAATGAAAAACACCAGAGAGACTGAGCAGTGCTAAAAGCTGGTTAACAAAGAATAACATGGGAGTGGGGAAGGTATCTCACTCTCATCCTCTTTCCCCTGCCGTTCCCTTCCTTCTTGCCCGTATAGTCCACATGCACAGACCTAACCTTGCACAGGGTGATGAGGTAGGTAAGGGGTAAAGAGTTTGTGAAATCAACCCCTCTCTCCGAACACTCATTTTTCCTTTTAATTCCAGTATTCCCCCCTTTCTTTCTCACTCCCTTTCACCTCACTCCTCCGTCCCTTATTTCGGGTGAATCCGTAATTTCTCAGCAGCAGAAAGACTCTTGTTTCCGCTCCATGGGGCTGAAGGTTTACTTCAGAGCAGAGACCCCTTTTGCTGTGATTTGATGTTGAACCACGATTTCCCCTTTTTTGGCCACAGTCCCCAGTCACCTCATCCCTCATTTTGAGACCAATGGTATTTGTTATTCACAAGCGCACCACATCTTATCTCACGACCTTCACATGACATAAGTTCAAATTCCAGATAGATTGTAACCACAGATGCTGACTTGAAACAATTAGGCTTTGTTGCTCATGCTGAGTAGCATGGAGTGTCTCTAGTGGGGAGAACGGAGCTGGGTGACTGACAGACAGTAACAACATAATATATGCCTCTGTACTGTCATGTACGTCACACAAAATACTCCAATAGCCACAAGTGTGCCTCTCACTCTGTGACTTAGCCTGAATGAGACTCAAGGAAGTACATTGGTCATCATGAGTGCAAGGATGCATGAAACAAGTTGTGCCAAAATGCAGACGAAAACACTGAATGAGAAAAACACACCAGACGAGACTTCTCATAATGCTGGGCGTTTCTGAAAATGTGGTCTGATCTAACGTGCGATTCAGCTGGTGACGCAGCGATTACCTCCTTTCATCTTTCACCTCTTTTATTTCCTTATCTTTCACTGTCTCTTTCCTTCATCTCTGTGTTAAGGTCCTCCGTGGGCCTGTGCGTATCTGTGTCCCGTCCCCTTTTGCCTCAAAGGAGGGGAAATCTAGAGACGTAATGCCCACGAAATATTACTATGACAAATACACAGATGGACCCCATCTGACAGACTGTGTTGTAAAAAAGATGGAAGTGAAACAAGTATTTCTCATAAACAGAACGGAAACAAATTAAAACATATGCTTTCAAATTGTTAGACGACATTTAAAACAAAAAAAAAACCTGATTCATTTTATCTACCTATTTTTTTTGTTGTTGTTGACTTTCCTGCTTTTCCTAATTATCCCCCACATATGATGGTCTTTAAGTTATCAGATCCAGATCCAGCTGGCTCTGTTCTAAGACCATAGACCATTATGGTATCAAATCTATAGTTAGAAATTCAAATCTTGTAGACTTAAATCTGAACTTATACTCTGCCACAGCTTAGGTTCATTTAATTCTGCTGTTCTGTACTGCTGGCTCTGTCCTTCCTCTAGAGCAGGGGTTCTCAAAGTTTTGATACCTGAGGGCCAATTTCGGAACCCAACATTGGACTGAGGGCCGCCAAAGGAAAAAAACTGAAAAACACCCCCAGAAAGAAATCCCATTTGTAATAATTTTAATGACCAGATTGCAGTTCTACACTTTATAACGCTTTTTATAATTTACTGGGTAATTACCCAGTATTTTGGCCATTGTTCTTACCTTCTAATTACAGGTTAATACCAAGTAACACATTTCTGTTACCATATTTTTACTGGGTAAATAGCTAGCAATTGGGGGCTGTAGCTACCTGCTTATTACCAGCTTATAACCCAATAATACACTACAATTTACCATATAGAAACCAGGTAAATACCCAGAATTTTTGTTTACACTTATTGGTCTGTATCCAGTAATGTCCAATAAACATTTAACAAGCTTAGTAGCTCCTGGATTAAAACTATCAACTGTAATTCATTGCGGGCCGCCAGAAATGTTTCTGCGGGCCGCCATTGGCCCGCGGGCCCCGTTACCTGGGGTATACCCTGTGTGTTGATGCCCTGATGCTTTTTTGCCCTCTCATCCATTCTGCCTCAATCCCTGACAACCCAATTTTCTTTTGCCAATTTGCCATAAATCTGGATTTGGATTGTGTACCATCTCATCTCGAGATTCTGCTTAAAAGTGGAAAAAAAGAGAAAATAAATTTTCATTGCAGATCCAGCTAAATTAAAGCATTATATGCTACAACATGCCATTTCCAAACAACAAATTCACCATGACACAATGAACAGCTTCTCAAGACGCTCTCAGACAGTAAGACACCTGAATACTGAATTTACAACAAGGGTTTCTGTGTGATAGCCTCTTTACCACAAGCTTCTGGAGTGCAGCATTTGCTATCTTAAGCTCCAGCACCTCCACCGCTGCCTGTTCTGTATGAAGAATCCCAAGCTTCAGAGCCACAGACTTTTGCCAGGAAGGTCACTGAAATGGCACCAAACACATTTCTGAAATACAGAAGGTTCAATTTTGACATTGGATTGGCCAAAACTATTATTGACCAAAATGACTACGCCCTGACCCCTGAATTCAAAATAATGGCATCTTATAGGTCCCTTACCCTCAAAACTAAACACAACCATAAGTCCTTCATCCACAATGGCACAGGTGTGCTATTACTTATTTCTTCTATTTTTGTCTTATATAGCCAACTCTTGCCTTGTCCTTTCTTCTTTTTGTTAATTTATATGTATCTATGGTCTTTGGGACTGGTTAGATTGAATTCCTTTTTGGGAGAAATAGTGATCTTATCTGACCTAAATTGCATAATCCCGCTACTCCTTGCTCTAGTCAGCTTTCTTTGCCTCTAATTACGTTGATTTATTTGCGTGCAGATAATTTTTTGGATCACAGCTTAATCAGCAATGGAATTCTGCTTGGAACACTAATGGGACTTTTCAAATTGTCTCTTAAGATTTTGATTTAAGTTGTCTCCCATGCCATCTCCCTGTCTGGTTTTATCTTGAAATCATAGAGACAATCTTCTGTGGTTAGCTCCAGTCGCCTGCAACAACCCACAGAAGATGACTATGACCTGGATGATGATATTTATTGCCCTAACCATCTCTGCCATAGTGAATGGTTTATCAATTGCTCTACCTGTTTCCTCTCTTCTGTCTCTCACACCTGGGTAATTGTTTTTTGTGGATTACTGTTCTTTTTACTTTTCTAAATGTTCCTGTTTCTTAGAGCCCGATGACATTCTTCGGTCCACCATGGCACCAATTTCCTATTCCTTCTATTTCTGCAGAAGTGGTTAGCGCTTTTGCCTTGCATCAAAAAGACCTGGGTTCGCGAGTTCATATGTGCTTGGGTTTTCTCCGTCTTCCTCCCCACAAAAGTTAATTGGGCAGAATTACTGAAGTTGAATGGACACTAAATTGTGGAACCAACTCCCACTTTCAGACTCTCGCACTTTCAGTCAGAGAGTCTGACTCTGTCTCTACCTTTAAGGTGAGACTGAAAACCCACCTCTTTAACATGGCCTATAGTCAAAACTAGATCAGGTATGTCCTGATTAGAATAGTCTAACTTATGCTGCCATAGGCCTTGACTGCTGGGGGAATTTCCCATCATGCACTTGAATGAGCACACAGACTTTGCAAGAGCTGCACTTTCTCTACCCTGTCCTCGATTTCTCAACCCTCACCACTTACCCGATGTCCCCCCATGACATGCAGCCCATAAAACTACATGTAGCGCATAACTAACAGACTTTAATCTCTTACAGTTCTGCTGCCACCAGCGAACGGCATGAGGTCAGGACAGGAAAGAGGACAGAAAGTCGCTGACCCCAACCTTCGCTACAGGCTGCGACAAACCCAGTGATCCAGATGGATCCTGGCATTTAAAGACTTCTGTCCGTCCAGAGAGTGGATCCCTCACCTGTGGTTCTCCTTAAGGTTTCTACCTATTTTTCCCTGTTATAAGGGTTTTTTCCCTGGTTGTTTTTCCCCGTACCCTGGTCGAAGGTCTAAAGACAGAGGATGTTACCAACCCTGTGAAGTCCCGTGAGACAAACTATGTCTTGTAAACTGTGGGCTATACACATAACATTTGATTGATTGATGAATGTACATATATGTCAACTGGGATTGGCACCTTCAGCCCTGCAACCCTCATGTGGAGAATAATAGCAATAGACGGACGGTGGATGGTATTGACTCATCTGCTGCGTTGATGAAATCTGCACACCATACCACTACTCAGGCTCTTCCTGTATCGCATACTATGCAACTCCAACCTTCTGCATGGATTAGAGTAGTTGATCATAATCACTCTCTCCCCTCTTCCCCACAATTCCACCACCACCACTGTATTCATACAAAATATTCTCCATGAATTCCACTTTAGGAGAAACATCATGACTAGGATGAACCCACCCATGGCGTTTCATGGCTTGGCCGATGATTTAGGTTATCTTTAACGTCTTCACATGTCATTCCCAATATTCCTGAATAATTTACTGCTGCCTTTACTACCAGTTTTGTCTTTGTCTGGCTGTGCTATTAATCACTCCTGCTATAAATGACACCAAGGATTTTTTTTCCTCTAAAAACCCTGGCGTTTGTCCTTGTTTGCTCGCTGCACCCTGTTCATTATCAGCCTCACTCTGTCCTCTTGACACCTGTGCCACTTCTGCATAAGTAATATTTCTTTCCACTCCTACTTTACGGATTTCACTTTACCTTCTCATGACCTCATATCCACCATTATGCCACAGTGTGGGCTCCCCCACAGCTGTCGCATTTAAGTTGTACCACTCTGTACCACACTTTCCATATTCATGGTTACTCCCACATGTATTCCTGTTTGAAATCTTTAGCTGTGTGTCCAAATCACTGGCAGTGAAAGCATCCCAGTGTCTTCAGCACATTTACTCTGAGTAGCTCATTAAGCCCAGAAAAACTTTTTTTTTGGTACACTTTCACCTTTGAATTCAGCCAGCACAGTTTCACTATCCTTTCTCACTCCTTTTCTTACAGTTTCCATCCTTTGTACATTCATTATTTCAATATTCTCCTTGAGCTCCTCCATACCTACATTCACTGTGATCACTCCATTATATCCACCATTTTTTATTCAGATTCAAAGTAAATTTGAGCCTAATTTGAACAGCTCACCAGTAAGTTACCATCATTTAGGACCCGTGCATACTTTATCTCCCCTGACTTTTAGCCAGGGTTGTTGTTGTTAATGTGAATGAGTTAACTCTCTTCATGCCTCTCTTCATAACACTCTCTCTGTCTCCCCCATCACACTCAACCATTTCTGACAAGCTGTCAATTTCTGGTTCATTCACAGAGCAGTCATGCTCAACCTCCTTCAAAACATTATTCAATCTGTTTGAATGTTGTGGTTTTCACCGATCATTTTCTTTCTTGCAAACGTCCTGCTGACCATCGTCCCTCTTGTCTCGCCTTCCCTCCTGATTGTCTGCCCTGCCCTAATTTCTGATGCACCTGTGTCTTATTAGTTTCATCTTGGTTTGATTATTGCTGCCTCCCTAGTGTATTTATTCTCTGTGCTCCAGTTGTTCAGATTTGTCCTGCTGTAGATTCCTTATGCTTTAGTCCCTGTCCTCTGTATTTCTGCATATTGAGGAGGTATTTTTCAGTTTGAGTTTTTCTCTATGACTTCCCCTTCTCATTTAAATAGTATTTGTGTTTTTATTTTAGTAGCAACTCTTTTTTTTTGCAACCTGTATTTGGGTTCTCTCTTTTGTACTATGTGACAAGAACCTCAGGAGTGACACATAGGGCCAATTCCAATTCCTATCTTAACCCTCAAGCTCAACCCTTATCTTAACTGGCCCTCAAAACCAAGTGTTGAGGGTTATTTTGTCACTTAGAAATCGACACCCCTTAAATGCAGATCCGTCTTCAGACTGTAGGGGGCAGAATAACGCGAAAGCTGCGTCCAGTCTGTCAACTCCAAAAAAGAAGAAGAAGAAGAACACATTTATTTATGATTTTATTTCAGTCAAGTTATTAGGTTGTCGGTTAGTTATAAGATACTCATACAAATACCACAACCACGGACATATTCAGCTGACAGTTACCACACACCACGGCTTATTGAAGGGTAAACGATAGCAAACGATCGCGTGTGCGCACCAGCCGGCTATTGACAAAAGATCGTGAAATAAAAATAAATGTTACGCAACAATGACGTCAGTAATCCATAATATGGGCCTAAACTAAGATAATCCATTGGTTTTCATAATTTTTATATCACTATTAACAAAGAAAATACTTAATTTGTATCGCACTCGCTTCTCTGCTTTCGACGCCATCTTTCTTATGTGAAAACACGCAATGCATTCTGGGTAGCCCTTGCTCCCAAGGGTGGTCCGGGAAAATCTCAATATTGAGGGCGATACAGCCCTTAAACTCGCCCCTCAACTTAATTTTTCTGAGAATCGGGACAGCACTTGCACTAGAGGGAGCGCGCATTTTTGAGATTGAGGGTTAAGCAAGGAATTGGAATTCACCCATATAGTCTTTTTGAGAGGGCATACGGTGGCCATCTCCATCCACATAAAAAACATCCCTAGTTAAAAATGGGGTTCCATTAAACCACTTATTCACCACCTAAAACACTGTCCTTTTATCCCGTCCGAAGAGATTTATCGACGATTCAGACATGGTCTCATGTGACCCCAGAAACAGAAGTTGCTGCTGTGTGTCGTGTCAGTAGAGCACCACTATGACATCATCATAGGTCTTAATAGCAACGCCAACAAGTTTAAATACTGGGATCTCGGAGTCCACATGATAGTTCTTAAGTAAGAACTGAAGACGCTTGGCTTTGACTTGTATAATTGTGTCTTTGTGTGAAAAGCTGTTTTCTCTGTTCTCTAGTGGTCAGTGATCACATAATGCAGTTTTAAGTAAAAACATATTAGTGTCAGCCTTTTCCTAAATACCCACCTGACACACATTTTCTAAAACACAACTTCAGTTACAAAATAGAGGGAGCTGTCAGAAACACAAACATACTCATGAAGACCTTCAAAATAATTAGGCAGAGGCCAATCGAGGGTGTTTTTTCATCAAGTGAAATATGTCTGCTGACATTTTACTTCAACTCGGGTGTCATAAAGCTTTCTGCTTTCTGCCAAAACCAGACAGTAATTTCAAACCATTAAATGTTGGTCATAAGTGCATCATAAATATAATGTTCTTTCACACTGTCAGTAAATTAAATAACTTTTATTTCACAGAATGGATGACAAGTGGCTTTCCTTTCGTGGTAGGACAAGGTCAACTCCTCTGTCTGTATCCTATAACTGCGAATCCATATTCTCAACCGCACCCATCTCAAAAACAGATTAGGTGGAAGGTTTGGAAACAAGCTGCCAGCCCATCGCAGGTTTAGCCCACAGACGGATAAATCACATTCTCAAGCACACGTCAAAGAGCACATTACTGCTGAGTCACTGACATTTATGGCTTTGTCTATACTCGTATCTAAAGTCTAGATTCTAGAATCAGAACAACTGTAATACGTTGGAGACAGCACTTCAATAAATAATGGTGGAGGTAGCTTGGATGAACGGTTCATCTTTAGAATGGAAGATCAATTACAAACCAAACATTCAAGGAGAACCACAGTGATTGTGACTTACCTGTGGTAGCTAAAAAATCGGATTAGCTTTAAACTGAATGCTCCCGATGACATTGCTTACAACTGCAGAAAGGAAGGAAACACTTTATTTTGTGCAAATATCGTGGCTAGACCGAGACAGCCTGTGTTTTATTGCTTGTTTATTCACATTTCCCAGCATAGTGATAGTTATACAGCCTGCTGGCTGATATTAAATCTTATTACTATATGACTCTATGGATCTTCTTCCCCCCTAACTGTTGAGAGCCTTTTCATACTTTTCCTGTCTGTGTGAGATGTAGAGCTTTTTAGAGATGGGCTTTGATATTGTTTATACAATTATATCGCACAACTTGAATAATATAGCTCATCCAATCATTCACTGCTTTCTAAATATGTGTGATCGCTGTTTCTTGATCTAATTTCCCAAACAGGTTTCCTTAAAGGGACACTGTGTAGTATTTATGGGTTTATATAACCCAAAATCCACTTTTTTATACATATTATGTGCTCCTGCATTGTCTAGTCGCTGTATAATAGTTTTTGTTTAATTTTCGTAGTGTTTCAAAAAGTCATGTAAAATAACATGGTCGCGGGCCGCGGTTGCATTGCCACGACGCCATGTTCCTACGGGAGCCTGTAAGGACAAACGCGAGAGAACAAATCAAGCGTCGCTTTACTTGTAGCGGAAGTCCCGCCTCCACTCTCTCCGCTCCGTCTGCTACGGCCGCGGTAGCTCACCCTCTCCCTCGCCTCACAAACCTCATCTGCTGACACGGAGAAAGACGACGAGGACGACATTTGACCGGCTGAGGATACCGTAGCGCTCAGGGAAGGGAGGGGGTGAGCAGAGGAGCAGTTCTTTGTTGTAAATTTCAGCCTCTCCTCTAGATGGCACTATAAACTACTTACTTCACCTTTAAGTTTTATGCAATATAATTAAACTTAAGTTATGTAACCCCTTACCCAGAAAGTCTTATGATGCCTGTTTTCACAGAGCTTTCAGTTTTACTGTATATCTGTTTTCCAGCTATCTACACAAGTACTATGTCAAATGTAAAGCTAAGCGCTTTATCCAACTCCCAATGCAGCGAAAAGTGTAGAAGCACTGCTGGAGGTCCAGAGGAAAAATTATGATGATAGTTTTGTAAAAGTGTGCAAAAGGGTTTCCTTGAGTTTAAGTGTGACATTTATTTGCTCTGCAGGAATAAAGAATTGATGCTGCATTCAGGGGAAGACCACTGGGCTTGAGGGGACAGGAGAAAGGTTCTTTATGAAATATTGAAGAAAACTGAAGATGGGGCCAGTGCATGTCTGCCATTCCTCCTCAGCTCCTCTGCCAGGCAACTTTGTGTGTTGCTCTGGGAGGAACTCGCTGTCCTACCAGCTAACGTGAGTACGTTCTTTTGAGTGTTAGTTGCTGACTATAATATGCATAGCTGTGAAACTATATATTTAAAAGCAGCTCTGA
Organism: Microchirus variegatus; assembly: GCF_963457635.1. Taxonomy (NCBI): domain Eukaryota; kingdom Metazoa; phylum Chordata; class Actinopteri; order Pleuronectiformes; family Soleidae; genus Microchirus; species Microchirus variegatus. The sequence continues at coordinate 27,570,538 of NC_139809.1, forward strand.
GTGTGATTGTGTGTGGTCTTGGGTCGGTTTCTTCAGTGGATATTACTTCCCTGAAACAGCAGACTAGAAAGAGTCACAGGTGGATCATTGGAAACACGACCAAGCCAACACATTTCACTCAAGATAATCTACATTGTTTTGGCTTCAAGAGTTGCCAACAGCACCAGCCTGCGCACCAGCATGTAACTGCATGCTTTGACAGCAAACATCAAATGTTGCCAGTCAGTGAGTATAAGACCATGTTCAGTGGGACAATAATTCACATAAGACATTACGAATGTTTGCAATTTGTTCACCCAGAGTTATAAAACGTTCTGTTGTGTCAGCAATTGGTATAAAACTCTATATACTCCATAATCGGGTTCGGCGTATCTCGGGAAGAATCTGTCTTTAAGATCCAGATCTGATGGATGTTGTTTTCATCATTAATTACAATATTTCCATAGTAACAGGCTACAACAGTCTCGCCTCACTCGCACTGAGTGCTGTTACGGTTTGGCTGCTCATAGAGGCAGAGCGAAGTTTTCTTACCCAGAACGCTAACACTGGAAATTTCTCTCCTTTGAATGATTGAAGAAACTTTTGTGTCTAAATGTATGTAGAAAAGAAACAAATGTATAATTTGTCGGTATCAATAGGACATAGTGCGTGCTCACACACCGACCTTCGGATATTCAAGGTTACGTACTTGTCTGAATTTGTGCTGCAGGCCCCGTCTTCTTGAGACAAAAGCTTTCTCATGCTTGGGTGCAAGTGCAAACACAATTAAAAAACCTTCTCATGCAAATGGAGAGAGTTCAACAACCCTAATTCTCGGTAATTGCTCATAAACATCCCCTATCAACACTGGCACATACAATCGCACGAACTTGGAGAACAGAATCAGTGGCTGCAAAGGCAAGCAGATGAAGCACACAGGGATGTATTTGTTAGGGTCATTAGGAACTCGTGGTGACCCAGTAAGCCCCAACATTAGACCAGCAACAAGGCCTAAGCCCTTCCTTGCTGTGTTAACTGTGCATCTTTGGAAACCAAATGGGAGGCACGACAAAGGCACTTGGATACTGTTGGGCATAATTTGTGTTTGGTGAACTGGCTTTTGGCAGAAAACAGGAAAACACACGCTGGCTGGTTATTGTTAAAGTAAGCTAAAAATTGCAAGACTTGGTAAACTATCTTAATCATTCTGTATTTTGCAGTGGCAGGCAGAAATTAAAGTTTGGCACAGCTTTCGGAGCTCTACTTTGTTCACAAGGTCACAAGGCATCTAGGGGTGAATAATAGCTTGTTTGTCTTTTACAGCAAGCACACCTTTGTGAGGTCATTAACTGCAGCGTTAATTAGGACCAACAAAAGCCTTGAACTAATTGTTTCCGATTCCCTAAACACTTCTTTTTTGTTTATATTGCACTAATCATATCTGAGCACAATTAGTAACAGAGAGTATCCCATGTACACACTTTGGCCACTTTATAAGGAACACATGACACCTAATGAAGGGGCAGAAATGTCACCCGTTGTGATCTCCAGCTGCAGAGGCCTATCTGCTTCAAGGTTTGTGTTGAGTGTCCAGAGATGATCTTCTGCAGACCTTGCCAAATTTTTGGGAAATGTGGAAATAAGAAGCTTTACTTATATCCAGTGTTATGTCCTCATGCACATATGTAAATGTGCATTATTTACACCATCTATTTGATTTTAGAAATGTGTCAGCAATTAGCAGAGAAAAGTAGTGAAGAATTATCAAATGATACAGCAACAAAGTGTTTCACAGAGATGAAGCGTTAGAATCCACACCAGCATGTGTCCCGCCAATTTCTCTATTTTCACACATTTCCACTGTAGACCCTTGTTTTTCTACTCCCCTGGCTGAGAGGGATAATGAGGCTTTTTTAGGTATTGTTCAGTATTTCTGGCACTTACCAGTTAGCTGCTCGCTACTCACTCTGCTAGCATCCAAGGTGTGGAGTGCTACGAGCTATGTCATTGTGTGGAAGACGCAACGGACCAAAACATAAACACAGATTCAGCCCTACTATGCAAATGCACCATTGTTATCAGGGAAGCCAGTATTTAATTTTAACGTGTTAACTTAATCAAATCATGGTCATTTTATGACTAATACATTTTCTGATATAAACCACCTGCTGTGACCATGTTTTCATACCTATATGCATCACATTGGCTGTGGCTTTTGCATTCACAAGCATTTGAACAGGTGTACCGAATAGTGGCCAGTTTATTTATACAAGTATGTGTCTGTTACAAAGGGGCTCTGGTTCTGAATAAACATTGGGAAAGGAAAACATTAAATAATGTTAAGATGAGTTAGTTACAGTGAGAAGATGCATTTGTTGAGGAACACTTAATGTTGCCATGTTACAGAGGATCTAAAGCCTGTGCGAGCTCATCAGTCAAAGGCCATTGGAGCATTCGAGTTTAGATTGGAAGATCCATCAGCCCTGTTGCCAAATCCTCGAAAGAGTAGAACTGAACTGCCAAAAGGAGTGGGCGGATGAAGAATAAACACAGCATTTTACAACTTTGTTGCACATTGGTATACTATCCCCATGCAGCTGCACTGTCTTATAAACACATGCTGTTGTTTTTGCTTACCTCAGTTCATTGTTGACAGGGAAAGATTACTTTGTTGTACCACTAAGCCTTTATATTTGAGTTTAAGGCCTTAATCATGGTGTGAAAACCGAGTACGTATATGTAGAGAGAGCGTAGCTGATGGAAAGCCAACACCTCCAACCAGTGGTAGCTTTTTGACAAAGGTCAGTGCGGAGTCAGATAAAGTTTATTTATGTCTTTCCACTACTCCCTTTCATCGGTGTCCGTGGCACAGCAGATATTATCCTGAGTTTGCTTATTTATTCAGAGAGCTCTACCTCTGGACAGATCTCATTCAGCACTTAATGTCCATAACGCCTTTGGTAATTGTTGTTTTCCTCTGCCCCTGAAATCTCACCGCTTCACAAGACTAAGCTCCCCCTGTCCTCTTGTTTATTTTCAAAGGCCTCAACCAGGACAAATATCCTAAGGTCAACTTCAACAGGCTAGCAGTCTGGTGTGCACCTCAAAAGTGCCGTGAAAATCTGTTGAGCTGACATACAGTAAATTTGTTCCAGTTGCATGAAGAAGCAGGAAGAATGTGGATGGGTGTGTGAGAAAGAGAGGGAGTTCTGGTGGTGGGACCAATGCAGGTCTTGCCCAGACAGGGGCTTTCAGCAGGGATTGCTCAGCTTTGGTCAGCTCTTCCCTGCTTCAAAGGCTGGGAGGAGAGGTTCTGTGAAATCATACAATAACAGTGAATTTAACCACCCTTTCAAAACACAACTGAACTGAAGTGGATAGGTGGGAATGAGACAGAAGGAAGGGATAGAGTTTCATTGCTGATACGAGGAAAGATTGGAACATATAGTACTTGCTTCTGTGTGTGGAAACATGCATGTAGAGGGCATACAAATATCCCAACTCACTGATTTAAAATGGTTCTATAAAGTGATCTGAGAATCGATTGATTATAGTAAATGCGGATAAACCTGCTGAAATGGCTATTGCATTTTCTCATGACCAGTTAACTATTGATTGTTTTTTTTGTCAATGCTGGCAGAAAATAGGGTTATTAAACTGTAAAAAGTATAGTATTTAGCTAACGCTGTAGAAACCTTGGTATTAAATACTCTCAACCTTGAAATCTCCCCTGGCTTCAGATGAGGTTCAGAACTGATTTTAAGATTATATTATTGACTTTTAAGGACCACTATGAACTTCTAGCTAAGTATATTGTAAATCTTTTAACACCATACCAGTCATGACCTGAGGTACTGAGTGAAAGCATTGCTTGTAATCTTGACTGAGATCCAATCTTGACTGAGATCCAAGAGTGACCGGTTCTTTACAGTTGGTGAACTCTTTTGCTGAAACAACCTACCTGAGATCTGTTAAGCAAACTCATTATCCTCTTTTAAATCCCCTTTAAAGACACTTTACGGGACTCAGTGTCTGGATTGTATTGGGATGCATTTAGGATGAATTTGAGATACGATCACTCAGACCACATTCAAGGGTTATCTGGAGCACATGTGGAAACATTCTTTAAGCAGCGTCCGTGCAGATGTGCCTCATGTCATTTGGAAGGACCACTTGCTCAGCTGATGTCCTCTGGCCTGCTACAGTTTTATCCTGAACCAAAAGTATTTTTACACTAGTCAGTGTCTCCCATGCAATGATTTATTTGTGACCATGACCGCAACGTCATTGTTGCCTGTCACATGTGGATTTTTAATTTATTTTTCTATTTAAATATGAGATCAATCTTACATAAATCTTACAAACCCCTCACATTTGATACACAGACCCACTGGCAATCTGTGTAGTCAGGTTGGCATTATTTGTTCTATTAGATTATAAATATCCATGTTTTATCAGCAGGTAATTTTTGATCGCAAATGGTCACTGAAGAAGCATTTGTAGGCGCATTGTAAAACCTGGTGTGTAATGGCGTACTTAGACCTGTGTACCTGTGATCATTCATCAACACAGACATTACTGCCAGGTGTGAACAGCACACTGCTTCTTTAAATCTTTTACTTCATTATTTCACTGTTGCAAGTACAATTGCCATTGCCCTTTGTTCCAGTGGACTGTTTTCTTCAAAACCAGAACAGAAAGGGAAATTTGTAGCAGTAGTGTGTTGTACAAGAACCAGAAATTAGCACGTTTCCATCATTGCAGATTGTCAAAAAAAAGAAAAAATCTCTTAAAGGGATTTTTGACCTGGGAATGAATGCTGATTGTAGCCTTTTCCACTGAAAACGAAAGCCATATGTTAGTGGATGTTTTTTGTTTTTTTTGCACATCTGTGCTGCACAGTTCAACTTGGCCACAGCTGTTTGTAACAAACCTGGACTGAGGTTAGTGGCAACACAACAGTCTTAGTTAAATTATATTTCATATTTCTCTTCAACACAGTTGCACTGGACCTTGCAGTTCATGACCTATTCAGAACAAGGGCCTTTCGGTATGGAGTTTGCACTCTAAGGGCGCTTTCACACCAACAGCAGTTGGTGCGCACCAAACGATCCATTCGAACCAAAAACTCTAGTTCGTTTAGTTTTCGTTGGTGTGAAAGCATCAATCGCACTCGGGTCCGCACCAAATCAAGCGGACCGAGACCGCCAAAAAGAGGTGGTCTCGGTCCGCTTGACTCTGCACCAAATGTCAGACTCTGTCAGGTGCGGTCCCTCTGGTGAGAACGCGAACTCGGGTCCAAACCATATTCTGCAGTAAATGCCATTGACATAGCCTACCTTGTAGGTCTTTGGAGCAATCTTCGTCTCATAGTTAGCACGACCACATTCATGAAAATAGCGCGTCTCCTCTGCCTGAAATGACGCGATATACGTCATCGCCGACTCATTCTCAAATTGGATATTTTGCCAAAAATGGCCAATACAGAGGTAATAAACGAAGATCGGAGCAAGTAGCAATGTGCGAACATTGCTACTTGTGTGTTGCTCCATAGTGAGTCAAAATTGGCGCTTTTCTACCGGAAGGTATATACACATTGATGAAACGTCAATCGGGCCAATTTTGGCTCGTTTGCTGGTGTGAAAGCGGACCACACTGGAGTCATATGTTACATAGTAACAATTGTATTGCCTGGTGCAGATCAAATAATCGAACTAGTGGTGTGAAAGCGCCCTAAATAGACCATAGGTGTGAATGTGAGCGTGAATGGTGAGCTGGCACTGCGATGGACTGGCTACCTGTCCAGGGTGTGACCCCACCTTTCACCCTTTGTCAGCTGGGATTGGCTCCAGTTACTCACGACCCTCATGTGGAGGATAAAGCAGTAGACAAAGGTTGGATAGACAGTTGCACTGGATGACATTTTCTTTTATTAAAAATAAAAATGGGCTGTCCTTTACCTCCTTATATGTTGTCCTTACATGTGCCATACATGCCTCTTCAAAATGGTTGATTAATATCGAGATTAATGTTAGGTTTAATAGCAATAAAAATGTTTAATAATTTTACTCTCATTATGGTTTTTATTGGGAAGCGAGTTGCAATGGTTTTTCATCTGCTAGTATTGCTAGTATTTCCACTGGAACGAGACGCTCTGATTAATTGACTGTTGACCTGGTAGCACCGGTCACGACGTAATGTTGATGTGAAGTTGTGATAGGCTATATGACCTGCGTATTGTGTTTTATTTTGAAAGGGGGGCGGAAGTGTTTTACGCGGTTCAGCAACGGCAAAAATAGAGCTGCTACCTATCGAAATCGATTCGGCGTGGCGAGCCGCTTCTGGGACGCTGCTGAGATGTTCCGCAGCGCGCCCAGTGGAAATGCTCTCATTGATTAGAATGGAAGCTATTTGCGCCTTTACACTACACCTCAGGAAACTCTTCAGAGCTTTCTGAAAGAACGAACTGTAGGTCCATATTCCGAATGTTCCGAAACATTTGTTTCTGTATCTCATTATCTCGGTCATGTTTCTGAGAACCAAAGTTAATACTTTAATCTAAGGGCGCTTTCACACCTATAGTTCGATTGCTTTGGTCCGCACCAGTCAGAAAAATGTTACAATTTAGCAAACAGATGTGGATTCGGTTTGCTTTCACATTATGCATAGTTCGAAACGAACCAAAATAGACCGCGAAGACCATCGGCACCGGAGCCAGACTAAACCCCAATTTCCACCGGAGCTTGTCACCGCCGCGAAACGTAAGCACCGTGGTCACTGGAGCTGATCGCTGGCTCGCAAGGCAGCACTCGTGGCCGCACTGCGCTGCCGTAGCGCGCCCGGTGGGGATTGACGCTGGGAAGAGGATGTCGGAAAATGCGGAAATTCGGGGTAATCCCGTATCTCGTCTCATATCCATAATGCATTAAACTATACCGTTTCGTCTCATTTGGTCTGGTTGCTTTCACACAAGAGGAACCGTACCAAAGTAGAGCGGATAAAGCACCAAGGTAGTAGTGTGCACCAAAGTAACGAGATTACTTTCACACCGACGCTTCGAACTGAACCAAGGGACCAAACACGTTTGGTGCGCACCAAATGCTGTAGGTGTGAAAACACCCTAAAGTTCTTTAACAGCATTTATTTCACCCCACTCATGTTTCAGAGAACTGGGGATAATTGCTTAATCTTAAATGTGTTGGTCTCACTTCACTAGCTTAGCTGTTATGCTTCCACCTTCCTTCCATCAGCTGTGATGCAAAATGCGTCACTCTGTCACCACAGACACGAAAAACAAATCACTGAGCACTGATAGGCTTACTCAGGATTGTGTGATTTTCTTTATATTTAAAGGTTGCAAACCGCAGCTTTAAACAAGATAATGTTTTAGTATCTACTGGGCAGTGTTTTTTTGTTTTTGTTTTTTTTACAGTAATGATGTATGGTATGAGTTGTATGACCTGCAAAAACATTTTATTTTCCACTGCGGCAGTGAGGCTAGGATGACCACATCAAACTGAATGGTTTATGATTTCTTTTTCTATGGTGGCTTTTCACATTAAATATTTTGGGGGATGCCACTGTGTGGGTTGCCCTTCCTTCCCTCTCCATGGAAAAGGTACATTTCACCACTGATACACAACACATGGAAGCTATCAACAGCAACTGGAAGCTTGTGGTGTGGAGACTATTAGCAGTAGCCCACAGACTCGTACACACAAACACATAAATGGTGTGGATGTATTAGGGTGCACAGTGTGCGAATGCGTAACAGGATGTGAATGTGTGCATCGTTTGTATTTGAAGTGTGCCTGATGATTTGAGTGGTGCTCCTGTTATTATCTCTTTGACAGTTAAATCATCCCCCGTCTCCCTCCTTTGTGTGTAATCTCAGAGGATGATTCGTTCATATTTTCCCCCGTTTGTATGGACTGATCCCCTGTGAGGGGGCTGCTTTGTGTTTTATAGATATACTACAAGTCACCCCATAAATAGGTCAACTGTCTGAAGTGTGATGTGTCATATGCTCCTTTCCAGCTCTGAAATGTCTTTTCTAATGAGCCCTAGTGATTTTGAAGAGGAAAACACCACAGCCCTTTTTTCCAGTAAAGCCTCTCTCTGCTTCTTCGAGCCTCGCATGACAGAAACAAAAGCTGTTTGTCCTTTTGGGGATTTTGTGTGTGGGTGGGTGGGTGTTTATTGTATCATTCCTTCTTTCAATTTGTGTTCTTCTGTCATGATCTCCATTTGCTCGATAAACACAAGTTTCTTGAGATGGTTCTCATTTTGTACAATTGCCATAACTTTCCATTTGACTTTTTAGGAAGATCTAATGTACAGTATTGTTTTTTAATTGTTTTTTAATCCCTCTATCCACAATTTCCCTCTATTTTTTGTGTGATTTCATGCTTTTGTGTCATTCATCTTTTCTTGTTTTCAGTGAAAGTCTGTGGTTTGACATTTAGAGAGGACACTAAATCAAGCCTTACAGACAAAGCATTGGGGATCAATCAAACTACACCCCAGAGACAAAATACACAACAGAAAAAAACTGGTGATCTATATTCAAGTTGATAACCTTTTTAGCATCAATAGCACTGTAATGTACCTAAACTACCCAGGAACATACATCATTTACTGTATGTAATAATACATCATTTACAGACCACACTGTAACACTGTAAGTAAACAAAGATCCTGCTCTTGGTAATCATATGCTGGCACATCGCTTCACTTGTGCCATGGATTCACAGGGGCCTCAATCACTATCTCGCCCCTGTCACAGCCTCAGAGTGCACGAAGGGGGCATAGTATCACTCCACTATATCAGAAGAAACACATTTCCCTCCTCTTCTGTGACACTGTGTGTCGTTATGCTCTATCACCGCTCTTTATGAGCAACAACTTTTGGCATCACAATTGAAGCACACTATCATCGTCATTATTGATAGTAAATGACTGCAGTGGCCACTAAATTATGACGACCAGCTTTAATGCTACTTGCCTCCCAGAACGTTCCACAGTGGCCTGAGGATGATTATGGGAAATCTGTGTTTTCCTTTTGATAGTCAGTGTTTTCCTTTGTTCCTCTGCCTCACATTTTTTGGGAAAGCCTGCAGTATTAATCAGTGACACACATGTGCATAAAGCTCCCCAGAGTCTTTAGAGCAACAGAACTTTGCAAAACAAAACAAAACAAAACAAAAAAAATCCAGATTTTATTCTGAATTGCATGGGAATTTAAAAGAAAACAGTCTATTACTCTTACAAGACTCTTAGTCAGACTTAACCTTTGCATGTTTTTCATTCTGAATACAACTTGTCTGAAAGCTTGAGATACATTTGATTTTCCTCCGTGTAGCTCAGTCAAAAAGGATATGGAGACAGGATAATGGTACAAATCATTCATCTGATAAACAGGATGCGATGATTTGTATTGAATAATATTGAATATGTTTTGAATAATCATTACACAAATGTTGTGACTGCACATCAAATCACATGAAAAGTCAATGACTGTGCAGCCTTTTTTTTTGTCTATGATGAGAGGATTTAAGATTAGTCAGCACTCTTGTTGGGTGTTGGGTGCTAGAATGTATTCTTTTACACCAAGTATGAAAAAACATGTCATAAACAATGGAGCTCAAGAAATGGACCTGAATGGAGGTCAGTTCTGCATGATCGACCCATCAAATCAGAGGAACGTGTTTGAAGTTCATGTCGGGGAACTATGATGTTGAATATGGATTCTGCCTCTGCCATAATGACCCACTGGGTGTACGGCCACATAAAGCTTTATTGCCATGTAGGAATGTAGCGGGTGCCAAGCCACTCAAGCAGCTCCCTGCTGATGGACTCTGCTCTATTCAAAGAGATGATTGCAAATGAGTATGCATTGTGCGTCACAGCCATAAGGTCACAAAGGCACGGCCTGTGGGACCGTTGGTCTGCAAAATTACACAGAGGGCACAGCCATGGTTTAGTAACCTTTTCATCCGGATATCCTTTGAGATAATCATCTCATTGTCTTCATTCTGCTTTCCTGAAGCTGGGGACACACTACAAGATGTTTTGCCCGATTTTACCCATGATTCACAGTTGGACAGAGTCTGCTCCAGTCGGCACTCGTTGTGGACAATTGGCTTGGCTAGTTGGCACCGAAATCAGTGTGTGAGGGGTAAAGACTGACCAAGTGTTTACTGATTACTGACCAAACTGCAAACACATACTGCCAACAGCCAATGAAACAGAGAAACTGGGAAACAGGACATAGCGTCAGAAGACAACAGGAAGTAGCGGGACCATCAAAACAACAATGCCAATGTTGACTCCTCTATGACTTCACCCATACCCTCTGACTTCTCAGAGCAGATAGCTGTTGTTTGTTTACCCTTCACACTCTCGCTCTCGTTGTGTCTCTTATTTGTGAGTTGGGTTGAGTGTGCGTGAGAGTGTGACTCATTCAGTTGGTTTGACAAATCCTGTAATCTGCGATCTCTACATTTATGATGCCCAGTCTTTCAGTCGTCATAAATAAATCGGCTGAAACCGGTCGGTGAGTGTGTGCTCCAAGTCTTTTCAAAATTGGTAAAGACTGAAAGTTGGTTAAATGTCTGAATCTGGAGCTTTTTATATGTCAACACAAACAAGCCTATATATGCCAGCCGGCGGCTACAGCCCACCCTTATTTAGGAGATTCAGCTTGCCAGTTTTGCCAGATCCTGGGGATCACAACATCACTCAGTACAGTTACATGACATTTGAAAAAAAAAAAAAAAATGAAATACTCTAAGTACTGTACTGAAAGTTGGACTTGACCGAGAGTGTCATCACTGGAAGATTGATGAGCGTGACGTTGATATTGTTTGGAATCAAACCAAACAATATCAATATTTAACAGAGGAGTCTGTTGTGTTTAGCAACAGCACTGCTGAAAGCCAGCGATCGTGAGTCGAATAACAACCCGTTCTGCCGTATTTTAGTTCAGTTAGTTCGGTGTCAACGGAGTCTGTGCCGTGGTCATGCAGGAAGTACTGAACTGTGCAATCACAGCCATGCAATGACAACCCCGCCCATGTTGAGGAGGTACTACAGTAATGGAAAACAATGTGCCTGATACCAAACTGAGTACTGAACTGTATAATGGAAAAGCGCCATCATATTCTAATATTCTGTGATTGTAAGACGACTCCTAAAGCTTTGTAGAGACACACCTCGGTGAGTAAATGGATTCCCAACTTGCGCTCGTATACTGGGACAAGGACAGTAGTCCAATTGAATGGTGTAGTTGAGCTACAACTGTAGCTATACAACCTAAGTCGAGCACATTCAACTTACTCACTGACACATTAACCCTCTAAATGAGCTGTGCTGTGGAGATCTTAATCTGCCTTTGACCACACACACACACACACGCAGTGAAAGGCATCAGAAGGGTCAGAGGACGAGGTTTGACTGTCAGTGCTGCCGACACTAAACTCATTTAACCCTCCACTGAATGATGTGTGTTTGCCTGTGTGCGCCTATAGACACACACACACACACAGAGGAGAGGATATTTTCCTATAGATGGGGAATTCCCATAAGATGCTGGCAATTCTCATAGTGTTGCAGTCATTGGAAGTTTTGCTTAATCCTCATTGAAAGTGGGATCTGCTTTCATGTTAGAAGGACAAAGTGACCCATTGTGACCATTTTGTCCTCTCTCTTTGAGGCCTTGCTCTAACAATTAGCCCATCCTCACAATGTCAGCACATGGAGGAGAAGAGTTTTCCTATGGCTCTAATACCTCTCCAGGGTGAGGGGAGGTCCATCCTCACTACCAACACTGACACATCCTGAATACAAACAGAGTGCAAACAGAGGAAAGACAGAGAGACGGAGTAAGAGGGAAAACAGGGGAAAGTGGGGTGGGGGGAGGGGGGGGTGAACAACAGAGGAAATCCTTGAGACTGGTGATGGAGGGAAAAAAGGAAGACAGAGGGAGGGAAAGAAAGAATGAGAAACAGAAAAATACCAGCACAGCAGTCAGTGTGGCGGATAAAAGCCACTCTTAAGATAAGGTTGGCACAAATATGTTTTTAATCGTGTTGCAGGGTCCACGGCAAACTTTGGAGACGTTGCCAACTCATAACCACAGACATGTTGCAGATGTCGGCGATATTAATGTTCCCAAAGCACACACATCCAGGATGCACGAATTACCTTACATGGATGTGTGTTTGGCACAAGTCTGTAGCCTCGTGGGATGGAGACGCACAGACATCCAGACAAACACACACATCCCAAAAATCCCATTCACATAAAGGATGCAGACCGACAATATCAGCACGCACATCGACTTATCAGCATTCTTTGATCTTTTCTATGCAAGTGTTACAATGAAAACTCAAGACAAATTGCCCTCAGTGTTTGTATTTGTTTGTTGCATTTTTTTTGTGTTTTCTTAGCAACGTGTGTGTGTGTGCGTGTGCACTGTGTGTGAATGATTGCCAAAAAATGTATTGTTCAAACACAGGCCATTTCTCAGTGTGTGGGTGTCTGTGTGTGTACACTTCAAAAACACATACTCACTGAACTCCTGTCATACCCTTCCAACATATGCTATGAGTTTGGCCTGTGTCCCGAAGAGCACTGCCACATGACTGAGATCCCAGACAGCCCCAAACAATCAGACAATCCAAATGCTGAATTGCACTCAAGCAGTGGAATCATTTGAAATGTGATACAGGGAGTGAAGTTTTCAGCCATATAGCCACAGATTTTTAGATTTAAATGCGCTGGCTTGAATGCTGGGAGCGTATTTCAGATCTCAAACGAAAGAAACCTGAAGTTCTCCTGTATCAATCGCGTCTTCTCTCGAATTGTAAATCCTTCCGACTTGCTTCCAGCTCGCAGTACACACAGTTACATTATTTGGCCTTTAAGATGACCTAACAGACGAATTTATCTCGCCGCTGCCGCTATTGACTCACTCCCGACGATCCTGTGAAAACAGGTTTTAACAGGATTCCCAAAACGTTTGGTACAAGTAAACGTGCATTTTACGTGTGTTTCTATCGACTGCTGTTCACTGAAAATTGGAATTTAGTTCACCATGATAAGCAGAAGATGGCGCAATATTTAAAGTTTAACTTACCAGAGATGGATAAGACGGCACGACTCGATGATGTAAATGAAGAGCACCGGTAGCTGTTGATACATGGTTTTGCTTCGTTTCTACTTCTCATCTGTTATTATAGTAATATTTTTTTTGTGTACTAAGTCGAAGAATGTTGTGGTTTTCTCACACATATCTCCTCTCTTCCACCTTTTCTGCCCTTTTTCTCCAGTGAAATGCAAAAGCACGAGTGTCTCACTGGCACATTAGTATTAAGACTTAATATTTTGTTTCGCTGACTTATTAAAACCAATATTTATATGTTTTCTTTCTGTTAGTGAGCATTCATTAGGGTAAGCTAACAAGGCAGGTCTCAGAGAACTATGTCTGTCCAAGAAGTGATACTTGATACTTGTTTTCAGCAGGAGAAACAATGAAAGTATTTAGTCAGATGTCACGCAGAGTGAGTTTGTCTCTTGTGCAATTCAAACCTTTATTCATCAGGGCCTTTTTGTTCACTGCATTGCACAAACACACACACATACACATACACACACTGCATCTTCCCTTGGTAGCTGGGCTCTCTGAGTCAGTGCTCAGTGTGTGTTTTCAATTACGCGCCCTCTGATCGCCCTCTCCTCCGCTGCAGATTCCTCGCTGTCTCTAGCCCGGCTAACGGATATACAGCCACATTATAGGTGGAGAGAGGAAGGACAGGATTAGAGAGAGGGGCTGTATGGTCATAGGCCTGCCAAAAGTCTCCCTCTCTCTCTCTCTCTACTTCAGATAAACACACACATTCACAAAGGAGCTGTTGTTTCCTTGTAGCAGGTTGTGATAACGCCGCGTCTCAATACTGCATGCATCTCTGATGTTTGGCAGATACACACACACACACACACACACACACAAGAACACACAGAGAGATACATATCCTATGAGCATCCACAGCATGAACCTCCCATTCATCATTCATACCTCTCTTTCCATTGTTTTCTTCGACAGCTTTGTGAATCAGTGTATTTCTGTCTCACTCGCGTCAGGATAATGTTTCACTGTTTGTGTACCTCGTCTGAGACTTCAAAGATCTTGGCACACCAAATCTCCTTTAATAGCGGCTGAGGAGCCATTGTGTTGATGATATGGTTATGACATTATGCCTTTATGATAAAGCTCATCAACACCGAAGACGGTTAAGACTAATCCACTGAGCACACACGCTTGGCAGCATCACTTAACTCCCTCAGCAGCTTAACAAAGCATGGCCTGTCTCCTTACTCTGCCTGTGTTTTCTAGCCCTAATGAGTGGTTATTGAGGCATCAAGGAGGCTCGTGTTTGTGTGCGTACACACATGTGTGCACCTAGAGGAGACAAGCATGCGCACACGTTATGATCTTGTGTGTTTCTGTGAATGAATCTGATGAATGCACATTGTTCATCCATCTCTTGGAAGTTAATCAACGGCTATTATCTGAGTCAATAAAAATGTTGACTGAGCCACTTAATGTCACTTAGAAAAGTAATCTTCTTAGCCAAGTTAAATATCTCTGTTCACATTTTCAGACAGTAATATGCAGCTTTGGTTTGGAGAGGCTCTCTAGAAATACATGGGCAGGAAAACATGTTGTTTTTTATCTGCCCCTCTGCTGATTCCTATGAGTACTGTTCTGTGCAGCATCCACCCCGGCTAACTCAATTGGTAGTGCATTGTGCTCCCCCTAATCCCCAAAGACCCAAATTGAGGAGTTGTAATCTGGAGGAACACCTCATTCTACCTCATTCACGGGCCAGAGTAATGAAACCCCCTTTGATGAATAAGTCGATTAAAAACCTCTATTTATGGTAAGTTATTCAAAGGGTGCTTTGGCGGTTAGAGGGATGACTTGTTCTTAAAAGCACACACTGTACTCGGAGTTTAATAGCCAGGCCTCCTCCTCTTTCCTGTGGCCCCTCTCTTTCTGTTTTGCTGTCCTCATCTTTACGCCTCTGTCATTTTCTTTTTTCTGTGAAACTTCTCCCTGTCTGTGTTCATGACCTCCCCCAGGCCATCTCTCCCTCCTTGTCCTCCTCTTATCTAGCTCTGGCCTAAACTACACTGCCAAATGAGAGCACCAAAACTGATTTATGCAGTGGCCATCGCAAGACAGCAACCATTCTTGGCTGTGGCCGGAGAGAGATAAAACCTCACCATAAAGCCAGCATTGTTTCTAGTTTGCAAAAAAAACAGCCACAAGTGGGATAAATACTGCCTTTTTTCAAGGCCTCCTCAAGGACTCACATCTGCGTGGGTTTGTCAATGATCTTCTCCAGATCTCACAAGGGCAGCATCTTCTGTGACCGATCAATTTATTGGTCACAGAGTGAGATACTGTAAATGACGAGGTGCCTTCAATGCTTCAGAACAGTGAGGACGGATACAGCTGAATGACATTGATTGTGTGGACATGTATTTTGGATGAGAAAATGAGAAAAGTGTTAAAATGGCATTAGAATTTGTGCCTATTTGATAACAGTCATGTAAAAGCTAAAAAATAATGCATGGACTGTAATTGCTTACATGGTCGTAACTATACCCCTACGTTATTCCTCCCCATCAGAGCAACAATCATGTCTATTATTTCGGGAGAAATTTGTTCCCATTCAGTTTTATTCACTACGACTTTGCTAATCTTGCTGTTGAAGCAACATTTTCTGAAGATATTTCACAATAAAAGCACTCTGGGGAGAGGAGAGGATTATGTGTCGTCAACCACAGCAAGGGTTTTAATGTGAAACAGATGAAGGGAAGTGTTCAGTTTGTATTAACACCAAAACCACAGCAGCAATCAAAGCAACATAGCAAAGGGAGAAATCAGAAAACGGAGAGGCTTCTTACGAAGATAAAACAAAATAGCTGGGTTCTCTCCTCGGTTAGTATAAACCAAAAGGAAACTGCTATGTGTGTTGTCTGTATGTCTGTACTTAGTGTTACACTCTTAGAAATAAGGGTTCCAAAAAGGTCCTTCTAGAAGGGCTGAGGTTCTACCCGGAACCATTTTCTTCTGAAAAACCCTTTCCCGAAGAAATGTTTCTTTTCAAGGGTTCTTGGTAACACTAATGGTTCCTGTAAGAACCATTTTGATCCAGAGAACCCTTTAAAACCCCTTTCCTGAATAAAGGGTTTTAAAAGGATTCTTGGTCGAAGCCTCCAAAAGGGTTCCAGGTGGAGCCTTTATAAAAAAGGTTCTACCTGGAGCCAAAAAGGGTTTTCCTATGAGGAATTCCTATTTAGCACTTTTATTTAAAGGGACACTGTGTCGTATTTATGGGTTTATATGACCCAAAATCCACTTTTTTATACATATTATGTGCTCCTGCATTGTCTAGTCGCTGTATAATAGTTTTTGTTTCATTTTCGTAGTGTTTCAAAAAGTCATGTAAAATAACATGGCCACGTGTTTCTACCGGAGCGCTGTAAGGACAAACGCGAGGGAACAAATCAAGCGTCGCTTTACTTGTAGCGGAAGTCCCGCCTCCACTCTCTCCGCTTCGTCTGCTACGGCCGCGGTAGCTCGCCCTCTCCCTCGCTGACACAGAGAAAGACGACGTGGTCGACATTTGACCGGCTGAGGATACCGTAGCGCTCAGGGAAGGGAGGGGGTGAGCAGAGGAGCAGTTTGTTGTTGTACATTTCAGCCTCTCCTCTAGATGTCACTATAAACTACTTACTTCACCTTTAAGAGTGTAGGAAGTGATGGAATAGTGAATTCTGCCCCCCCACCCCCCCCCCCCCCCCCACACACACACAGGAATAAACACAGTATTTTTGTCTGTTTGGGGGTATGTGTTATTTGCAGTATGAGGACACTTGCTTCATCCGTCTTATTTTAATATTGTTGTCTGTGGTGTCTTTCTGGACGTGTGGTCAGTTCCGGTAAGGTCCGGTCAGTTCCGGGTGGGTCACTTGTGTGGTGTTAATCAGACCTTCTCAGAGACTGTGGAGGTAGACAACAGATGCTGGTAGGAGTGAATCACTCAGCAGTGAATATACCACATGTCTGGAATACAACAACCACTCCGTCCAGACACAATACCCACACATAAACATGGCAAATTCGCCAACTCACTGGCGACACTGGCACAAAACACTCTCTGGTGTATGACTGAGCTCACACACACACATATACGTACGCGCAAACAAACAACAGAAGGAAAAACAGAGGGGTTGCCCCATCATCTCATCGTGATTATGACATTCACACATGCCAGACATGTACTGGTTTCTATGAATCATCTTCCACAATGACATTCTTTCTCTTTGTCTTTTTTCCTTCTCCAGTTAACAGCCAGACAAACAGTGAATCAGTGAGACACTAAGCCATGAGATAAATGCCAACACATAGTGGTGTTTTTGTTGATCAAATGTGTTTTTTGAACTTAAAGGAGTGGAGGCGTAAGGAGGGAGTGTGGGTGGTGGGTTCACTCTGATCTCTGCTGGCACGGAGAAGACCCGTTTACCATCACCTTGGGGTCTCTAAGTCATTTGCAGCCCACTAGGAACATTTTACACGTTGGTTAAAAAGGGCATTTAGTCACTCGCACTCTAACGGAGACACACAGTTGCTCACATCTTGCGTCTTAACCCCCCCCCCCCTCACACACACACACGCACACACACAAATGGACACATATGCGCACACTCACATATGACAGCCTGATTATACACAGTTGCTATGGACATTTCCAAGAGGCTATTTACACTTGTATTTATTTGTCTTTTTTTTTCAAATATTCGATTTATGTCTCAGACTTACTGGAAGTGCATGCTGGCAAGTGCCAGGGAAAGCATTTGGGTCCACTTTAAAAATGATATGAGGCCAGACAGACTGGAAGATGAAAGGAGTCATGGGGAAACAAACAAAACACAATGAAATGCCATAATACAGATCAGAATGGGAAAGGGAATACGGGGGGAAGAAGAGATGAAGAAAAAAAAGTAGAGGAAGGAACAATTTGCTGTAACCTCCTTTGGTAGTAAATCGCAACCAAATGGCCCAGAGAATGAGAGGCGCAATGGTGAAAGTGCTGAGAGATCCTTTGCTCTGATGGCTGCATGGATGGATGAGAGGGAGCTGTGTAAAATAATAAACTGTAAAAAAAGCTTGGTCGTTGCTTTCCAGGAATTATAGCTTACAGCAGTTGGTACTGTAAACACGATGCCTGCCACGGCTGGCTGGCTAAAAGGGACTGTAATTTGATAAGCTCGAATTTACATCATTATGTTGAAAGTGAATGAGCATATGTGAACGTGTGTATGTTATATCCCAGGTGTGCTGCCCCAGCCCGGGCTAACTGTGTGTACTGTAAGCAGCTGCGCTGTATCGAGCAGCAGCAAGGTGGGTGAGACCTGTGAAGAACACTCACAGGTTTGCACAGCTATTCTTGTTAGGACACTGCATTGAATCCAATTTAAAGGTCTTACCTCTAAACCAGGGGTTCTCAAAGTTTTAATACCTGAGGGCCAATTTAGGAACCCAACATTGGACTGAGGGCCGCCAAAGGAAAAAAAAACCAGAAAGAAATCCCATTTGTAATCATTTTAATGACCAGATTGCAGTTCTACAGTTTAGCGTTAAGTAATATAAGCATTAATATAATAACGCTTTATAATTTACTGGGTAATTACCCAGTATTTTGGCCATTGTTCTTACCTCCCAATTACAGGTTAATACCAAGTAACACATTTCTGTTACCATATATTTACTGGGTAAATAGCTAGTAATTGGGGGCTGTAGCTACCTGCTTATTACCAGCTTATAACCCAATAATACACTAAAATTCACCATGTAGAAACCAGGTAAATACCCAGTTTTTTTGTTTCCACTTATTGGTCTGTGTCCAATAAACATTTAACAAGCTTAGTACCTCCTGGATTAAAACTATCAACTGTAATGTTTCTGCGGGCCGCCATTGGCCCCCGGGCCGCACTTTGAGAACCAATGCTCTAAACTAAGCCTTTTAAGTTCATTCCCAACGCTAACATTAACCTAAACACTATTCACATCTTTATTATTACTCTAAACAGAGCCCCAAAAATGAGGTTTTGGTCCCCATTTAGATTACTGCTCCTTAAAAAGCCAGTGTTTATACCAAAAAAGGTCCTAAAGAGGTAACAAAAATGAGAGTTCAACAGTGGCTAGAGGAGGGCAAAATCCAGCAACATTTTCTTATTTATTGCCTATAAAATCGCATGTAATTTTGTGGTTAACTTTAATGGGTAATGGGTGAAATCCCTCTTTGTCTTCCTCTTTAATCGTTTCCACATGAAATGGGGGCAACTGTCAAAATAGGATGATGTCATGATGTTAGGTCACCACTTGCTGCCACTGTCCAACACTTGACTTTTACTGCTTTTACAGTGTGTGGCTTTTTTTTGAAGAAAGCCACATACTAAAGTCAGGTTTAGCTTTCTCCAAGTTTCTATTACGAACAAGGAGGCAGTTGTGAGGAATGTTTGAGTCATTATTTGTTGGCTATTTTTTTTTTTTTTTTTTTTTTTTTTACAGCGCAGGTAGTTTTTCAGTGAGCTGCAGCTTTAATGATCATAGCCAGACTGACGTGATACAGAGGGCTGTAGTCGTACTACAGTAAAATGAAGATTGACATATGCAGCCTACAGTAGCCTGTCTGCTGTGGCATTGTGGCTAATGGTTCATGTTATTTCTCTCCATCCAATGAGGATAAGAAAGATCTTTTTCTCTATAATGGTAACTTTATGTGGCCAGAATTCCACTGCTTGCAAGACTGCTGCAATGGTAATGTGGTGGATGATTTTATTCATAGAGACATGCAGGAAATACTTGTGCACAGCTGAATTTAGTTGTTCCATCTGCAAATGGGTTTTAGTATGCTAATGCTGCATGTCCCATAAAAACATCTGAGTGCTCTCTCTCTCTCCAGAACACCATCATCCCATTACATGGATTAGATGGCACATGCTTAGACACGTCTCTTCTTGATGCTTGTATGAACTGAGCTATTGTATAATGTTCTATTGTAAAAAAACAGCAGTTTCTGCTCTCAACTCGGTGCAGAACCCACCATTTGGCATCACAATAAAATGGCAGTGAACCCATAATTTGGCTATGTTAGTTCAGGATATACAGTCTAATTTGTGAGCTCATAAAGTTGACCCTGTTGTACAGTATGAAGATGTGTAGCTTAAAGGTGCATTATGTAATAAATCTAAAGCAACTGGCCATACAATCCTTTTAATATATCACAGAGACTCAGGAATAATGTTCATATAACATTTACATATAAACATATAGCATTAAAAAAATATTTTTGCAGACTGCAAATCATGTTTATGTTTTGAAATGGTAAATGGTGTTGTATTTATATAGCGCTTGTTCAGTCTTGATGACCACTCAAAGCTGCTTTACACTACAGTTCCCATTCACCCATTCACACCCATTCACTCACACTTTCATACGTTTTTCTATCACTCATCTTTCATACCCATTCACACACGCTGGCGGCACAACCGTCAGGAGCAACGTGGGGTTAAGTGTCTTGCCCAAGGACACATCGGCTTGTAGACTAGCGGAGCCACAGTCACCCCAAATCATGTTTCGGCATGTGGCGCCACCTACCGCCATCTACCAATCATTGCAGTCAGTAGAGTCTCAGCTGCCGAGCAACCACGGGTTGCCAGGCGCCACCTACCGCCGTCTACCAATCATTGCGGTCAGTAGAGTCTCAGCTGCCGAGCAACCACGGTTTGCCAGGCGCCACCTACCGCCGTCTACCAATCATTGCGGTCAGTAGAGTCTCAGCTGACGAGCAACCACGGGTTGCCAAATACGTCAGAAAACGAAACCTAAAAGACCTCTGTATTTTGAATTTTCAATGTAGTAACCGTTTTGTGGCCACTTTCTTCCATATGGCACCATTAAACAATCCTGGCCCTAATAAATTACATTCATGTCCCAAAAATGCCGACAAATATGTTTCAAATTAAAATATTTGGCAATTTGCAAACAGGTCGGTCATGAACATATCAATAAAATGTTCCCAGGCAGCGCATTTGTTCTACAATTAAATATCTGCTCATTACACTTTATTTTGCAATGTTACCAACACAGTTGGAAGCAGGAAATGACCGGAGATGAGTGTGAAGCAAAATATTTCAAAAACCCTGGAGCATCACACCTTCTCTCGCGCTCTAATTTACATCAACTTCGCCGCACGAATTGTGATGAAAGTATATTTTAAGGAGTCACATTTACATCATTCCAAATTCCATAACGACATGCTTCAGCTGTCGGCGAGCATGACCATGTTGATCGGCTGCTACTGAAAGTCGCTCACCTGATGAAAAGTATGCGTAACGGCTTTCCGAACACAAAGTGGGAAGCGATAATCAGTGGAGCTTACAGCTTTGTGAGCAATGAGTGGAAATTCTTTTTGTTCTGCTCTGCTCACATGCTCTGCTAGGAAACCAGTTTAACAGTGCGTCAGTGAATTTCTAGGAGACGAGGTTGGTCTAAAATAGTGTGACGTGATTCTTGGAAATCTGTGGCATGGGTTCTAGAAGTCGGGCTCCAATACTCGACTAACTTTGAATCAAATTACCACTCGTCAGCTGTTTTTCCAAATCATTTCAGTCTTTGCTGAGGTGTCCCATTGCTAACCATCAAAAAGCACAATTCAAATGTTGTTTTTCTTGTTTGTAAGTGAGGAAAGGTAAACAAAATGTGTAATTTCCAAATGTGCAATGGCTCATGGAAAACTACTCTTCACCTTTCACTGATCTTATTAAGTGTAGCTTTAAGAGCAGTATGAACTTTTACCTTGATCATTTCTGGTTTGCTCACCTTTTTCACCTTTTTTTAATCTTGGTTAAACTTGCTCAAACGTTTTTTGTCCAATTCTCACAAACTTGAATATACAATATTATCCTTAATAACAAATATGATGGCTCAGGATTTCAAAGTAGAGCTGCATTCTTACATTTTTTTTTTTTAATGCTGCTTTACTTTTTGTGGCTTATGGGCTTCTGCTCTGACCTAATAAATCTGCCCGACTTATAAGGGCAGAATAACTGTGGTTAGCCAGCTCCATGTAACCTACACTTGACCTTTGAGGAAGCCATGTGGTTGGTGAGTGGCCTATTGTTCCACGTCATACCATAGTAGGTACTTTCTTTCTTGTTGTTTGTTTCATTATATACTGTGAGAACTTATATGTTTGCAACTGAGTTTGTTATAATATTTTATTGGTTATCTTTATGGCCAGATTAATTTCATTCTAGCAGTGACTTTTACAGAAAGGCAAGCAGAGCCCAAAAAAAATCTACACATACACACACCAACCCTACATAAAATATGGACCAGACTACAACATCCCTTTTCATGACAGCAGTTGTAACACATTTATGATAACACATAAACTGTAGATACAATGGCTGGTAGTCAACCTACTTTCCAGAGGAAAAAAAAAATCCTCCTGCAGCCCAGGAGTAAAAAGATATTGCTTCCATTTCCACTGGTATTATCAGTGATGTCTATTTTTAGCTTTCACTGGTCAAGCATTGCCTGGAAATCTCATGTAGTTTAGTTTTATTGAAAGGAGAGACGGCTCCAAAATACACTCCTATAATGATTTTTTAAGGAGGCCAAAGGGAAACCGTGGATATACAAAGATAACAAAGTTGAAGATAATGCAACAAATTTAAAACTTGATCTGCAATCTTCTCCAGAGAATATAAGTTGAGTCTAAAATAGGAGTAACACTGTAAATATTGTGAATGGGGCCCAGTCTTGCTGCAGAGAATAACTTGTACGTGTACAGCAGACGGGGAGAGTTAAGACGACACGACACAAGATTTTCATGTCACTAATGCATCATCAGACTTTCCTGGGTGCAAACAGGGCGGACTGTTCCAACTTTGGAAAGCTGACTTAATGTTGACTATTACAGGCCAGTGTTGGCTGCAAAAAGAGGGCTATTGTGTTTTTTGGGATGACGATGCACAGATGTTAAAAACTCTGTGAGGACACAGAAAGAAATTTGAGACACTTTGAGTTTTTGTGGTGGAAGAACTGATTAGAAATTCCACACCAAATTAATTGGATTGGTATTTTGGATATTTCTGAAACTGTAATCTATAATCCCCATCTACAATCGGAGGAACTGAGGACACCAAGTTCGGTGAACTGATTAGGGATGCACCGATTGCCATTTTTGGGGCCGATTCTGATTTCCGATTTTTCAAGAAGTTTGACCTGCCGATACTGATTATAGCCGATTCCGATTTCAATTTTTTAAACCACTTTACAGCATACTGAAATATATATATTTTTGCATATTTTCTTTAAGGGAACATTTTAAGATATAAATACAATCAGTTCACATCCAATATCCACCTAAAAATACAATCACTACCTGTATGTGTAGTTTATTTAAGTTTAAACATATTTCACAACATATTACCTACACACAAATAAGTAAATTAACTAATGACCAAGAGCGCAGAACTCTCTCTCTCTTGCACCCGCTCTCTCTCACTCTCTCTCTCGCTCGCTCTCTCTCTCTCCCGCCCCCGTGCCAACAATGCCTCGCGCTCTCTGCGCACACAGGTTTAAATGTCAAACAAACAAATGCTGAGTGCTGATCAAAAGTTTTGTGCAAGTGATTGAAACAAATATATAAACATTAATGAAGCGTTTACGTGCAGAGCGCTCACTCGCAAAGCAGACGGCGGCGGTGTGGCTGCGCGGATGTTGTGTGATCAAATACACCGGTATGGTGGTATATCATATATCATAACGAAAAAAAAAACGGTATTCAGTGTGAACCGGTATACCGCCCGGCCCTACACTCTACTACACGTGCGTGTAGCCGCGTGCACGTGTGTTGCTGATGCTGCGCGATGCAGGTGCATTTGATCGGCTTATTAAAATCGTAATATTTCTGTCTGATCGGCCGGTCGCCGATTGCGGCCGATCACGTGAAAATCGGTCGGTTCCGGTCACTGGCCAATTAATCGGTGCATCCCTAGAACTGATCATTTGGGAACTCCGTCCGCTCCATTATCCACAGTCACCGCAAAAACTCTTCAGTTGTTTAACACATAAGTCATTACTATATGTTGACCTTCTCCAGAGGCATTCCAAACTACACACACTCAGTGTGGCCAGTGAGCAACGAGGCTGGACAATGGCGCCCTACTCACCATTCAGTATTCACCACTGACCTTTCACTGGTGCCAAAGCCCTTCTCAACAGCATCTTCTCATTAGGTGCAAGATCTGCAAAATAATCTAATGGATCTAATCTGATCTAATAATCTAACATTCGGCTCATCATCTATCTATAAAGCAAGTTGTATGTGTGTCTGTGACGGTCATATCTCGATGACCGTTTGTCAGATCAAGTTTTTTGGAGTAATTTAAATTTTTGCTATTTCACGCAGGTGCGCCGTCAGGATTAATATGCGTTTGTTGTACAGACATTGTGCACAAGCTCATAACTGTAAGGACTCGTGTATTTTATGAGTGAGTGAGTGTTTTAAAAATGCATGGATGTGGCCACAATGGACGCGGTTGTACAGGTCGCGAATAGCCTACCGCTCTCTTCATATTGGTGAAATACCCTGCGATAATGTAGACAATAGCTCACTGGTAAGAAACAATGTTTGTTAATGTATTGACGTGTGTCTAAGGGTGAATTCCAATTCGTTGCTTAACCCTCAATCTTAAATTAAAAAATCGACAAAAGGAAATGATATTTCTTTTCCCTTGTCACATGTTATCTGTCTGCTTTCTTTAGAATTGCTTGTTTGACATCAACACAGTAAAATATGTGGTCACGGTAACTTCAATTAGATTAATTATTTATTTGACCTTCCCTGGCTATAAATTGTGGCCGTCTGCAGTTTGTACATCTTTGAAATGTAACAGTCGACACAGACAGCTTCCAGGTAACTGGGATGGAGAGAGAGACAGAGAGGGAGAAAGATAGAGGGAGAGAAAACTTTGTCCCATGTGGGCAACTGCAGATGGCAGCATACCACTATGTCCTTTGAAACCTAATAGGCATTTCTCCCAAAAACTTGAAGCAGGCATCAGTGGGAATGTTATTTATGAATCTTTCCAACACTGAACACAGTCTGCTAACAGTTAAAGCAAAAAACGTCTGTTACTGCTTCTGTTACATGTAAACCGTCTTTTCTCTGCTTGCACATGACTTGAGGTCACTCTGACCCAGACAAAATTCCCAGAGGCAGCCAAAGAAGGACGTAGACGGCATGAAAATCCTTTGGTAGCTGTGTCATAATGTCGGCTTTGGTGGTGGGAAATTCTGTAGCGTTTCATAGTAAGATGAAATCCACTTTCACATGCCCACAAAAACATCTCAGTGTTTTGTGTGTGTGTGTGTGTGTGTGTGTGTGTGTTGTTTTTCTGATGATGATTATCGTTGTCTCAACAGTGAAAAGCCTCAGGAATGTCTGGGCATCGTGCAGGTGATAGCAATTATGTCATTTGAGCCATTTGAGGTCATATCCTGTGTGACATCATGATATTGTGTGATCCTTCCACTAAACACATATCCTCAAGTATTATTGGGGGGAGAGGATGACTTCATCTCTAAATATTGATGTAATACAGTCCATAAAAGAACCACGGACCGTGAATACCACAAAACCATAGGTGAACCTCCGGCCTTTTCTCTGTTCTTCCCGGTTGAGGTTTGTTGACAAATTGTTGGAGAAATGTCATTTCTTTGAATTCTCAGTGAATCAGAGGCAATGTGGTCTGATTTAAAGGGAACACGTGACTTCCCTTATTTTCTGCAATGGATGGATGGGTGGATTTGAAAGGTTGCCATTCCAGATATGTTTTGTTACTTGGTTACCTAGCTTAACAGTTTGTTTTCACAACCTCCACGCAAGTAAGAGGTTTAATTGCATAAGAAAGTCTTTTTTTAAGGAGCATAAAAGAGGCTATTAGAGGGAAAATACCCCTTTGAACTGTGAATAATACAGAACTACTTAGCTCCCCTGTTGCCTCCTGTTATCTCACATTACATTTCGCTGTTACCCTTTGTGCTGCTGTGTAGATCCTAATGTGACCTCCTGAAAACCTCCACCGTTGCCTGCAATGGTCTGTAGACTGACTTGTGTGAGGTGGAGTTCTGTAAAAACTCTCAACTATGCGCCATTATGCCTCATCAGTGGCCGACTTCTACCCGCGATGACCAAAGCAATGAGTACTGAGCAACAAGTGAGTGTAGGAGTTTGTGTAGGAATGGAGTTTTCTAATGTCAACAAATGAGCAGTTCCTGACACAACAAAGACTCAAACAGAGACCCCACAAAAGCACAAAAAGAAAAAAGACAGCGTTGTGAAGGGCAGCCCATCAGGTCAAACTGTTAGGGTTAGGGTTGGGGTTGGGGTTGGGGTTAGAAAGTGACAGACAGAGCAAGACTAGAGTGTTGCTTTAGTAACCTCATCAGTCTGCATCTTGTCTATGAATAAAATACTGCTGTCTCCTCTGTCACCAGTTTGGCCCGAGCTAGTGACTCATGCTGTAACAGCAAAGCATTTTAGGCTTCAGTTCCCTTATATCCACGTGTCGCTAGGAATATGTCTATATTTTGGAAATTGCTTCAGTCGCTTTCATTTTGATGACAAGTTTCCACAAATAAATTCGATTTGAATATCGATCATTAATTGCAATTGTAAGATTTGGCTTGATGGAAAAGACTCGCACATTGTCACTTTCATTATTTTATTCAACAACAAACATGACGGCAGAACGTTCTCAATCCAACTCGGCTTCAAAGGGAATCAATTTCTCTTAATATCATGTTATCATGAAAACATGGCCCACGACTTCACCGTCTTTTAAACACAGTGTGTCGCTGAGGCACAGCTGCCAGCGAGGTGATAGAATATAATATATGTTTGCTAGCATTGTTTTTTATAACAGTAATAATAACACATTTTGGTCAATATTATCCCATTATTAAATGTATCATATACAGCATTAAATTACATAGATAAATACGGTTGCTCGTGCCCGAGCCACGAATGGCAGTGGCCGAAACAGCACCTGGTAAAAATTTTAATTACAGTTGTCCACAATATTATTTATGTAATTTAAAATAAATGTCTGTTTTTGATAGTAATACATTAATTTTGCAAGTATATGTGTGACATTGTGAACAGTTTTCCACTTTTTGTTCTCTAGGCCGGCCCCCTCTTGACCACAATAGATGCTCATTGGCTGCCACATCATTTGAGTTTGAGACCCCTGCCTTAACGGATTAGTTTGTCTCTTGTGAACATAATGAATGAAAATTGATATTCAAATAGTTGGAACCAATGTGTTTTTGACAGCCCAGAATGACATCATGAAGAAATTAGTCTTTTGAACCACGTTATTGCAGAACACTCCTTTTCCCAGACTATCTGTGAACCTGAAGTCCAAATCTGGCAAATCAAACAGAGTTATCTGCTCAAGGGCAGCCTGTGCTAAGCAAAGGTTTTTGCTCCCTGCCTGGAAGTATAATTCACATTAAAGCAACTGTTGGAAACGTGTGTGCTTGTGCATGTATGTGAGAGTGTCATGCTCTCATATGTGCGAGTGTCATGCTCTCATATGTGCAGGCATCTAAGGAGAATCGGAGTGTTTGTTCATTTTGAGTATGTGACTCGGTAAGAGGAATGAGTGACCTGATGACTGTCTGTGGACAAGAGCATCATTACTAGTGATGAACATCGTCACTGTAAGAGTTTCTAGTGTGCAAATACTTAGTTATGGTCACTTGTTAAGGGGATGAACTGGGGAAATGCAAAAAAAAAAAAAAACGGACAATTTGCACAAATAATGCAAATCTCTTAAATGAGTTGTATTTATTATCACTTCTAACTGTAATTCCAATGCTTGGTCCAGTATGTTCATATTTCCTGTATTTGCGACATCGTTTTTAGAAAAATACTTGGATCTGAAGATGCTGATACACAAGGATGTCAGTTGAACCTCTGTTTTATCAATGAACCTGTACTGAGTTTGTGAATGAAGGCTTTTGAGAATTTAAAGATCAAAGTCTGTCACACTGAGGGAGGGAAAGTTGGACAGTGGTGTGAGGGCAGCTGGAGCGGTTTAACATTTTGGCTGGGTTGGCTGTTGTTGGAGTTCATGGAGTTTATGAGCGTGTCGTCTACTTTCTGCGCCAATCACAGCCAGGGTGGAGTTTGGCTTCTGCCTCGAATTCACCATTAATCATCAGCCCCCACTGACAGCGTTTTGGTGTTAGAGCTTCCTGTTCCACCACACGTTCCTGTTCCCAAGAATAACACCCAGGATTCTGGTGTCAACCTCAGAGGTTTAGATACAGATCAGTAAATACTGTATCTGCCATGAGCTCAGGGGCAAGATCCACTCTGTGTTTAACACAGGGGGGGGAAAAAAGATACGCAAATGAAATTGTGCAACCTTCATCAAGTGGTTATTCCATTTTTAGTGATGCAGTAAAGAATAATTAAAAAATATTATGAAGCATAGTTATTACATGTAATTAAAGGAATAGTTTGTCTAAATTCATACACACGTAAACTGACTCGGGATATTAGCGTACGCAATAGCGGACAAGAATCATCTTATTCTGCAAAAATAGATTTTATTAAAATGTCAATTGTCTATTAAAAAAATAGGTTTTATTTTAACTTGGGTATACAATAAAAAAATGTGAACTTGTCCTTGAAGAGTGTTATTTTGGTTTGCAAAAACTGTCACTGTAGTTCAATTTGTGTCACTGTCAGACTCCATCTCCTCAGTATTTTAGATTCTGATACTCTGTCTCAGCGGTTGGAGGGAGGAAGGAGCAACAGTCATGTAGAACATCTCACAAAAAAAGTTAAACCAGAATCAATCACTCACCCTCCCACTTCTGAGAAAAGACAGATTGCTGCAGAGGTATTAGCGTTTCATAATGCTGTGCGAGTGTCAATGATCTCCCCTTGTGTTTGAGACGAGGGGCCTTATCAACTCAGCCAATAGATCTTATCGAGCCTCTGGTCAATCAGTGACCGGCTGCAGCAAGTTGAAGCTTGTGATATGGAAAGGGTCAATGCTGAGCACTTGTGTCCGCCATTGCACTGCTCTTTATAGGACCTTGACGACCAGCAGAATTCGGAGAGGCCTCCGAATTGTTCAGGTTTAGAGGGAGTGCTTGGTTGCTCCTAAGAAAATCATGTGACTTAGTGAACAGTATGTGCCTCCATTTGAGCTGAGGACATTCTGTACTACACTAACTGAGCTTCTGCAGGGTAACTACTGAATTAAAAGTGTGTGCTGTCGTAGTACTTCTGTGTGTATGTACTGCATTTATGATCATGTATTAAAATAATAGAAACGGACACTCACTCCGAGTGAGCCGTCTCAAGAACCATGTTTGCATATTTTACATTTAAAACGGGCCACTCACCAACATAGACTGACTTTTTTTTTTTATGAACATTGCATCTTTTGTTAGTTTTCCAAGACGAAGTAAACAAAGCCAGACTTATCGTTTCGAGCCTGAGAATTAGGATTTTTGTAGTGTGTTTGATAATAACTGTCTCCAGCTGACCACTTAATGTTTCTGGCTGATGTTCCAGCATAAAGCCTGGGTCCTTCCTTTTGTCAATTGCTTGTTTGCAGACATCCAGTATGGCTCGTGTGATGTAAGTCTCGTCATACAGCCATGTCTGTGGCAGTGTACATATGGATTTTTTTTGCGCACGTATGCTCAAACATTTTCGTGACAACGTTTTTGGCACAACAATTTCCATTGGTATTGGTGGCGTGCGCGTGTTTTTGGTCAAAAAAGAGACAACAAAGTTGACAGTAACCATGCGTTCTTGCCTGAGGTTATGCAAGGAGGTCTGCTGATACTCTCACACGAATAACCCATTGCTCAAAGAATTTAAGGACATGCAAATGGGGGGAGAACCCCAGGTAAGAAACCACTGCTACTGGAATGCAATGTCAGATAAAGTACGTTTGCATGGAACACGGCACTGATACGGACCCACATTTTAATATGAATGGAACCTTTGAGCATATACACATGTGGTAATGCACAGCAGCTCTCAGCAGACACAGAAGGCAGAAAGTATGACCCAGGCCAAAAGAATGAGCTAGCTGTAATTGCTAACATTTGCAGCTCAACTTAGAGCAGATAAAGGGTTCATACGTCCCCTTGTATGCTTTTGGTTTTAGAACGCTGATAAATAAGACGCCATCCTCCAAACACCTTGGCTGTAGGAAAAGCACTGGGGCTTATTCATCTGTCTTGCAGGTGCTTGGCAGAACAGTGTGTGCCGTTATAATTGCTAAGCCATTGCTAGGTTTTTATTAGGTGTTTTTTAATGTGCATTTTTGATAACAAAACCTAAATGGAGATATACAGATTGTACTGAATTGATAAAAGGTCAATATCTGGTCAATGAATCCCCATTGTAAGGTCAATGAATGTAAAGGAAACTGACTCAGCAAGTCAGGGATGGTTAATCACATGACCCTATGTGACTCTAGCTTCTGCATTTCACTGCACTCGTAGTCAGAATGGTGGAAACGTTGCACAAGAGGAGTTTGTGTGGACAGCATTCTCTGACGGAAATATCACTACACTAATAGCTGGGAAACCCCACGCTGGATCACCATTTTGGCAACTTATTTGGCACTCTTCGTTCATTGTCATCAAGTTGCTCCTCCTTATCCTTCTACTCCTTCTGTGTTGACCTGGACTAAGAATCTGTGCAATTATCTCAGTGAACACACAGATTGGAAGATGGAAACACACAGATTTTCAAAAATTTGATTTAAAAAAATTGCAATATACTGTATTGGGAAACCAGGACTTGTGACTTGACAGTCACTGTTTTTAGGCCAAGGCTTGTGGTTAATTGTATTTAATTTTCTGTGCTGACTGAAAGTTGGACCATCTTGTCAAAAGCTAATGATTTACTCATCACTCCAAACTGTTCCCTGGGTTTCTCAACAATACTGTCATTTTTCATAAAGTGTGTTTATTATGTTAATGTAAAATGTGTGGATATTTGCACATTATGGGTACTCTCATATAAATGTATAATATATTGTGATTGTGTGCAGTATTTTATTACTTCTCTTACTTATAGACTATAAGACTATATATTTATACTTTCCCAGGGTTAGGGTTACACTGTGTGTGAGGTGAGAGAAAGAGAGACATGAGGAGCGAGTTTGTAATGGGGTGGACACTATTAGGGTAGAAGGTCAGGACCAAACAGCAGGACCTCTGTGGGTTTATGGTTTGTGGCATGAGATGAGTAAGACGCATACGTACATCCGCAGCGAGTTACAGGCGCCCTGTTAACATCCACGCTCTGTAAAACTGTAAATTAACAGATTTAGTTTAACATCTGGACTTGTGCAGCACACCTTTGGAGCATGAGTCACACGCACGCACGCACGCGCACACGCACACAGAAACGAGCCAGCAAGACAAAGTTTTTACAGCATATCATTTAACTTTCAGAAAGCAGCGTGTTTCGTAGATTCAAACACTTCCTGTTGTGATGTTTATTGAGGATGTATCCTCATGCATTATGTGCGCCATTTGAGGTGAGTGCTCTGTTCTTCCCGGCACACTCACTTATTTGACTTGTCAGGAGAGAGCAAGAGGAGGGCGAAACAAGGGAAGATGGCATGCTCAGGCGAGCAAAGAGGACAAGAAGACCGTGGGAAGTTATCTAGCAGATAGTTTACATTAGACTTTTATCTTTTAAAACTTTTAATAGCGTCTACATTTTTCATGAGATATGAAGTGAATCTGCACTTTTTTTGTTCTGAGGGCTGTTCTCCGGCAGAGCGGCCACGTTTCAGCAAATATATTATATCCCTCCTCGCTTTTAATTGTGCGACATAAATGCTGCAAGTGACGTTTTTATTACAGCAGTGTTATAACTGATTATTTTGGACATTTATTATGTCTTAAAGATATGCGTTCTGAGGAACTCATATTTGAGGAATGGCAATATCACAAAAACATGTGTGCATTTTTTTTTTATTGCTAATCATTTATTCTTTTGAACTTGTGCTTCAGTTTCTTGTTGATAGAAAGCCTGGTCACTCTGTTCTACTTGCTCTAGGTCTACGGTGTAGATGAGTAGTTCAGGACCATGGACAGAGGCTCAGACAAGTGGTCTTGTATTGGATGTTCTGCAACTGGAGCCTCCCTCTTCCTCTTATCATCATTGTCACAGTATCGCATTTAAAAGGGTGCCTGTATCTAAAAATGATGCTGTGAAGACCAAAAGTAAAGACTCCTCTCCACCAAAATGTCAAGTTCCAGACTTCCCTAGTTATTTTTTCTTAAAAGGCACATATACAAATGTATATATATGTATAACCAGGGTCAAATGTGATTTGTCTTTATGTGTCATGGCACCAGTTCACACTTTAACACACTGTTGTACACTCCGTGTGATATAAGGTCTATATCTAGTCCTTCCTTCTGATGCTCGCCTAATTTGCTTTGGAAGGTTTATTGATTTTCTTTTTAATATTATTTCACAGGACAGATATATATGTATATGTATGTGTACATATGTATATATATACATACATGTGTATATATATATACATGTGTGTATATATATATATATATATATATATATATATATATATACATGTGTGTATATATATATATATATATACATGTTTATATATATATATATATATATATATATATATACATGTGTATATATATATATATATATATATATATATATATATACATGTGTATATATATATATATATATATATATACATGTGTGTGTATATATATATATATATATATATACACATGTGTGTGTATATATATATACGTATATATATATACACATGTGTGTGTATATATATATATACGTATATATATATACATGTGTATATATATATACGTATATATACATATTTATATTTGTGTGTATATATATATATATATATATATTGTATGTATATATATATATACATATTTATATATATGTGTGTATATATATATATATATATATATACTGTATATATATATATATTGTATGTATATATATGTATATATATATACATATATGTGTATATATATATGTGTGTATATATATATGTGTAAATATATGTGTGTGTATATATGTATATATACATATATACACACATATATTATATGTGTGTATATATGTATATGTATATAATCGTGTATTCATACAAAAACAACAATGGATTGTTAATCCACAAGTGCAATTTGAATTTTATATCAAATTTATTTTCT
This sequence comes from Microchirus variegatus, assembly GCF_963457635.1. Classification (NCBI taxonomy): domain Eukaryota; kingdom Metazoa; phylum Chordata; class Actinopteri; order Pleuronectiformes; family Soleidae; genus Microchirus; species Microchirus variegatus. Next base: position 27,603,950 of record NC_139809.1, read on the forward strand.
CCTACCACTGACGCTGCATGTTAGATTTAGCTCCGTTGCTTGCATCGTGTGGCACAATGGTTTTGTGGCTTTCAGGAAGTGAAACCATCTTCAAACTGACACTCAGTGGTTACTCAAGCGTTTCAGTTTCCTGAAGAAATTTCTTCAGGAAACTGAAGAGGAAACTTTGCTTTGCTGAGCTCACACTTAAAAGTGCAGTTACTGCGAAAAAAGCACATATATGGAAAACATGTCATGTCTCTTTTACTTCCAGTAAAACATCGTAATTTTGCAAGAGTAAAAGAGTATGTGTGTGTTCATGCTCATGTGTGTATGTGTGTGAGGTAGTCTTTGAACCCTACAGCTTGATACCAGCAAATTGGGTAAGACCCTGGTGGTTCCAACAGTGGACTAATGTTCACGTGAACCACTGTTGTGAAGAGTTCATAGTCACTAAAATGTCTGGCGGATTTATTTCCTTTTTCTTTTGCTCTTTCTATTTTCCTTTTCTCCTTTGAGACTTGCATCACTCTCATGTACCTATTTATTTTTTACTGAGGTTTCACTACGATTTATATCGCTGTGTAACGATCATAACAAATCCTTTATTGACTGTTCTGACAGGGGAAACATGTACTGTATAGTACACTGAACACAAATATAAACACAACAGTATTGTTTTTGCTCCCATGTTTCATTCGCTGAACTCAAAGATCTAAAACATTTTCTTTGTACACAAAATCACAATATTGTTCACAAATCTGTCTAAATCTGTGTTACTGAGCACTTCTCCTTTGCCGAGATATAAAGGCCACTCTGAAATGTGTATATAGAAAATGTTTTAGATCTTTGAGTTCAGCTCATGAAAAATGGTCCATTTACATTTTTGTTCATATATTATATTAAGGCGACATATTATACCCTATTTCTCCAAGTTAACCTATTTCCCTGGTGTCCTAATGAACATGTCTGTGACATGCTTTGGTCAAAATACCATAAGGATGAAGCACCACAGCAGTTCAATCACCCTGTCAAAACAGCCCTATTCAGAACGCTCTGTTTAGTAGTATCTCTTTAAGGGACAGGAAATGACATCAGCCACAGAGGCTACTGGGAGCTAACAGCAGTTAGCATTTGGAAAAGTGATCATTTGCAGGCTCTAGCAGGCACATTGCCGTCATATTATAACCATGTATCCACTGGACAGATAAATCCTCTGAGGCTGGAAGTTTGTGTAGAACTCTGTGCTGCACTGTGGAGCCAAGAATAGAACTTTTCGCAGACTTCGCAAACTTCCGCTTTTTGTATACTGTTGCCCTCGCCAGCGCTCTCGCGTGTTTCATGGACAAAGCGGAGCTCCGTGAGGCAACAATTCCAGGAATTTTGCGCATTGTGACGTCCCAATGAGTGCGGAAGTCAACGTCACGTGTTTTATCTCCACTTAGACTGTGGAGGACCACAAAAACATGAAAGAGTCATCTTTTTTCCCACTTTGCCGACTGATGGGATCTCCAGAGTCCCAAATATAAGGATTTAAATGATTAAAAAGATGATTTTGCATAATATGTCCCCTTTAAGAATATGGAGAAATTACAGAAAACGAGTAGACAAATTTGCCTTAACATGCTGCAAACATTCCACGCTGGGTGGAAACTTCACGTGCACATCTAGTCTGAAGGTGGGCACACTTTAACATAAGTATCACAGATGCACGACTCCGCTCATATTTCACAGGTGAGCAATACATTCTGCACCTGCAAAAGAAGGCGAACCGGAAACTCCTCGTGTCCCTTATAGCCCCCTGAACAACAGACTCATGTCATTCATCTCATCCATTTTACTCTCCTCATCCATCTCTTCCTCTTTCTTCATCCATGTCTTGGCACAGCGTAGTCCTCTGTTCATCACTGGGTAGTCAGTGCCAGAGCTACTGCTCATTACAGCCCCACATCTGCACTCAATAACAGCCACACTCTCCATGAATAACAGCAGTGTTGCAGACATGAGTTAAATGTCAGTGGAAGGCTTTATTACTGGTGGGTAGAAAAAGTGTATGTGTGTGAGTATGTTTGGTAGGCCTTTCTTCTAGTCCTCGTCAGTCGAGTGCAAAGGCTGTGGGTAACCTGGCTTAACCTCTGACCCTGCTCTTCCCCCTGTGTGACCCTGCCCCTTGCCCCCTTCCTGCACCCCCATTTACCCCCTTTGCCCCCTCAGCTTCTGGCAGAGATGGATGAGAAGGAGGCCGACAAGAGATCACACACATTCTGCACCCCTTCTCAATGAAAACAAAGCGTGTGGCATTTAAGGAAGACTGGGAGAGCTAAGCTTTAATCTGACAGGCTGACAGGCCACAACGGCCTCAGACAGACATGGGGAACAGCTGAAGAACACAACAGTACCACACACAGAGGGGAAGAGGCAGTGGGGGTGAGTAACCCCAGATAGAGACGTTCCCCTACATTCCTCCTGTTGTCCAAGTGAGCCGTAAATATTTGTCATCAATAAGCCTTTACATTTCCCAAGTGTTTCTGTTTAATAAACAACATATCAGAGATGCTTGTCTGAGCACCATGACCTGCCATGTCTCAGGTGGCAGCCCAAGTCCCTTTATTGCAGTGTTTGGTTTCCCCAAAAGCACCTCCAGCTACTTGTTTGCCCTTCACATAAAGAAGTAAAACATGGCCTTTCACTTTTACAACATGAAATTGTGGGAATAGTGGAACAGAGGTGGAGGAGGATGTGGAGCGCTGACCCGCCTGTCAGGACGTCTAAACAAAGAGGGAGGGGAGGGTCAATCCAGAGAGACGCGACCTGATAAGCCTGGTCCAGGACTCGTCTATAACCACTGTTTACTCTGAGACATACCACTGACCCACAGTCACTTCCTTCCAAGTAGGTCCCAGAGATGGAGAGGGATGAGAGGGAGACATTAAAGGAGAAGGTGTGAACACTGTTCCACAGAATAAAAAAGAGGTATTTTAAAAATTGAATGCAATATGTAATTTTTGCCAAAGTCTCTCAATTTACCAACATGGGATTATGGGAATTTTCATCACAATTGCCTATGCCTAGATGTTACATCAAATACAGGTATAGCAGATGATAAAATGTAACTTTCTGTTACCTTGAATGCAAAAACATTACATATTATACTGTATTTTTTAATGTTTGCTATTTAGAAAGAGAAATCAAACAAAACGGGAGGTGAATCCAGCAGCAGCAGCAGCAGCAGCTGAATGTCGGTTTCACTGGTGGGATCTGGAAAGGTGATGTAATTTAGAGAGAATGGTTGCGGTTGCCTCTACAGAGAGAGGTTTACTGGCCCCAGGCTGGCCGTCTAGAGGGCAAACACATCTCTTTGCAGACACTGGGAAACACAGGGTCATAAAAGTGAACGAGCTCATGTGTGGAGCACCTCATAAATTAGGCTAAATAGCAATACCCCCAAAACATCCATATTAGCGAGAAATCTGTAAACATCTTTTATGCCACCTCGAGTATAAGAGCCTGGCAGCCTCCTGCCATTATCAGCTCTCCTGATAATTATTGTGGTGGTGTTGATGGGAGCTGGGGGGGGGGGGGGGGGGGTTGTCCCAAGAAGACTTTTTGGTCTTTCTGCTGCTCCCTTCTACTCTCCCATGCCTTGGATCATGACTCTTTCACATGAGGCTCCCCATTCTGTTTTAGTGATTACTGCCGCAGACACAAGCCAGCATACATTTATCACAAAAGATGTCTCACTTAAAAGGCATTTCCCCGTATATATTTTCTTGGGTGGGTGGTGGTGGGGAGAGAGTTGAGGCTCCTCTCATCCCTGATAACATATTATCTATTGGCTTACGATGTTGACAGGAAACAAATTCCCATGGATGACAAAAGCTTGGAATGCACTACAAGGAGGCTTACTCTCACACTCCCTCAGAAAAAAAAAAAAAAAAAAAATCCCCCCCTCCCCTTGTTCAGCCCCATTCCCTTCCCCTGTGAAGGATGTTTTTGTTGGGTAATTGATGCAAAGGTGCTATTGATAAGAAAGAATGAAACATCAAACCACCTCACAGTGCAGTAGACAGGTTGCGGGGGTGCAGGGGAGTGCGGCTGAATCAAACATCTAGAGAGCACCGACCAAAAGGGATTAATCCGTCTTTCTTCCCCTTTTCTGTTCTCACATGTTCTGTTTTCTTTCTTTAACCTGCACTCAATCAGTGTCTTTTTCATCCCTGTGTGAGTGTGAAGTCACTGTGTGTGTGTGCATGTGTGTGTGTGCGCGCAATTTAAATCCTGTACAAATTCAGACAATGATCCTGAAATCCTAATTGCATGTTGCACCTCATCACATAAAGGTTTAGATCGGAGGGCTCAAACTCGTGGCCCAAGGGCAGCATGTTTTTTTTTATTCTTTACTATGCATTGTTTCATGAAACCCCCCTTTTAGTCATTCTGAATTATTTGGAAAATTAATATAATTTCCGTAATATCATGTTACGATTTTAAGATCACCCACTTACAGAGTATTGGGAAAAAAAGTGCACTTTCGAGAATAAAGTCATGACTATTTCCCACTTTTTTTCCCCCTCAGTGTGAGTAAGACGATGGTCAAAGTTGAGGTTTAGGTTGTCACAGGTTTGGTTAAGATAAATAAACTCAAAGAATTTGGTGTTTGGTTTTGGGGTATGGTTATAGTTAGTGTTTCATAGTCTTTGGTCGGGGATAAATACGACGAGCATCCCACAACAACATTTCCTTGTGTCTACAGCCGGTCTATTTCTTGTACCTCTTGCCAGGAGGATTGAACGTATTAGCTGCTAAGGTACAATCATTCAAAAAGTGAAGGAGGGATTTGGATGGAACAGTATGAGCATGTGGATTACGGCCCAAGAAAAAATGATTACATTTTGATTGTGATCAGCATTCAGGAACAATCGTTAACAGGCGAGATAGTGGATTTTATTGACAGTGTGGGAAATCGAGAGGCCTTGGCAGAGGTTTGGGGGAGTGCTTTCTCTAGTTATGTTCCTGTTATGTCATCTTTTTCTGCACTTTGTCACACTTTTCTGCCTCATTTCAGGGGATGTTTTTTTGTCTGTGTGGGTTGTTGCTGCGTATTGATGAATGAGACGCGGCTGAAAAAGGCCTGAGATTTATAGCAGCCAAACTCTCCAAACTGTTCCACCTGGACTTCATAAGGCCCACGCCAGACAGACTTTGGCCTCTTTGTAACAGACTGATGTCATAGGTCGAATTCCTATGCAGAAGTAGGCCAGGGCCCTCCATGATAGCAGAGTGCTGACTAATCATAGAGAACAAGCCAGGGGGAGACAATGCTCATGCTCAAAGGAGCTTTGTATTGACAGGGATTCACCGAGTGTCTCGATGCCACTGGGGCCTCAGTGACTGAAGTTCAGGTCCCAAGAGGTTGTTGGCTCATTGAATCCGCCACAGAGTGGCTTTATCAACAGCTCTGTTTGAAAGAAAGGGAGTGTTGGTGTGTGTTTTTGCTACCCCTCCTGGAGCATGCATGCCTGTTTCTTATCTAGGCCTCGTATATAAGAATCTGGTTGCTGACTAAAGTCCAAGGTAGGAGCAGAGTGTGGCCAGTATAGATTCTGTTTGTTGCTCTGCTGTTGAGCAGACCTTTCACTGTGGCCTCTGAGAGAGTGGAGATGCCTTTCCATTGTGAGGGGAAGAAAACAACATCAACAAAAGAAAGGGGGCAGGGGGACCGTCTGCTTATTGTGTGTGTGTGTGTGTGTTGTGTGTGTGTGTGTGTGTGTGTGTGTGTGCGTGCTTGCTGCAGAGTAAGGCTGTAGGGCTTGAAGATGCCCAGAGGGGAGGTTTGGGCTCGCCTGCTCATAGGGCTGGGCATGTTCCTTGAATGCCATCCCTGGAATTCCATGGCCCGGGGTCAGGACTTTTATTTGTAATTCCACTTTACACTATTCCCCAAAACACACACACACACACACACACAGAGAGAGAGAGAGAGATCAGAGAAGAGAAATTGCTTGTGTAACAATTTACTCATATGCTAAGGTGGGTTCAAAAGAATTTGCTGCTAGCAACAACTTCTCTGACAATCATACAAACTGATACAGCTCTATCAGATAAAGCTGTGCAGGTTCCTTCATGCAAATTATTGCCACGGGTCAAATCACACACGAGATATTTAAAAAATGTGGATTTTTCAGAATCCACTCATAGCATTGCCTAGAGGCAGGAAAACCTCTCCTGCAAACTTCAGACTGAGTCTGAACACAGTTTGTTTTGCTTCGTCTGCACAAAAATACACCAGGATTATGTCCAGCTATAGCTTTTGACCAGCTTTGGCTGCAGGTTAGAACCTGCTCTCTTGCAGCATCATTTATCATTCCTTAATTTATCTTTATGTGCAACTGGTAAATAATAATAGAGTAAATTGCAGTGCAAGTGTAAGTCTACATCTGTGTTTTAATTTTAGATTTAAAAAAAGTATCTTCATCCAGACGTGTTTCAGCTTTGTATCAGTAAACTTCATCCATATTAACACATGACCAAATCAGGTACACTAGAATAGGTATTTCTCTCATGTCAATAACAAGGTGGAAATGAAACTGAAAGTGAGTTAACAGAGTTTTACATTCACAGCTGATGAACCAATAGGGAGGTGGATGCAGGTAATTGTTTTCAAAGGTCTCCATTTCTGCTCATTGACTCTAAAGTGCAGCGATTTTTAAACACCACATGGACAGCAGGTGTATGTGTAAAGTAATGTGAATGTAGCCTAAATTATAAGGGTTGTCAAGGCTGTATCTGCTCCTTCTGTGACTTGTAGCTCCATATGTGCAGATGAAACAGACCCCGGGTCACACTGAGTACACTGGCATGTACTTGCAGAGCTGCAGTTGACATCTGTTTGAAAAAGACAACAAACATGAATGTCGCTTTGAGCAAACTCTGCGTCTAATGGGGAAAAAAAAACCACATATAGTTCATTACATCATGGTTGTTGTTGTTGTATAGTTTCACTGTGGCATCTGCTAAGATACTCATCTTTACTGAGTTCCCCCGTGAATCACTGTCAGATGAGAGACTGTTTGTAAATGTCAGCTACAGGACGGCCAGCTGTACCGCTGTCTGTGTCGGAAAGCTTTTTTGGGGAACTGCAGTAGAAGTGAAACTCGCAGTTAACTGTGCTGGGGGTCAGCCAACTCAGCTCAGCCATGTGAGGACAGCAAAGGGTACATTGGGATATGTACAACATCATATGGAAAACAACTTCACAGTAATGGCTTCTCTAACAAGGACCATACCTTTAATGATATTGGGACAATGTGGCTTTCAAGTTGTAAATGCCGTGTTTATGATATGATTTGGCACATGTGATGAGTGGTTTTTTTCCCCCGGTAATTCAAAGAGTGTGTCTCGGTCTTCTACAGCAATACATGAATGTACGTAATATAGTACAGCTTGCCAAATATGTCACAGACCATTTGGGTCTTATTTATATCAATTTAATCCTGTGGGAAACATCTCACTCTGTTATGAATTATATTTTATGCATTGTTCTGCCACAGTTTCCCTGCTCTCCTGAGCACAATGGTGCATATGGTCAATGTGTCTCGGTTTCCTCAGTTACCCTGAGAAAAACATCATTTAATGATTGAACTAAAGAACAGGTAGTAGGACGGGAGAATAAAGCGGTGCATAAGTTGCTACAAAATATATCTTCTGGATACAAAGAGTGGTGTGGTACCTTCTGGGATCACTTAAAGGCGTAGTTCATTTTGTTTGTGTGTGTGTGTGTGTGTGTGTGTTTTTATGTAAGGTATAACTGACACATTGTCAGCCCTGATTTTGCAGAGGGTGCTGCTGTCACAGAGAACCAGCATGAGACAAGAATCCTAGCTCCCCATGACAACAGGACTACCAGTGGGACCACAAAGAAAAAACTATTTTAGCGATTCAACCAAAGACTCACCTACTAAACTCTTTGCCACTTTAAAGGGACACTGTGTCGTATTTATGGGTTTATATAACCCAAAATCCACTTTTTTATACATATTATGTGCTCCTGCATTGTCTAGTCGCTGTATAATAGTTTTTGTTTCATTTTCGTAGTGTTTCAAAAAGTCATGTAAAATAACATGGTCGCGGGCCGCGGTTGCATAGCCACTGTTAGCAGCGAGACGCCATGTTTCTACCGGAGCCTGTAAGGACAAACGCGAGAGAACAAAACAAGCGTCTCTTTACTTGTATCGGAAGTCCCGCCTCCACTCTCTCCGCTTCGTCTGCTCTCCCTCGCCTCACGTAACCTCATCTGCTGACACGGAGAAAGACGACGAGGACGACATTTGACCGGCTGAGGACACCGTATCGCTCAGGGAAGCTAGGGGGTGAGCAGAGGAGCAGTTCTTTGTTGTAAATTTCAGCCTCTCCTCTAGATGTCACTATAAACTACTTACTTCACCTTTAAGCCCACAATATTTTACGAATACGTTAGCCGCTTTATCATCAGACAGACTTTTGTGACTAGAAATGTACTTTCTACACCACAGACAGGAGGTGTTGATCCACATGCCACCTTCAATAAGTTCAAATGTGTCATTTTGTGACTAGAATTTGCCACAAACTTACCAAAAGTGCCTATGTCTCAGCATGGTAAAAACCGGCAGGAAAAACAGTTTACAAACTTCCATTTCATATCAGACAGCTTTTTAATAATGAAGGAAAAAGTGGTCAAAAATATTCTCCGCATATCTTTTACCTGGCAGGCCTTTAGATCAATTGCTGAAATCCATTTTTCCTTTTGTCTCTGCTGAGACGTTATTGCTAAAATGTGACAGCACCTGATATAACCCTCATGTCAGAAAGCTATTGCTTTAAACTCTGGTCTATGCTGCACTGTGCTGCGTGATCCAAATGTGCCCCACAGATATTATATACAGTACATGGTGTTCTAGAATGTCAGCGCACCACAGAGAGAATGCTTTGTGGCTCTCACTCAGAATCAGTTTCAGCTTTACCGACCAAGTTAAACATACTTTCCCTGCGCTCTCGAATGTGATGCACATAAAGTACGCATATTCAGTAACAATATTTAAAGACGCATATGGAGATACAGCCAAAACAAACAAACCTGAGCATAGATAAATGAACATAAACATATGACCATTATGTCCAACCAGTAAGACAGGTGGTGGAAGGAGTGGCTGACTCAAACATTAGGTGGGTAGTACATCATGATTCGGGACAGCATGTGCATGTGTAAGTGATGGGCAATATACGAATGTGTTACATAAATGCCATTTTTAATCTAATACACGCAATTAAAAGGTGTGCAAATGTTTGTTTACCTCCTTGAAAAACCTATTTTCACCACAAAAGCAGGCGAGGCCCCCCGAACTTTGGTGACACTCTCCACAGAGGCAGCAGAGAAATGAGAAATGTGTTCTGCCGGTCAACGGGGCCAAACAAATTTAGGGTAATCCGCTACACTGTCAACATCTGTCTCATGTGATACTGTCAGTGATGTTACACTGACAATGTTGACAACCGAACCTCAAAAAGCTGTGCAGGGAACACTTTACCTCCTACTGTTTCCCAGGAATTTGTGTCTGAGCAAAGCAAACACGCACTGACACACACACACACACACACACACACACACACGGTCAAACACATCGTAGCCTAATGAACATAACAGAGCAACAAGCCGTTACACATACCTCATTCATTTCCCTGTACTGTTTTTGCTCATTGCACACATAGGCTACAGCTGCAGACACACACACACACACACACACACACACACACACACACACACACACACACACACACACACACACAATCGATCAAACACACATACATAATATCACACGTAGTCACAGATTTCACACAGACTTGCTCAGACTTAGATACAGCCTCATTTTTTTGTTTGTGACTCCGCGTTAGCGGGAAGCCTGGCTGTGAGCTAACCCCGCCGTGTTTTTCTCGTTTCCTCTGTTATGTTTGGCACCTGTTGTGGCTCAACACACACTCTCGCACACACACACACACACACACGTGCGCACACACACAAACACACTGTTGCCATGTGCTATTAATAAATTCAAAAAATATATCAAAAGTCTTAAAGATCACTGACAGCGGCAAAGTTTACAGGCACGAGTCATTTGGCAGCTGTGTGAACCCGTTTCCGCTCTTTCCTGTTAGTGAATACACTTAAAAACTTAAAAAAATTTCTAAAAAATGACTTTGGCAAAAGAATATAAAACATTTTCACTGATGATTACAAAAAAAGGTCACGCTTTCCTTTATATCAATTATTAGTTGTGCTCCCTGTAAAGAGGATGAGACACACGTAACAAACAGCTGGACGTGACAAAACAAATGGCCCCTGGGCTTTAATTGTCGGTGTTATTACTGTGAGTCTTTGGGTCTTGTAGCCCTGATTTTCACACGTAGTCCGGACATAGGAAACGATTAAAAAAAGTGTTATTGTGCACTTTAATCTCAATGTTTTTCTGCCGTTGTCCCCTTCACCCTTCCCCCACTTAACAAAAACCCTCACATGGGAGTTGAGCATCATCCCCTATTATCAGACTACTCAAAAGCTCAGGCCCATAGACCCTCTGCAGTCTCACTGTGGGGACACAGACGTGCAGATGATACTGCTGGAATGTGGACTAGAACAGGTGGGGTTAAGAGGGGGGGGGGCATTTAAGGGGAAAAGGCGCTGTGGCGTCATCCTTGTCCCTGCACAGTTTCCTTCAAGAGCGTCTGCTGGCAATCCTCCGACAACAGCTCTGGATTGTGCGCCATGTTTTGTTTGGCCACCGTGAATATTTTCATAGAAAGAACATCTTTATTGATAAAACGTTGTGTGTTTTGTGAGTCTGTTTTGCTCACTTTTTTGTTTGGTTTATCAGTCCATGGTGAGAAGTCTGTCTCCCTCCTGACTTATGAAAGACACATAACATTTAGAATGATATCTTTGTTTCCCAAGAAACTGAAAAGAAATGTTTATTTTTTTTTTTTTAAAGAGGCAATTACTGAAAGTTGAAAAATAAGCAAAACACAGGATGTTCCTAGTTTTGGTTTTAAAATTATGGCTTTTGACATACTTTAAGGGTCTTTATTTCCCTGGTTTCCCTTTGTTTTTAATCTTTGTTTGGGAATAAAATACAGACTCAGATGAGACAGAAAGACTCGCTCTTTTCTGGTCAAATCCCCCTGAAAAAGTAAGAAATACAATTTAGTGAATTTGATATCTCAACAAATCTCCACAACAAATGACTTCATTCATCGTTGACTTTTTTTTAGCCTTACATTTTTGTTATAAACTGTTGGTTCCCTTGTCAATTATCTGATTTTGTATTGTTCTACTTGTTATGCTGTCATTGTGACCCGATCTGCCCTATGGACGAGGCATCAAATTTCACTCAGTTAAACTATAAAGGTCCAGTGTGTAAGATTTGGTGACATCTAATGGTGAAAGTGCAGACTGCAGCAAACTGAGAACTTAGAATCCCTTTCTTTCTTTCTTCTTTTTTTTTAAACACTGTTATTGAAGTTCAAACCACAAGAACCACATGACACATTACATCTCTACGTCACGCGAATACAAACGAGCGGAGACGTAAAAAATACAGTAAACAAAAACAAAACAGTGTAAGTGCAAACAATAATGTAAAGATCCCTATAATCCCTTAACCAAGTCTGACATGGAACAAGTGGCCCTCACATACTAAGAAAAGTTGTTCTTCTTCATGAGTTCTGTCACTTTATCACTTTATGTACATACGTACATATTTTTGTCATGCATTTAAAAAAACAAACAAACAAAAAAAAAAAACTCCTGGTCCTGGTAACCCAATTTTCTTCCTCTTTTTTTATGCATATGGCTGCAATGGTAACAAAAAAAATGAACCCATACCTTGAGCTTCCTCTTCAAAGCACGATATATAAAAATATAAAAGGATGATAAAACAAACTAACGATCCAGTTATTCCAACCTACTTGTGGACAGTCTATGCAATTTCTGCCAACACACCCTACTAAATCTCACACACTGGACCTTTATTCCCCCCCCCCCCGTCTCTCAGTACTCAGTACTGTAGTCATATAGCTGAGGAGCTGTCAGAGCAGTTACAGGTGCTAAACCAGAGTTGAGATACAGGTACAGTTCTGTCCCACACAGAAACTTCAAAGTTGGCTCTGAGCACCGGGAGCTGAGCTGCTCTTTTTGTTGGCCGCTCTGAGAGCTGCAGGTGGTCAAACCTACAAGGCTAATAACTGACAATATTAATTAACACACAGGCCAATGCTGCGGGAGAGAGAGAAAGCGAGAGATGATGATGATGTCTGAAAAAAAAAAACCCAGCACAACCGTTCATTTTTAAAATGAGGGCAAAAAAATTTGTTTTCGGCAAGGAGGTCAAATAAAGACAAATTGTTATTTGCAGTGGTGGATAGTAATTGCTACCAGGCAGCAGTTGATTCTACAGAGCACACGTGGGACAAACAGAAGGTTTGTAAGCAGCAGTTTGTCTGGAGCAACATCTCCCTGTTTGACCTGGCCTCAGACGGCGAGCTAACTCTCGCTTTAATTGTAATAATACGGCTAACATATAGCCTCTCTCCCTCTGAGCCCACAATTACTAGCCTGGCACACTGCGTACGCACACAGTCTGTCTGGGGAGCAAGCCACTGGATAATTCCTGGTTACCTGTCGCAACCACCTCTCACAAACACTCTTAACAGAGAAAAAGAACTTTGGTCATGAACGCATATGCACAGACGTGTGCTCAAGAATATGCACACTTTTGCACACATGAATTAGCCAAAGATGTTCAGGGAGCCAAACATGGATTAGCAGCTAATTTTCAAGTCCAAAAACCTCTTGTTATGGTTAAACCACAGCTGTTCAGCTCAACTCTCAGGGTCATTTTAACCCCAGAGTTTATCTGCTTTTAGTGAGTAACAGGAAATTACTGACAGTGCTCTGTGGTAATTGACAATAAAACAAAAGTAATTTGGGGGCATTTTTATGTGACTTTGTTTACAGCATTGTTACTCACTCATAATACATAAGAGAGCCTAATGTCTGTGACTTCCCAATCTCTCCCATCTCCCATGCTTGTATTCGTTTTAATTGTTGTTGTGTGGATATGTTGGGTGTTTTTTTGTTTTGTTTTGTTTTTTATATAATTCCCGCACATGTATTTCCGGATGTCCTGACGGACAACTCTAAAAAAGTCAGTGTCAGTGTCAAAGCAGTGACATTTATCTCTTAATTGCAAGAGTTTGTGTACTCAGGACCACTAAAGAGCCATAAATTCACATCATTATCTCACTTTCTGCCGCTTTTATTGGTCATTTAGATCCTCTAATTTAACATGATCTGGCTGAACATTAATCAGGCCCGTTGTATACTTGTTCCATGTAACTCAAACTGTCCCTTTGCCTTTAGCCACACGACAGCCAGCGGATGTGAATTTTGTACCTCTGGATAAAGCAGGTGTAAGTACTGAACTCTGGACCGGTGGCCAGCATGATCGCTGGCTGTGTGCCATTCAACTTTAGCACTCGTTAAAGCAGTGTGCAATTCCAAGGAGGGCGGGTTGTATCCACATGCATGAGATACAAAGAACACGTATAAAGAAACCAAGACAGGTGAAACTCACAAAGACGGTGGGATTTTTTTAAGTTTATATTTCATATTATTTTAAAAGTTGCATGAATGAAAAGAATTGACCTGCGTCGCGTAACGTTAAATTTCATTAAAGCTGTAGTGTGTCACTTTTAAATATAAACAAATGCAATCTGCTTCATTCAGTTCATCAGATCCCCACGACTCTCTCTCTGTGTTTGTGAGTAGGGTTTTGTTTTTTCGTGTGTGTTGTGACATTTCAGCACTGCGCAAAATGAATAGTCGAGTTGGACGACGCACACAACACCAGTAAAGTGACACAGACTATGGCTGAAAACTGAAAAGTGCCCAGAAAACATTCCAGACGTCTGTTCTACTGCTGAAAGTAAACCTGGACATTCAGTAGGACTTCACAATTTCATTGTAATCATGTTTTTTTGCACAATGCAGCTGCTGCATGATACAGTGAACACTGTATCATGCAGCTCCCAGTCTCCTGGATGCAGTCTGGACAGCTAATGTTATGTTAAAAGACAGATACCACATAACTTATGAAGGCACTGTAGAAATATCTCTGTGTCTGTGTGTGAGAGTGAGGAGGGGGAGAGAAAATAGAAATTACACACTGGAGTTTTAAAAATATAGGGGGGTGTATTTCACAATATATCTACACCGCTTATCAGCTTCGTTTAAGTGACACCATATAACAGCAGATAAAAGTTCCTCAACAGAAGTTGTTTTTCTTTTGAATGCTGTGGTTTTACCACCTCATGGTCATGGACAAATCACATTTTACTCCTGGTCATTTTGACTTTAGTTTGACCTTCAGAAAAAGCTTATTTTGGAACCATTTTGATTGAAATTAAAAAATTCCTAGAAAGACCTGGTTGAGGGAAAAAAAAATAACGATCTGCTCTAACTTGCCTCCTTTCTCCAATGGGTTGAAGGGGAATTCAATTCTTCCTTTCCTGCAACCATGCACACACACACACACATAGTTTCTCATACTCATTCTTGCCTGGAGGCTTTGAACTTGGTAACACTCAGAGTTCATCCAGATCAGTTTTAGATTTCAACTACTCACAGAGTTTGGCCATTTCTTTGATTCCTCTCATAGTAAAGATCAGAATGATCAATCCCGTCCAGTTATAATATCATCTTTTCTTTTCCGTCGTGTCTTGTGTGTCCTGTCATTATTATGTTCCCCACTGTGGCACAGTGTACTGGTCTCCCATAGGCAGACCATTAATTGCTTGGCGCCTCTCAAGAAAAAAAAGCAAACAAAGAAACAGTTTTGTTAATAGCCTGCTGCTGTTGGCTGCTGATTTGGCCCAAGTGGTAATGCCAATTCGTTTGGAACACACACAAACATCACACTGCCACCCATCATTAGCAAGGCTCCGTGAACACAAATCCGTGTGTTTAGGTGTTTGTGTTTGCGTGTGTTCTTATATCTGCATGTCAATATGCACGTGCAGTTTCATGTATGTTTGTGTACATATGCGTGTTTGTTTATGTTTGTGTACATGTGAGTATATGCTTTCCCAGAGTAGCTTTTGTCACCATTTGCATGCCAGACTGGTGCCACTGTCATCACGGCATGTGCATGCACGCACACACACTCACACATATACTGTATCTATAGTCCTTCAGTTGCGGGATTTTGGACATTTTCCAATCTGCGCTAATGAAGCATGAGAATGAAATTGACAGTCCTGGGCTTAGGATGGCACAGTAGTCAATCAACTGCTGCCAGCTTCTATGGCGTGGTCTTAGCAAACAACAGTTTGAGTCGGCCAGATGGCACAGGCGCAACGTCCTCTTTGAACAATTTCCTGACAATCAGTTTTTGTTTTTTTTAATTTGGCTATGACATTTCTGCCATTCTTGGAAGACGTGGAAGTATTCAATATAAACTGATGTGAAACTCTAAGGGAATTGGGTGGATCGATTACCAGATATACATTATTTGACAAGTCGGGTAATGTTGTATATTGTACCAGTGTCTGGATCCTTCAGGAATCTTTACAATATACAAATGAGACATGGAGAAAGAGGGCAGTAGTAGGAAAGAACTCAGTGACCCATGGGCCTTTGCTGCGGCCAAAGAAATGGAGCTTATCTTGTTAATGTGGGGAAGATAACGAGAATGCTCATCTGGCCAGAGAGAGAGGAAGCTCCACTGTAGTTGTATATGCTGACACCGTTCATTGGAGACCAGAGACTGAAGCCCGTTTGTGTGTGTGTGTGTGTGTGTGTGTGTGTGTGTGTGTGTGTGTGTGTGTGTGTGTGTGTGTGTGTGTGTGTGTGTGTGTGTGTGTGTGTGTGTGTGTGTGTGTGTGTGTGTGTGTGTGTGTGTGTGTGTGTGTGTGTGTGTGTGTGTGTGTGTGTGTGTGTGTGTGTGTGTGTGTGTGTGTGTGTGTGTGTGTGTGTGGGAACAGCTGAAGACACACGCCGACACTCAGCTGTTGCATAAAAGTCCAACTCAACACTTGTCATTCAAAAGCACATAATAACATCTGCAGGGATTTGGGTACAGGTTTCCATAAATGAAAAAAAAAAAAAAAAAGAGGTGTTTATTAAAGAAAATATAAATTAGTGGAGCTCGTTGTTCCCATGTGGCTTTATTCTTTCAAACCAATCATGTCATTTTTTTGTGTCCAAGATTTCAAATCTACCGAAAACTGAATATTGTCTTCTAGCTGATTTCCCTGCTCTCAGTTTAGCTGGTAGTTCCTTCAGCTCTGCTTCTGTTGTTTATCTCTACCTGAAGAGAAACATTGCCAGCCACTTCAACAGAGAGTCATCCAACTGAGTTATTTGAAGTGACGGATAGGTATGGATCATGGCCTGCCTTGTAATTAAGAGAGATTGCTATTTTCCCCTTAGAATGGGCTCTCCTATCCTGATCTGTAATTATATGTTGTTCAAACATAGAGGGGAGTGTCCCTGGTTATTGTGCAGCCGGCTCTATTCTGCCTTCACCACCATAACAAGTGCCAGCATAACTGATTGCCTGCCTTGATCTTAAAGTTTCCATTCTTTTTCGTTTTTCACAACAATACAGAGTGCGTATCCTGCAGAATCCGTTCGACTGCAACTCATTTGTGTCCCTCGCTGTCTTGCATCTAAAACCTAATGGATCATGGCATTTGTGTGTGTCTGTGTGTGTGAGTGTGTGTGTGTGGTGCAGGTAGTGCCCCAGTGACCTCCACATAGTGACACCGAAGTGCAACAATGATGAATGCCCTGAGAGAGTGAAGTAAGGACCCACCTGGATAATGTTAAAGTTAGAAACTCAGAAACCTTAAACGTTACAAGATGCTGACCTCCTTGTTTAATTAAGTGCAGCGTTTTGCTTTTAAAACATTTACTGCCACCCACATCACTCTTCCTGCAACACCTTCAATTAAATTTAGCCTGTAACTAATTCATGCATATTACAGGAATGCCGTAAGTTATAGAAGTTGCCGTTTCAGAGAAATGCAGATAAGGAGCACTGATTTTTTCATCTGTCGTTTGTTTGCAAATGTAAATAGTTCCGAGTGCTAAATCTGAAAGGCAACAGAGCGTAACATTTGACCCCTGTGAGTAAGTATAGCCCAGGCAGCCTCTGCACCACACACAGCGTATATTTCAGTGTAAAGCTGTGACCCCCCTGTTTTCCAGTAAGAGGAAATTGTCATGCAATGACCCAGTGACCACACTGGAAACCACTTCCCCTTTGTTATGATTTTGTTATGGCTTAACCACCTCCTTTCCCATGTTCTGGTCCTGCTGAATACAGTCTAACCCACACATTATTGTCACATTCTCCTTACTCTGCTGTTTCTGCCATCTCTGACCTTTCAATGGCGTGTTGACGGAGACGCCGAAGTCCTCAAAACTGTGATTGTGCGAACAAAAGCAGCATCCAAAGCGCTCTATGTTTAGTGTGCGAGTGGGTTTGACGAGATCCTCCTCGTGCTTTTTAGGAAACGAAAGACCAAAGACAAACACTGACAATGTGTCGTTGTTTTTGTGTGCTGAAATAGTTTGCTTTTGTCTCATCTCCATACCCTTGTGTGTATAACCCCTTCCATACTATTTGTTCAAATATAAAATGTAGGCAATGTGACCTTATCAAATTCACTGCCCCCCACTCACCCTCTTTTCTTCCCCTCACATAGTTTTTACTTTGTAGACAAGCCCCTAAAACTTTCACTTCATTGTTAATATGTCAGAACCCACGGTTACATAATTAGAAAAGCCTCCTCACAGCTCCTGGTTGATTAGGAATCAACAATAAGATAGATTTGTGGGGCGCTGAAGAAACACAATCACCTCTTTATACCCTGGCTCTGCGGTAACCACCTCGGAGCCCGTGCAAGGAAGTAGATTGAATTATGTTTTATGTTATGATATTAAGGTCTTTGGGGAAATTAGCCAAAAGAGAGAAAGAGAAAGAGGGAGACAGAGAGAGAGATGCTCAACTCCATACACACTTCTCACAGGAGTTCTGACTATTCCAAGGGCCCAGTACAGTGTGTCCTGGCCATAGAGGTTCTCTGGTATGACCCCCTTTTCCCTCTGATTCCCTCTCTCTCTTTCTTTCTCTCAGTCTCATTCCTCTCACTCCATCCCTCTTTTTAGTCCACGGCAATTAGAGAGGCAGAGTGGAAGAGGAGGAATGTGTGAGCACGCTTTGTGAGGATTGGAAGAAAGAGAGAGGGAGTACAAGAGAGAAAGTGAGAGATAAAGAGCAAGGGAGAGATGAGAGAGAGACAGAAGAGGGGAGGAGAAGAAAGGAGAGGAGAAGGCCTGTCTTAATTGGCCTGTGTGGCCACGCTGGGCTGTGATGGTCTGGGCTTGCCAAAGCCTGTGCCTCAATAGTTGGCCTGGCCTTACATGCATCCCGTGCATCCGGCCAACCACAACTAACTCTAGTGTGCTCTTTGGCAGTTTCCAATGTCAGGCCTGGGAGAGTTGTGCCACCCACATCTACACTCTGCTCCACAGTTCAGGAGGCCTCTCTAGTGGGGATGGATGCATGGGGTTTGGGTTTATGGTTTATTTGGCTCCACCAGTTTAGGTTGAGGTGGCATTTCTGTGCCCTTTCTATTGTTTACTTATTTGGGATAATGTTATAGTGATTTTTATGTCTCGGCTCCACATTTAAACGCAGATGTAAATTTAAACTTGACAACAAGTTAAATATGCACATACTCAAATTACATGCATACCTTGGATCCAACACAAATCCTTTTTTTAGCCTTCACATTGTTTTGCTCTGTTGATATCTCTGCAAACACAAGTCATTAATGCACAAATCCCACAATAAATGAGACTGTCATTTCTGCCTTTCTGCTGCACTCAACTTGCTATGCCGACACACAAGTATCATCGTTAAGGATCCAGACAAGATGAAACACTGAATACTAGAGAAATAGAGAAACAGACACAGTCACTGAGTTTCCCACAGTCTCAGTACACTCCCCTATTTTGCAAATTCAACAAAAATCTTATATCGGGATCTGATACAAAATCTATTAATTTCGTCCTTGGGCCTGAACCTACATCCCTGATGAGTTCATCCAAATTTCTCCTGCTTAAAGACAAACAGACAAATGTGGCCAAAGCCATAATACCTCCTTGGCAGAGGTAATAAAAAAAATTATATGACGGTGGAGTTTGATCTTGAGAAATCAAGCTCGACAATCATAAAAACAAGCATATGCCTTGGCTCACAGTGGCCTGGTTTAGCTTGTTTTGGTTGACTTATGCTGTGCCAGATGCTGCCCTGCCTGGCACAACGGTGACGTAACGAGCCCCGAGGACCAGAGAGTCACTGATCTCATCTACAAGCTCGAGAGAGTTGTACCATATATAAACACCTGCAGGGAACAGGGAACAGTCCCAGAGCAGGGACACACATGCACACACACACACACACACACACCTGTCAGATGGTTAAATAAAGTGTGAGATTAAAG
The DNA here is from genome assembly GCF_963457635.1 of Microchirus variegatus. Taxonomy (NCBI): domain Eukaryota; kingdom Metazoa; phylum Chordata; class Actinopteri; order Pleuronectiformes; family Soleidae; genus Microchirus; species Microchirus variegatus. The sequence goes on from NC_139809.1 coordinate 27,623,528, forward strand.
TGTTTTTTGGCGAGTAAGCAACTCTCCTACTACTACTGCATTTTCAATCCAGAGAATTGAGTAATGGTGCAGGATTCACCCGCTGAAAAAGAAAGTATGTGAACATCTGCATGTGTTTGCATGCAAGTTCAGTATGTGCATGATTGTGTGTGAACTTGCGCAGCCTCTAGCTATCTTTCAGAAATGAACTATTTTTGACAGCATACACTTCTAGCTGAGTGTTTTTTCTCCCTTTTTGCAAGAGGGTGAACCCGGCAGTTGGGAAATGAGGTTTAATGAGACAGTCAAAATGTGATACAATTGACTGATTTATGACCATAAGACACAAAACATAAGCTGCGCTCCGGTGATAGCTCACTATATTCACTTTCCTAGAAGCAACACATGGGTATCTTATCACTTTACACCACAGCCGACTGCCAGAAGATACTTCAGGATAACCCGAACGCGGTGCCAAAAACGGTTCCCCTTCTTGGAACAAAGATACTATACTCTAAATCTGCCCTGTAACAGACATCTCATGGGTGGGTATGTGTATGCATGTCAACAATGAAAGGTCGTGCCATTTTCAGAATATGCATGTGATAATTTGAGACATGTTGGTTACTAAACTTAGCGACTGAAGTGGAGCTTGCTCCAGTAGTTAGTAAGCCACTGGAGGGATGGAGGGATGGATGCACAGATGGGTGTGTCAGAGGCAGTGACAACAGGTCAGGTTCAGTGTGGCATGCACTAAAGGAAGGACTAAGGAGTTTGCGGCCGGCCTGCCTGCCTACCACTCCATGAGTGCCGATTTCCATTTTGGCACACTTTGCACAATCATGCAGCAGAGGAGGAACGGAGACAGAGAGACAGACAGAAGTATGGGCAGGCAGAGATGGAGATAGGGAGGAAAAAAATAGCAGGGTGGAGGGAGGGAGGAACGGAAGGGGGGGTGGGTGAGAGGAAGAGAGAGGGTGCTAAAAGCAGCTGGAGATTCGTTGCGAGGCCTTAAGATGTAATAAATCATTTACAGGGTACATACGGTTAAATTTATATAAAAAGATTTCAAAACTGGACCTGGAAGCTCGACACACACACACACAGAGAAGAGTGTTAACACACGCGTGTAACACTGAGAAAAGCAGCAACTCTTTTAGACACTTTATGTTTGATAAAATGTTTTTCTTTTTATTGATATTAAAAATGAAAGTACATGAATTGTGCATTTCGGACGTTCTAGCGTGCAGAGGTTAAATCAATAAAATACACACAGGCTGAGTGAGCTACTGACACAGAAAACGTTGCCATTGCCCGGCAATATATCTCTTCATATTCAGCGAAAAGAAGTGGTTGTCTTTCACACCATTCATAAGAACACTAGAGTAGCCTGTTTGAACATTACAATAGTGGATGAATGCAGTCCTAGCAGGAAAATATAGATTAAAATAGAAAATATAATAATATTATTATTAAAAATAATAATAATAATAATAACAATAATAACAATGATAATAATTGCACTGCCTGCTTTGTTGCACAACTGAAGTAGAATATAATTAGAGACAGGAAGTAGCCTTGATAATTGAGATCTTTCAAAGAAAATACGAAGTATTGGGATGACACTTTACCACAGCACGGTGAGTATGCATTAAGTCGCCATCTCATGGGGTGATGCATGACAAAATGGAGGAGGAAAACTACAGTGTGGCACAGAATGACCTTGTTTCTGACACGGGCTTCAGTGGTTAGTTACGGAGAGCTGTATCATTGTGGCCAGGTGGAGGTAACAACCTCAGCTGTCCTTCCACACAAAGATTCTTATAACGAGTATTATTATTATTGTTGTTGTTGTTATTACTAATATTATTATTATTATTATTATTGTTAATAATAATAATTACTACTGATGTTGTGGTTATTATTACACTCAACAACTACTCCACTTCTCCCTCGGAGAGTATAGATTGTGACTTTTGTTCCTGAGTGCTTCAGAAATGGTTGAGCAATGGTGGGGCACTTCATTGAACGCATGACTGGTCCACCACGACCATGAAAGTATAGATAAGCATACTGATGATGCATAACATCAGGGACATTGTCTTCTGCGAACAGAGAAGAAAAAAAATGAAATGGACAGACAGACGTAGATAGATAGACAGACAGACATAGATAGATAGATAGATAGATAGATAGATAGATAGATAGATAGATAGATAGATAGATAGATAGATAGATAGATAGATAGATAGATAGATAGATAGATAGAACAGTGAGGTGTTTCACAATGATAAGCTCTCCTTGATAGACAATGACCTTTATGCGACCGTTTGATGGTTTCCAACACCCTAATGATATCATTACCTCCATTTAGGACGTGGACACATGCAAGAGTCAAATGTTGGTTAAACCATAATAAAATTCTGCAGCTGATTGGACATGATTATGGCCTCATGACCCAGTCCGACATGTGGCAGTGACACTGGCACCAAAGGCAAGATGCTCCTTAGAAGACCATAGGACACCGTGCAACAATTAAAGACATGATTTAATGAAGGACTGGTCATTCTCCCCGCCATCAATACTAAAGTGGCTTCAAAAACATAGTGGGTTTGAGTACAATCAAAGTTGAGCAGTAAATTTTCCACCGGTAAAGTCACTCATTGATGCTTTTCCATTTTCACAGACAGCCCTGACAGGCTTCTGGAAATCCATGCAGACCAAAGTATTCAGAGTATGTGCCTGTGTCTGTGACGAGACATGCCTAAGTAATCCAGGCTATGCTGCTGTTAAAATATTAATTTAAAGTAACTATGGAAAACAAAAAAAAAAAAGGAAAATAAGACATTATTTTTGGTACAAAGCATCTACAAAAAAGCCTTACAACTCCAATTTCGAAAAAACAGAGATCATACAAAAAAATCCGTCAGTTGAGCATCAGTGCTACGTATATTATTTGGACCAATTTTTCAAATATATTTTATAACAAAATAAATAATGCCTTTATACAGTGCCCTTATTTGTATTTCAACAAACAAACAAAAAAGCTTGGCGGCTCATTACGCAAGATACAGCTCAGACTAAAGGAAAATAACACAACGTCCCTGGAAACTAATTATATATCTATATTTATATATTTATATATATATATGTATATATGTATATATACAGTATGCATACATACATATATATCAATGTTTTTATATATATATATTCAAGTATTTGTTTTCAGGCAAAAGCATGTGAATACTACTGATATACATTAAAAAATAAATTGTTAGTTGACATTATTGCTGTTTTTTTCCCTTTGAATTGAAATTTGTGCCTTTCTTTAGAACTGTAAAATAACATCATGACAAAAACCATGGAAACAAAAAAAAAAAAATGTCTAACTTGGAAAAAACAGGAATGTCACGGTACCAGAAACTGACGGGGTTTTCCTTTTTTTTTTTTTCATTAAAACATTGATATGAAAAGAAAACAGAGAAAGACAAAATAAAATATAATCATCATTATCCCACTCGTTCTTTTGTCCGTGCCATGATACTTCCTGTCCGAACAGTCTGCAAAGCCATGGCGAACAGGAAGTACTGTCCCAGAACTGTAGTACTGTACTGTCCCAAATCCAGGCAGTCCATGGTGTCCCATATGTGTCCCACGCTGCTCCCTGTGCCCGGCAGCCTCAGAGGGACAGGAGCAACAGGGACTGGGTTTCAGGTCCCTCATTGCCGCTTATGCTGGCAAGCTAGTGATGAGCAGCCGCTAGAACTCTCTCTGTGAGCGTAGACGCCAAACACAGCCCCAATCTTTTCTCAGTGACGCTTCCCCCTTGACATTGCCACTGTCAGGAGCTCCCCCATATCCTTTATTTTCTTTTTTTTAAAAGTCACACTTTCCTTAAAACGGAAAGTTTTAATATTCATTTAAAGAAAAAAACAAAAAAAACAACGTGCTGTTCAACCTCTTCTTTGAGTCCATTCCCAAAGCTAGCACCATGACATTTTTTTAAGCTACACGTTCATTGTTCGTAAAAAAATAGTGCCATTTTTTTCTTTACTTTGACGTAATCCGTGGCAATGTGCAATTTTGCAGACTCTTTTCTGCTTTTTGTTTGTGATCAAAAGGTGCTGGAACAGGAATCTAATTTTATAAAATAATTCCTTACAGTGTGGAAGTCCCTTTATAGGTAGAGGTGCAAACTAATAAGAAAAAGAACTAACAGAGATTTTCTTTTTGCCTCAGGAAAAAAAAATGATGTGGAATGGATTCTTTCATGCAAGCTGCTCTTCACTCTCAGTTGTCTTCCACGAGGACAAAAAAACATTCCGCTGGGTGTCCTCTTGACACTTGCAAACCACAGATCTCTTTCATCTTCTTTTCTCCCTTCCCTTTTCTCTTTTGCTTAAGGATCCACCTGAATTGCATTCAGCCGAATTGTTAACTTTTTGTTCGTCATTTGTGTTTTGTGCCTTTTGTGTCAGTGACTGAAAGAGAGGGAGCGAAAGACTTCAGACAGGAAGAATGTGAAGGCATGTTTGCGTGCCGGAGGAGGGTGGGTGGTTGGGTTTGACGGGGGCAATAGAAAAGGGCCAGAGGGTCAAGAAGTAGTGGACGAGAGCAGGGGGAGGGATTGGTGGGCTCGGACAGGGCAGGGGAGGTCAGAGAGGACTGCCACAGAAATGACGTCAGAGACAAAGCTATCATCCCCTAGTCTTTTTTTTTCTCCCTCCAAACTCTTGTCTGTGCAAAGGGCTGGCAGCGGGCTCATTTGTGGTTGACATAGTTTTCCGTGGCCAGCAAGACGGGCGGCAGTTTGCTGGGCAGGCTGATGAGGGGCCTGTGGAAGATTGCCTGCTCCTGTGCTTTGATCTTGTCCGCCTGCCTCCGAAACTTTTTGGCCCTCAGGATGGCGGGGACGCCCCTCCGGAGCCGCTGGGCCGCATTCCTCTGCCACGCGTCAAGTTTGGTATACTTGGATAGGTGCTGCTTCCTCTGGACATCCTATGGTGGACGAAAAATGATGGAAAAAGGGGAAAAGGTGGAGTCAGTTCATTAGGGTTCATAAGATGCTGCGCAGTACTTATGACAATGGAATAAAGCGTTTGTTTATTTCCTGAAAATATTCAGTCATTGTTGGGCCGGTCAAATGGAAATCAAATGTCATCCTTAGAGCGCCAAGCGCCACAACAGACTCGCCTCGCCTCCGACTTGCCCTTGTTTTGGTTTCCTTGACTGAGAGAAGCTGTCAACAAGTACTTAGTTCAGCCTCTTTAACATACTGTCAAAGGGAAGGGCAGTCAGCCGCCTCATATACATATGAGGAGCACATCGTCATTCACCCAACGACCCGCTGAACTGACTAACCTCTGGGGACCAAATGAATCAACACACAAACACACTGTCATCTCAGAACCTCTATTCTTACACACACAAAAAAAGTCACTTAAAACGGCATAAGGTGGCGAGCAGGAGCACCAGAGACTGAGACACAGTGGGAGTAGAGTAGCAGGGAAGCTAGAATTTATGCGTGAGTAGCGAGCGCTCCATGTGAATGGCTTGTTTTGGTCCTGCCACTTGAAGAGTGTTTATCCCCCTTCATTCACTTCAGGCCTGCTCAATAGGCTAAACACAGCTGGCCCTCGGGAGCAGCCTGTACCCATCAACTCTCCCTGCCCAGATGAACTAGGGACATGTCCCAACTAATTCCAGCCTTTTTTTTTATCACATTTCAGACAGAAGGTCCTTCACTCTCCTGAGTCATTTGTCGTATTTATCCCCCACCCCCCACCCCCCCCCCCGTGTATATCACTTGCAATCACATGCCACCGACACAGACGTTCTAAGCAGAAACATATAAACATCTTTCTCCTCTTGTGCAAGAGAAGGCTGAGGGGATTTTAAGAGACCTGGAAAGCAGCCACGGCTCAGTCATGTGACCAGCCACAGCTCTGTCTTTTTTGAAAAGACCTGAAACGCTTCATGTGTGTGTGTGACGTACTTCAAAGAAGCTCTGCTGGCCAGCTCAGGTGTTTTTGACCACACAGTTCATGATGCTTGGCAGTTTTTCGGGGAGCTCGCTGTTCCGTGACTAATAATCACACACTCGGAACACACAGTTTTGCTACAGACCAGCAGTCTCCGTCATCTCACAGATTGTCTTTCACACATGCACACACACACATCCAAGGCTGACAGTGTGAGCCTTTTCTTGATTCTAATGTGCTGTGACTCTGTTGGTGTGTTTTCCACGACGGTCAGCACTTTCGTGGATGTTTACTGCTTACGAGTGACCATTTCACAAGATAAACCTGTCTCTGTGTGCGTATTAGGCTGTACTCAATGATATAGGGGCCCAGGAGATAGGACAGATATGAACAAGGACTAGCATTGTTTCCCATACTGGTGTGTTGTTGTTAGTGAAGTGTACCTGCTTTATTGCGGGCATCATGACCTGTAGAGAGGTGGCCGACACGTCCCTTTCGGACTTGGCGGGTTTGGCACAGTACTGCTCCAGCAGGTTGAGGTCACAGCTACGGAAACAACATTCCTCTACGATCCCACGGTTCTGGGAGCGCCGGCTGCTACCCCTGCTGGTTGGCCTACCTGAGGAGAAACAAAGTTCAGGATAAAGAGAGGTCATGAGTAAGGCGAGGTTAAGGCCTGGGGACAGATCACTGGCATCAGTAATGAATCTAAGTTGTTTTTCGCGGGATTACTTCAACAATCATAGCATGTCCGTGGAGCAAAGAGGATAAAAGGAAAATCTATGTCCAAATCTTTTTGTTTGTAGGAGATAATCTGATTATGGCTATGTGGAATTCCTTTAATGAGTGAATATACAAGTAAACACCCTGTGCTGTGGAGAGCACTCCGCACTAGAAGAGAGTGAAGGAGACGGCTAAGCTTTCAGACAGACCTTTGGGTGAGCAAATACATAAAATGGAAAACTCTTCTTTGACCTCCTCCATTAACAAGTCAGCAGATATAAAGAAGGGAGAGTGAGAGAGAGGGAAGAGGGGCCGCGAGGTAGAGAAAACAGGGAACAGTGCTGCGAGAGTGTGTTCGGGGGTCAAAACAGACGGATAGGAGAAGGTGAGTGGTGGATGGTTGGCATGTTGCACAGGAGAGCACTCTCCACAATCAATAAAGGCCTTGTTTGAAGTCTCGCGCCCCACACAATGTTAGAGAAATCTCCTGAGACGGAGGGCTAGGTTTGATTGCAGGAAGAGGAACATGAGAGAGAATAAGAGGGTGACCCAGGGGGAGGAGAAGGCAAAAAAGAGAGGAGGTGGAGGGGGGAGGAGGAGGAGGAAGGGAGCACATCCATGTTGGCCCAAATTGGATAATGATCTTTCTGATTGGAGAGAGGCTTCTGTGGCAAGCGGCACACAAAGCAGCCGCCTGTCTCACAAAGGCCGAAAAGCAGTGGGTGGGACATAGCTAATATCTTTTATTATGTTTTTGATCGTTTTTTTTTTGTCTGTCTATCTGTGAGCAGCGAAACTCAAAAAGTAACAGACGTATTTGGATGAAATTTTCAGTGTATTTAGATTATAGCCCAAGTAAGACATTGTCCAATTTGAAAACAATTGAGTGTATTGACACTGTGAGCAATTTGTGCTCCTTGAGTGCTTTCTCTAGTTCAAGAAATTCATTTGTAAGCGTTTCCTCTGCTGCAGAGACAATGTGACGAGGTTACATACAAATAAAACTGAATTGGGGAAAAAAAAACTGCGAGTCCCAAAGTATTTATGCTGTGCAAAACAGTAGCTTATCCATTCGAGGATTAACAGCCACAGCCACAATGCATTCGCATTCATGCTTTACATCTATTCCCATCATCACTAACAATGGAAGCAATGATCAGAATTGGTGTTAATGATCTTTCCTCTTAGCCCCGACATCAAAAACACCCTCCCCTCTGTCTCTCTCCGCCTCTCCATCTCGCTCCAACCCCCTCCTACTCATCAGTGTGGTCGCCCCGGCCTGGGAACACTGGTGCTGAGGTGACTGGTATGCTTCTTGGGGTGCTATTACTTTACTGGTAAACAAGCGGGCCATTGTGTCGCGCGGAGTCGTGTGTGCCTTCACACAGTTCGCCGGCCTTTCATATGCAATGAAAGAGGTATGAGCTGTTGTGCCGAATGCGCACGCTCAGCAGAGCAGCCAGGACCGAGGTCTTGAGACGCACAGCTGGCTGTAATCTCTCAGTCAGTGTGTGCGTGCGCGTGTGTGTGTGAGAGAAAGAGACAGAGAGTGAAGGAGAAAGAAAAACACCGTACACACATACCACACAGCCACAGACAAGAGCAATAGTCTCAATAGTCCAAACAGATGTGCGCGAATGAACAACACAAAGATCCAACAGACAAGAAAATAGAGATGGAGGGAGGGAAGGAAAAAAAACAAAAAAAAACAACAACGCATTTTTTTTTTTTTTTTTGCAGCTCGTTGTGAAAGCGTGTCACGCTTCGGGACTTACTGAAATAAAAGCCTCTGTCTTCGCAGACAAACTGCAGCGCGTCCACCAGCTCTCCCCCACACAGCGTCTCCGTCGAGACCACTTCCACAGCGTGGAGCGTCAGGGCCAGTGCAAACAGCAGCGCAGGACAGGACGAAGACATCTTCTTGACCTGCAGACAAAACACACACACACACACAGACACACTCAATAAATGCAGCCACCCACTTCACCAGCGATGACATGAAATGCTGTTGAGAAATTCTCAGATGACAGCCAGATGTTGCCTTTCAGTGTGATAAGAGGATCCACTCTTGTCCACATTTGCACGCAAGATGAACCACTTCCAGTGTTAAAAGCTGACTTCCCCCATACTCATAAACAACATATATATGTATATATATATATATATATATATATATATATATATATATATATATTTACAATACATTTAAATTTGATTTGGAATAAAATGGTGCCAAATGAGCAGCCTTCGTCCTACACGGACAGGTCTTTACCTCCTGCTGCTGTCACCACCTGAGAGAAGTGCTTCTGCAGGAAGAATGAAAAAGGTGGACGGTATCTCTGGTTTCATACACGCTCTTACACAACTCCGCAGAAAGTCGCAAGACCGGCTGCTCGATAGTTAACTATCTGAAAAGCCAGACTCAGCATTTATTTCCCCTCGCTCACCCTGTGGCGAGCTCACTGACCCTGAGACCTACCGCCCCCTATCTGCCGGCCCAGCTGTGCGCTCCTCCGTGTCCAGCGCACCATCCCGACACAGAAGAAATAAAACATCCCCTTTATCGCATAACCTGTTGCGCTGTCGCGTAAGAAAAAAAAAAAAAAACTTCATCCATATTCAACTTTCTTTGTTGCATGCAAACTGAGAGATGTCACATTTGTTTATGTTGCACAAATTTGGGGGTGAAAAAAGGGGGTGGAATTGCATAGCACAAAAATAAGCAATGCAGCCAAGCCCCGCAGCGGGATTTCTCCACTTACAAAGCCATGGAGATACTGGTGGTGACTGTGAGAGACAGTGTTTCAGTGCATGTCGAGTGTGACAGTGCCTACATATATCCATCTTTGCGTTTACCTTCATTCTGCTGCTCTCCGTTCTCCTGCAGGTGTGGCAAAGTGAGCGCTGTCCGTGTCTTTGCTGGCTCTCCATGTCAGATGGCAGTAGTCAAAAACGATGAAGGAGGAGGTGGTGTTGAAGGTGGTGGTGGTGGGTTTTATTTGGTTGGAGGAGAGGTTTGCAGGTAAGTTAGTTTCCCAGTTGGTGCTGCAAAAGTGATGATGTGTGATAGGCTGTCCCAAAGACAAGGCGACAGGCAAAAGTTCTCAGCGAGAAGTATTATATACCAAAACACGCCCCTTACACCCACACCCCACCCCCTCGCTCCTCCTCTTCACGGCTGGTTTAAAAAAAAAAAAAAGATGGAAAAGAGCTTAAACCGTGGGGGGGGGGGCGAAAAAGAGAAAGGAGAGGGGAGAGAGTGTCACAAAATACGGAGCAATTCCTTAGGTATTTTCCACGTTTACGCACTGAAACCTACAATCACAATGTTTACGCACAGACTGAACAAGAATAGACGCACAATTCCTCAGACTCCAAGGGAAAAAAAAAAACATGTCAATGTCAATGCTGTAATTAAGATTAACCGTCGGAGTGGAAGCAAATGTGGCCAAGCTGTGCGCGCCCGTGCCCAGACTCAAGGTACAGATGGAATCACCGGGGTCAAAGGAGGGTGACACTGGGAGGAAGCGTGATGATTCTCCCTGAATGCAGTGGCACTGACACACAGTGATGCAGCAGTGACTCACTGTGTTCCAGAAATATATGATTTATAAGCCATTAGTCACCGTTGGTTGAAGTCAGAGTAGATACATGTTAAATAGAAATAATAATAATACTAATATTAAAGCCCGCAACATCCATGTATCTGGCTATCATACATGATCTGATGTTGCATATTAACAACTTCACATTCGTGGACAAACATGCTACATACTACACTCACACATTCACTTTTGTCTTATAAAACTGCTCCTTCACATCACTTGTGTATGGCCTCTAATGATCCTGCTATGTCTTCAAACGCAGACTGACATCTAGTGGTCATGGTGGTGAACCTCCGTTTGTTTGTTGTCTCACAGGTTGGAGGTGCTGCTGTCTGTCTGAGCTGGTCCAGGATTTCAGCAGGAGGTTCGTCCCTGAGGGTTGTTTGTTTGGTTGTTTGGTGGTTTGGTGGTGTTTTTTGCAGTTGGCATCCATAACGTTGCTTTACTGCCTTCTTCTGGATTGAATCATCCATCACCCCCTTTCTTCTTCTTCCTTACCCCCCCCCCCCCCATTCTCATCCCTGGAGGATTTGGCACACCAGTGGGCCTTGTCCATCACCTGCAGGTTCTTCTTGCACATGGGATTTCACAGCTGTGTCGTAACCCAAATGGCATGTTTGATCCATTTGCTGAAGATGAATTTGCATCAGGATTTTAGTTAAACTCAGTATGTATAAAGTATTTTATACTCTATGTGACTTCACTGTATATATATATATGTGTGTGTGTGTGTGGGGGGGGGGGGGGGGTAGTAGATTAAGCTATTAAGCTCAAAAAACACTGATGTGTTTAAGATGTAGAAGCTTTAAATGCTGGACTGCCCCCTCGTGTGGCAGACACATGTAATGCACTAAATTGTCCATTGTTTCACTGTATGTGACTGAGTGATTTCAGCATTTTTCTTTTATTATTTGACAGATTCGTTTTACTTTTTTTTTTTTATTACGCAGCAGCTCATAGCATGGAACGTATATCTTGTCATTTTTAATTTTTTTTTGTCTTTATACAATGCATTTACACTGCACGACCAAAACTACATCAAATCCATAAATCCAATTATCCTAGTTCACATATGGAAAATAAACCCTTTCATCATTATTATTCTAAATAAAACACACATCAATTCAATATATTATGTGTTTTTTTTTGTTTTAAAATACTTAGTTTCATTTTTAATACATTCATTATCACAGTTCTGCATGAATTTTGGTTCAAATTTTGACAAAACAACACAAATTTGCTTTAACGGCACAAATGGCCCAGTCCACAAAACCCCATCATTTCACAACAGATCCACACCCAGCGAGGCGTTTAGATATCTTTGGAAACTTTGGCCTCGCTGTGTTGAGGTTGTAATGGTTGCGACCTTGTCGGCCCAACCAGCCACCCACACACACAGCAACTCATCAGAAACGGCATCACACTGGAAGGTACAAACAGGACACGGAGATCGAAACACGTCTCGTTTACACACGGGATGTCGCAGAGCACAGCAGAGGAAGAAAACAACAGCAGGACGTTACATGCCGGGGCTTCATCATGATAAAACACTGAGGGCATCTGTCAGCATCTTAAGATCATCCTTTACTCCTTCCAGGCCTCCCTGGATCTTCAGCGGGTTGTCCAGGACCTCGATGCTGCTGGTGTAGGGATCAAACCTCACTGAGAAGGGACGCTTAATACCAGCCACATATGTCCTGCATGGAAGAGATCATGGAGGAGATCAGAACACATGTGACCTAACACTCAGGTGAGTTCTTCATAAATGTATATACTGCAGAAGTCCTGTCTGCCATTTATAATAGCAAACATTTCACTTCTAACTGACTCTCCTCCAGTTGTAGTTTAGCCTGATCTATACAGAGACTCAAATTCTGTGGTTATATCAGGCAGATTGTTCGAGAATGATCTGATCAATGTTTTTATATTTGCAATTCTAGGGCTGCACAAAAATCCCCATGATGTTTTCTCATCTAGTGAATCGGGGATGTCATGTGTTATATTCTACTAGAGACCAAATATTGTCCAAAAACCCACTAAAGCTACTTGTTTTGCAGGGCAACATTTGATGTGTTTGCCAAATAAAACTCCAGCGTTTTGCCTTGGTAAGAAACACTACATTAGTAACAGCTGTCTTCTGGCTGCTATGGCTGACCTACAAAAGTTTGTGGCCTTAGGGGTTGGCTGGCTGTTCTCTGACCTTGTCCTCACATAACCCCTCTCCCTTTCTGTTTATTGTTTTTCTTCTTTTCTCTGTCTGTCTCTGTTTGTTTCGTGTGTATTTCTGAATCAAATTACCTTAATTTCTCCTTTGTATCTGAAAAACTCTCCGAAACAAAGTAGACAGGCTGGTACGTCTGGTCTTGATAAGGCTGAACTGCTGCAGCCTCTGGATCAAACTCTCTTGTCTCTGGTTCATCAGACAGAGAGTGCTGGATTGAATTTAAAAGGAAAGATGGAGAATTAACTGAGAGCACATTTCACTGTGAAGGTTGCATTTTCTTATCCAGAGTATTATATCGACATTAAGCATAGACCAGAGGAAAAAAAGGACTGGAACGCACCACAAGCTCCCCATAAGAGGAAAGGAGCCCCGCGCCGTAAACCTTCACCTCACCGTTCTGCTTACATAAACCGTACTCGATGGTGAACCAGTAAAGCTGATTTGGAAACACATGAAGAGAGTTAAAAACAAGAATCCTGGGGTGGACGATATGCTTTATGCAAACAAGAGAAAGCAATGAGAAAAACAAAGAAGAGGATAAAGGTCAATTCAAACATCACGATAATGCCTCTTCTATCAATCAAAAAGGGAGAATAAGAAAATAAGATGAATTTGAGATTTCCATTACGTTTTCTTCACCGAGCAGCTGGGATGCCTTTCTTTTGGACTACCACTGATACTTTATGGATTTGCCCTTCAGATCAAAAGGACAGTCATTATTCTCAATTTTGAATAAACAAGAAAAAGCACTCAGGGAGTGCAAACCTCCGCCAAGGTTTATTGTTTTTTTTTTTTAAAGTCTTGAATCTGGATCTACTGTATGTCTGGATCGCCACCAAAATCTGATATTGGTTTTTATTTTGTACCTACATCGCCAGAAGATTTCATCGAAATCTGTTGTCAACTTTTTGAATTAAGCCACTCACAGAAAAACAATATCTCCTTTGGCAGAAATGATTATTGAGGGGAGGTGGGGGTCTGAAAAAGGGACAGGCTTTAGAGCATATCTTGTCTGGTGGAAGGGAGGGTTTTCTGGGTAAAAACAACTTAATTTACTTGCAAAATTTACAAAAAAAAAACCCGAATAGAATCTTACTGTGGACAGTTTCTCAATGTCCTCATCTGACGCTCCAAGTGATGCCAGACCAAGGTTCTGCAAAAAAAAAAAAAAATACACAACAAATTGTCATCAAACTGTTAAAGTCCATCATATGTACTATAATCTGTAAGGCTCCAAAAACATTAAAGGTGCGTACGTGTGAAAACTCTGCAAATGTGCGGTAGGCCAACATGGGGACGTGTCCCAAGAGTTCATGGACACAATCACTGTAGAGGAAGAGAAAGAGTGAAATTCAGCTGTGACTCGTTTTGAACTAAACTGAAATCTCTGCATTTAACCAAGTACAGACAGTTATCACAAAGTGTGTGGTTGGTGGTTGGATAACAAAACAGTGGTTTTCAAAAAAAAAAAAAAAAAAAACAGCAGTGAAAAACAACTCTGTGCCCATTGTGAAACGAAGAAAGAAAGAAAGAAAACTGTTGTTTTTTTTGTTTTTTTTTTCATCTGTTTTTAAGAATCTGTGTCGGCAATATGTTTCCAAGTTGTCCGTCCGGTCCTTCCTTGTAAACACAATATCCCAGAAATGCCTTGAGGGAATTTCTTCTCCAAATTTGGCACAAACAATCCCTTGGACTCAAGGATGAATTGATTATATTTTGGTGGTCAAAGGTCACAGTGAGCTCACAAAACATGTTTTTGGCCATAACTCAAGAATTCATGTGGTAATAAGCTTTGATATATTCCCTCAGCCTGAAAACACTATCAAATGAGTACAGACTTGGCTGGAGTAACTCGACTGGTTGCCACGGATATAGAACCATGAGGTAGTAGTTAAAGTTCAAACTTTAATGTACTGCAATTCATTAAATGTCTTTCTTTCCTGTTTTTTTTTTTTTTTAAACGAAAGGACTGTTTTCATCATAGATTTACGTAAGGAGGAAAAAATAGGATCTGTCACAGGTATACTCACGGTTCTGGGGAGTGCATCGGAGAGGAGGCATGGCGAATGTACTGAGTGCACTGGAACACCCTGAATGCCAAACTGGCCAGGAAGTCTCTGGCTGAGAGCAGACCTGCTACTGGACGCAGCTGGAATCCCGTACGCTCTGTGTGTGCGATTTAGGAGATTAGAGACAAAGAGGCACACAGGGAAAATCATCAACCCTGGGGCTCACTACTAATGTTATCTTATTGTGTCTTTACCTTTGAGGAAGCGTGACACTTCTTCCAGTTGGGGGATGTTGTCCGGACTGTACCCACAATATCTTTCAAGTAGCCGGAAGGCCTCGACGTGTTCATTACAGGCGTGGGTGGAATATAAGTCTCTTAGGGTTAGGTAGACTTCCCGCCTGAAAAGGGACATCGTAACATATATACGTTAAGATATGTTACCAAAAAGAAAGAAAGAATCCCACTTGCTGTTTCCAATGAAGCAGGAAATAGATGGGCCGACTATGAGAAAGGGTACTTATAACTGGTGTTTTGACCTCTTCCTGCCAAATCACTCGGTTTGTTTTCGCTTAGATGAGCCCAAGTTGCCATGTGACGGCTTCGATGGTGCTCCCTCATTTGTAACTAACTTGCTAAAATGTCCATGAAAGACGAACTAAATGCAACAGAATTATAATGAAACTGACTGAAGGTGGTGAAAGGACACAATGTCATTCTGGTAGTGCAACAGTAGAATAACACTTAAACAAGGAACAATGCAGAAATAAAGCAGATAAAATCATTAGTGACCCCTCCCACCCACTACATGGGGAATTTGAGCTACTACTACCCTCAGAAAGGCGCTTTAGAGTGCCAACAGCAAAGACATTTTTTATAAAGAAATCTTTTGTGCCAAATGCTGTGACACTTTTAAATGAAAGCAAACAGACAATACATAGATAATTAATTTCAGGATGCAGCGACAGCTGTACTCACTTTTATTTTATCTATTTTTATGTTTTTAATTTATAATATTGTACCCATGACTTTGCAGGCCATATGAAAAGTGTCGTCCTTTTTTCATCCAGTTTTATGTGTTTTTTATGTCTAGTTTGTATTGTTTTTGTCTACATCTTTGCTGTGGTGGAACCAAAGACAAATGTTCACTTTGTGGACAATAAAGTTTTCGTATTCGTATTAATGTTGAGAATCACAAATGTCCCTGTCTTGGGACTAATAAAGGATTATCTTTTCTTGTCTTAGAATCTATTTAAAAATGTTCTACACATTTACGTAAGTCATGGCACAGAGTCACTTTACCTATTTTTTTTCACCTACCATATTAATCATAAAGCAACATTTAACACTTACCATGTGCCAATCTCCTCCTCTGTGTATTCCACTCTGGGAATCACCTCCCCACTGAGGATAAAAAAAACAAAACACAAATGTATCCAAAAGTTCAGTTTGCTGTCGTTAAAAAAAAAAAAAAAAAAAATGTATGTGAGCATTAAGGTAAAAGACTGCATCTCACTGTCTGTATCTGAAGGCGATTTCACCAATCATGTGCCTTCTCTTCCTGTAGACGGGATCTGTGAAGCCCTGTTCAAATACACTGTATGTAACATCCGATCACATGTCTCATATGTGCTGTTGGAGCTCATACTTACAGGATGGTCTTGGTCTAAGTCTGGATCATATTTCGTAACCAGATGATGACATTTGTCCAAATCGGCGATTTTCTTTGGGAACCAATGGACTAACAGAGAAAAGAAGGGAAATCGTTCCATTCAGGTGTGTTATTTTGTTTTCTTCTGCAAAACAATGTAACTTGGAGTGTATTTTGTAAAAGCAGAGAAGCTGTGTTACATTTGACTTCTTTGGTGGTTTTAACATCCTCAGCATTCCTCTTGATGGAGCTGATGAGAGTGCTGGCATCGGAAAGGTGCACCTCACAGCGGACAAAGTACTCCAGGCCTCCCAGGCTGTCCTTGAGCTTTCGGCATGGGCGTGTCTCCAAATGGTGAATCTTTGCTCCAAATGTCTGGAATACAATCGACACACTGAAAGGTATTATATGGGTATAATACAGGTGGCACGCATACATGAAGCACTGTATTTGATATGTGCATTCAGTTTTATGGAAACGGCTCACTGATGCAAAAGCATCAGAGATAAAGTGTGTTTCTAAACCAGAAATTCACAAACTAAATGTAATAAAGCTTATGAAATAATCTTGTCTCTGAAGTGATAAGGATTTTACAGCCGATAATCAAATACAATTTTTATTCCAGTATTCAAACGTGTTTTTAAGGATTGATTTTCAGATCATTTATCAGAAAATATTCCACTGAAAAAACATCTATTTGGTTACTTGAGTTGAGTTGTCGTTGATGTGATAAAATAAAGAAATCTATTTATCCACTATTTACAAACTTGAAAGACAACAAATATAGTCCAAA
The DNA here is from genome assembly GCF_963457635.1 of Microchirus variegatus. Lineage (NCBI taxonomy): Eukaryota > Metazoa > Chordata > Actinopteri > Pleuronectiformes > Soleidae > Microchirus > Microchirus variegatus. The sequence continues at coordinate 27,640,495 of NC_139809.1, forward strand.
CTGATAAAATCCCAATTATAATAGTATCACCAACAACTAATCAAACCCATATAACTCGGGTTTAAAAGTCAAATACAAACATCTTTAATAAGTGTTTACTAATCATAAAAAAAAACCTCGATACCTCGAAGACTTTCAGTGTCCGCGAAAGCGCAGGTGTGTTGGAGTTCCTTAACGTGAAGAAGAGGTTGAGGAGCGCTTTTCCATCATCTTCCTCGAACACGATCTGTTCAGTGGACTCTGCAGCCTCCGCCGCTGCAGCTGCAGCCTCCCTCTCCTTGCGCGCGTCGTCGATCAAGCTTTGCCGCCTCCCGAGGTATCTGGGTGACTATAAATATTAAAATAATATATTTGTTTTTCAAGAAAAAAGATAAATTAATGTCAAAGTGTTGTAAATGTTTTGATTTAACAACAAGAAAGAGCCAAACCAACTGCTGGACTTTCCTAATGATACGTTTTGGACATCTCTCTCATGTGTATTTGCTTTACCACACTCAATAAATGATTGAATAAATACAACAAACACGGTAAACCTGTGGCATAGAAGACTGAATGGATGCACACGCAGCATTAAACTTCATTCAACTTGTTTTTGCGTGATCTTGACTTTTGCGCATCAGGCACAACCCATGCGTAAAAGTCCCCAGTTCTGTGCGCGCGCGCTACACAGCAGCATAAAGCAGTGCCCTGAATCATCATTTAGTTTAATCATTATAATGTATGTGTAATGTAGACATATGTTTACACGTTGATCTTTGAAACTATGCCTAATGTGTTTGGTGTTTTATGTTTCTTACCGTGATGGAGTCGGACCTCTCCAGCTCGGATGCGGCTCTGCGGATGCCTCCCTTTGCGGAGGATGTGGAGCTGCTTGATAGTGGCATGTTGAGGTCTTGTGGGCGATCTGTGCGTGTCAGAGTGAGGCAGACAGTGGCGCTCTCTACAGATCTCTGAAGCTGTGCCTATGCGCACAGACCCTTTCTGCTTTGTTTCTCCCACCCAGACAGGTTCCCTCTTTTATGGGGTCATTTGTTTGCACTTCCTGACGTCAAACACGCTAATCCTCTTCCAATCAATCAATGCCGAGGATCCATCCCATCACGCATCCTAATTTGGAGACCTCTTTTTTTTTTCTACAGTATAGGACGCTTTTTTTTCAAAGCCATGAAGGAAAAACGCATATAACTAAATTATAAAATACCATTAATGTGGAATTTTCAACATATTGAACACATTTTGTTTTATTACCAAATGAATCCAGTGTTTTTTTCCATGTTTGGAAACTCTTACTGTCCATTGGTGTTTTTCGATCTTTTCTTCTTTTTTCATATTTAGCTGATCATTTCCATGAGTAACTGGTGTTCTGTTCTAGCTGGACACCATGTAGTCAGCTTTAGACAATAATCAAAGCTTTTACAGCTGCAGGGCTTTACATAAAGGTTAAACCCGAGAAAAGTCAACTGTGGAAAATTAAGTCACTTTATCAGTTCTATCCAATCTCTACGGATCCTCACAAAATTAGATTTGATCATGGACACACACAAACACACACACATTCTTGTACTTGCGGCATACTGAGGACTGGGTTGCTGACAAAGTGAGGACCAGCATTTCCACTTTATAAATCAACACAATTACAAATATCTACTTCATGAATGACATCTACAAAGATCTACTTGTTGCAGTACCATAAAATGACTGCAGGTGGAGCCCCAGAGCAAAAATAGCTGGAAAACTTTTTTTATTATTATTTTTTTTTATTATTTTTGGTCCAAAATTTGACAAAAACGTCATACTATACTATGTCGTCCAAAATTTGAAAGAAATATTTACCCAAGATTTTTGGTCCAAAATGTGACAAAAACGTCATACTATACTATGTCGTCCAAAATTTGAAAACATCTTTCACAAAAAATTTTGGGTCCAAAATTTGACAAAAACATCATACCTTACCCAAAATTTGAATTATATTTTTTTGACAAATTGAGTATAGCATGTTATATCAACCTAAGGAAGTGATTTCAATGAAAATAAAGTGAGGACCGACCAAAATGTCCTCACTTTGTTGGTTAAAAACCCTCACTGGTCCTCAGTATGCCGCAAGTACAAGAACACACACACACACACACCCTCCCACCCACACACACTCACAGAGTGAGGACAGAGAGAACATCACATTGTTTTCCTGTTTAGGCCTCTGTGTCTGTTCCTTAACTCAGCAACAACCATGTTAAGTGAACATGTACCACTTTTGGGACTCGGGCGGTTATCATCCGCAATCGCATGATTGTGGGGTGATATATGGCGCCCACAGGCGAGCAAGAGGTAAAAGGATTATCTCTGGACCTCTGGCTACATGCTGTCACAGCAGCATCCTTACATGAGTGCAGAGAAGACAAATAAGCTCCAGTGTGACTCTTTGTCCAAACTGCTCAAAATGCTAAAGAGCACTGATTTTAGCCTCGGGCACAAGCAATGGCAGTTTGCTTCTTTTATGACAGAGCAAGCATGAAGAAAGATAAGCCAAACAGACAGTAACATGAGACTTCCTTTGCACAGTTTACCTTTATTCTCTGCACGGACACTGGATTAATCAGAATATCTTTAAAAAGTAAGCTTTGTTATTATTATTTTTCTTAGAATCGTATGCTTTGTTGTCTTTTTATAACTTGCTGCCATAATAATAAAACATGTTATTTAGATTCTCATAGATACACATGTTCAAGAAAAAAAAAATCTAATTTACACAATACTGGATCCAGGAAAAAACACTGATAAACACAATTGTATTCCAAACCACAAGAGACCTAATGAACTTACAGCAGCCCACCAAATTCTGTCTGTTTAAGGTCTGGAGCTACAGGCTGGATCAGGATCAAGATTAACAGCTATTCTCCTCCCTCCATATGTCCACTGTCCTGTGTCAGCCCAGTTTATCAAGACCACAGCCTATTACTGGTTATAGAGATACAGAAACAAGGTTTCCTGATCTTCCCTACACTTTCCTCACGCCAAGGAAAACTCAGGTAATATGCAATACATCCACCACCTAATGATGCAGGCAGGGTATAATCAACTGGATTGAGAACATGCAAGTTGATAAAAATCTGCAGAACAGGAGCGTGCAAAAACAGAATTTATTCTGAACAGGTATTGTAATTCCAATAATCACCTTCTGTTCTGTTTCTCTATGTCATTTTACACATAATGAGAAAATCAGTAATACATTGACCACATTGTTTGCTTTCATACTCCTCTCAAACCAGGATATCTGCTGATTCCAGGTCCTAGTTGTTTGTTGATTTATTGGCAAAATGCTACAGGGAGAAGGACTTTTTTTTGTTGTTGCTACAAATTCAAACCAAACTTAATTAATGTAATTAAACATCTTTAAATCTACTCAGTCACAGAAAGAATTGGCAGCGGTGGCCATTATTAAATTTTTTGAGGCCACAATAATTTTTTGGCAACTAATCTGCTGATTTACTTGAAATAATTGACGAAAAACAGTGAAAACCAGCCGAAAAAAACCCTAAGATCTGAGCAGCTAAAGGGTCAATGGGTCAATTATTCAACAAACTTTTCCTTTTTTACCGTAAAAATATATATATTGTTTTTGATCGCATTTGTCGGCACAATTAAAAAAGCAAAGGGAGGGTGTTGATGACATTTTCCGGGGGTTTTGGTTTTGGTTCAAGGAAAGAACATATAAGAACTTGGTGTTGTTCCAGATAAAGATCACCACTTAATTGTATTGACACTGTGGGAAACTGAGCAGCATTGGTGTAGGTTTTGCGCTCTCCCTGAATGCTTTCTCTCGTTTCAAATGATATCATCTGTGGTCAAGTCCTTAAATGATCTTGAACGTGGTCAAATTAAGGTTTAAAATAAGCCTGGGTTTTTCATGTCTGAGGCATTAGACTTTTGTACGTTTCTTGGTCATTTGTACGCCAAATGCAAATTATTCTCTGTGGAGTTAGGTTGGTTTCATGTTCTGATTTTGCAGTGATGAAATATGTCCTTGCATCCATGTCTTATTAAATCTGAGCTGAGGAAACATGTACACATATCAAATAATGTTTGACTAAGACAAAGCCAACCAGACCCCCATCGGCATCGATTTGATACCGCAACAAGTTCAAACTCATGAATTTGACAAAATTTGGAACATTGTAAAAATGAAATCAAATCCCAAAGTCTTCGAAATTTGCTACTTAACTTTAAACAGATAATATAAGGCAGCAGACTTTTTCCACTGAAACAGAACACAGGAGCTGATCCTGACCAGATACAGTGACCTCAGCGACCACTGGCTCAAATGAGAAAGAGGAAAAAAACATGGCCACTCGTGCGAAGAGCATGAATGTTGTCGATGCTCCACAAGGGGGAGGTGGAAGCAGAGATACTCAAACTTATTATATAATAATCAAACTTCTGACAAACAGCCCTACATATTGTGCTTGATGAATAGAAGGCAGCTCACCACAGCTTACAGTCAATGTAAGAATATTACAGTGTTATATGGACACTCTACATTTATCTGTATAATAAATAATATGAAAACAGGCCCTGCCTTTCACCCTACATCAGGGTTCGCTCAAGACAAGTTCCTGATGCGTTGTGGGAGGGAATTCCAGAGGGTACGGACAGTAGTGATGGGAACGTCAGTTCATTTGAGCGTACTGAATTCCTAGAATCGTTCCTTTCTTAGTTCAGTTGAGCTCAGCAGCGAGCGTGGCGGACCGGAGTGGAACTATATATTAGTATTAGTATATTAGTATTATCCTCTCTGTGCCTCTATAACACATGTGTCAAACTCAAGGCCCGGGGGCCAGATGTGGCCCGCCACGTCATTTTATGCGGCCCGCGAGTGATGAATTGGTGTTAAAAATCTGTGTTAAATTAGGTCTATGCTGCTTTAAGGCGTGCGTTGACCATAAACTACATTTCCCACAATGCATGGCGATTGCGTTACCCAAAAAGTGACGGCACTGCCATTATTATAATGCTGTTTTGCAATTCAACTGTACGTTTATATCAAAACTTGGGAGAGAGGAGGAGTCTGTCAGGGCAGGCGAGTGTAGTCACTCACTCACTGACCCGCGAACGTACTGACATACAAAGAACTGGAGAACTGTGGCTGAGGAGGTGGATCTCGTTCGTGAAAGTACTGACACAGGAGAACTGTGGCTGAGGAGGTGGATCTCGTTCGTGAAAGTACTGACACAGGAGAACTGTGGCTGAGGAGGTGAATCTCGTTCGCGCTGTCACTCACTCACTGACCCGCGAACGTACTGCACTCAGGGAGGACGTGAGTCACTTGGCAGGGCACTGGACTCCTGCTAAGCAACGATTCGGTGAACAAATCTTTTGAACTAATAATTTTAATGAACTGATTTAAGTGATTCAGTACACTCAAATGAACTTGCCGATCCCATCACTAACGCAAAAGCAGCACAGAGACAAGCCTCAAACCTTCTGGCACAAAGTCATTTGGAGTGATGAGACTCCAAATTTGACTTTGCTTTAACTTTTTGGACACAACCATAAACACTACATTTGGAGAGGAGTCAACAAGGCCTATGATGAAAGGTGCACCAGCAAGTAAGCAAAGCAAAGCAAAAAATACTGGAAGAACATGTGCACTCATCAGTCCGGAAGCTGCGCATGGGACGTACTTGGACATTCCAATATGCCAAGTCGACCTGTCATTGGCTACAGCAAAATAAAGTGAAGGTGCTGGAGTGGCCATCTCAGTCTCCTGACCTCAATATCATTGAGCCACTCTGGGGAGACCTCACATGTGCAGTTCATGCAAGACGGCCCAAGAATTTACAGGAACTGGAGGTTTTTTGCCAGAAAGAATGGGCAGCTTTACCATCGGAGCAGATAAAGAGCCTCATCCACAACGACCACAAAAGACAAGCTGTCATTGATGTTAAAGGGGAGGCAATACAAGGTAATAAAAACTGGAGTATGTATGTAGGGTCGTGTGGGTAGTTTGCATTGTGATTATGATTTAAACACAGTTGTTTGACAATAAATGGCATCAGCCAATCAGTAACAATGAGTGAAAGAAATCAATCATATTCTCTGAAAAATCGTTAAGAAATCATAAATTCTGCCAGGGTATGTAAACTTATGAGCACAACTTTATGACTCCTTTAGATTTCAAAGTATCTCAACTGAGACATATAGATTTGAGGGTTGTGATTGTGTGAAGATTTTGACGTCCAACACTGTGGTGTAAACTGTATCTCAACTGCTGAGGGACAGCAAAGTCGTTTCTGTGTATTATGAACTTCCGCTGACTCATCGTCACCCCAGAGCCCACTCCCGTCATTTCTTACACCAGACATGGAGTCCGAGCACCTTTTATGTTGCACTTGAGGAAGCAATATCTCTCTGCCATTCATCCAGTATTTACCCAATTCAATCTTCTGTTCTGGAAGAGTCTGACGTGTTCATAAATGACACCAGGATGATAATTATTACAATTATGTATTGATTCAGGGGCAGCGTTGTGGCATTGTGAGTGTCAGCTTTCCCCTGCATAATTGCAGGACTTCAGATGGGCTAATTGCAGATAACACGACCAGCTGGGCTATTATTCACCGTCCCCCACGTTTCTTTTCTCTATCACTCACTGCTGAACAATGCTGCTCACCTTTGTGAGGGTCGTGAGACTCATCCAGTTGATGAAGAGAGGAGGAAGCACAACATAAATGTCATATTAATTGAAATAATGCCGGGTAAACACCCTCAAAATGAGTGTGTCTGTGTGTGTGTGTGTGTGTGTGCCATATGCCTATGTGTGCATTGTGTCATGCAACCTGCACACACACATCTCTCTGAATGTTCCTTTGTTGCTGTATGACACTCTTTAGAGTGTCATACAGAAGCTATATTTTCTTCTTTTAACACTGAAGAAAATATAGCTTTTTATATTTTTTTTGTTTGCTTTTTTTTTGCTTAACTTTTATTGCCGCTTAAGAATTTTGGTTTTACCTTACAGCACCTGGGCCAACCATGTATGTCATTTTAAAAAGTGCTTCATAGATACAGTTGGATTGGAAAAGGACATTTTGCAACCGCAATGCATCAGTGATAATTACAAAGTCTGATTGTATTATTATTATTATTGTATTATTCTTTATCTTGTACCTCAGCTTGTGATTGGTTTACTTCGCACATATGTTGATATATATATATATATATATATGTACATATATATATCTATATATATATATATATAGATATATATACAGATATATATAGATATATATCTATATATATACATATATATACATATATATGTATATAGATATATGTACATATATAAATATATATATGTAAATATATATAAATATATATATATATGTAAATATATATATATATAGATATATATGTAAATATATACATATATATCTATATATATGTATTTTGCCCCAATACATTACAAATGTGTTTAAATTCACACTACCACCTGTGTGTATGTGGATAGAGTCAATCAGAGGGATGACCTGAGTCAGTTTTGAGGCAGATCCCATTTTCCGATTCAGATCTATAAATAATTGTATTTACTTTCAACCTGATATTGTTTTCTCTCCCCCCTTTTCTAGTCCCTCTCCTTTTCTCTCTCCGGGGCATCTGGGACTGGTGATGACTGTGATTGTTTTTGCATGTGTCAAAATACAGCTGCCAAGAGGAATGACTAATCGCACAGAGCGCTTCTACCAACGCTTTCTCTCTCGTGTAATTTGACAGCGGTGGCGTCGTGTCCCCGAGGGTGGTTGACTGGCTGAGAAACTGCTGCTCGCTGGTCAGTGTCAACTGTCGTCATCACGCCTGTCAAGTGGCAGGTGACTGCGGATCCAGTGTGTGACACAACGACATCACCATTACAACCAAAAAGCAGTGTTTTCCAACGGCTCTTTTTAGAGGTACGTAAATTCACACAGTGTTCCCAAGAGGCAACCAATCACGGTACTGTACAGTGCCATGGGTTTTAAACTTCTTTATTATGTTCTGCACCGTGGACAAAGGAACACCATGATCTCTTGAGATGGCCTTGCAACTGTGAGATTGTTGATATTTTCCCACAATTCTGGTTCTCAAGTCCCCGGACGGCTCTGAGTGCAAGATTGAGTCAAAGTCTCTCCTTTTTATCTGGTTTCAGGCGTGATTTTTTATATTCCCCACACCTGTTACTTGCCACATGCTTGAAACAAAGTTTTTACCCACAAATTTGAAAAGGTGCCAATAATTTTGTCTGGCCCATTTTTGGAGTTTTGTGTGAAAGTATGTGAAATTAATACTTTTTTTTTCTCTGCTTTTTTGTATTGTTTCAATATACACAAAGCAAATAAACATCATTTTCTGGGAGAAATACTTTTTTTCTGGAAAAAAAATCGGCCATGACAATATATATATACGTGGGTGTGTGTGTGTGTGTGTATGTGCGTGTGTGTGCGTGTGTATATGTATGTGTGTGTATATATATATATATATACACATATATATGTATATATTTATTTATATATATGTATATATTTATATATATGTATATGTATATATTTATATATATGTATATATTTATATATATGTATATATTTATTTATATATATGTATATATTTATATATATGTATATGTATATTTATATATATGTATATATTTATATATATATATGTATATATTTATATATGTATATATTTATATACATATATATTTATATATATGTATATATGTATATTTATATATATGTATATAAATATGTATATATTTATATATATTTATGTATATATTTATATATATATTTATATATGTATATATATATATGTATATATTTGTATATATATATATATATATATATATATATATATATATATATATATATATGTAAATATATGTATATATACATATATATATGGTTATGGAAATATGACAACAGGGACAGCTGATGGGAGATTTCCAAATCAAACACAAACTCTAAACTGATCTCCATTTCCTCTTGAGGAAAACCAATCATTCCTGTTAAGTGTTGCACAGCAGCCCATTTTCGAAGGAAAAAAAAGAAACAGCATGTTACAGTTCTACCACACATCATCAGTGCCTGAGGCTACATGTGTTGTGCATCTCTTGTGCTCTTTGTTTGTCGAACACCCTGTGCTTTTCCAAATGTCACATCTGATTACTCTGATTGCGGTGCAGATGCATCTACATGCATGTCATGTCAAATAAGAGTGGCACGTGAAAAATGAGTATAGTTACAGTAGATGTAGTTCAACAATTGGGGCTTTTCCATTATACAGTTCTGCCACGACTTGGCTGACTTTACTTGGTTGTTTGCTTTTCCATTAAGGATAGTACCTGGTATCTGGTGCCTTCTTTTGGTGCTTTCCCATTATAGAGTTTCTAGCACTACTCAGCTCTACTCAACTCTACTCAATTTGGTATCAGCCACGTCCTTTTCCATTACTTCATAGTACCTCGTCAACGCGGGTGGGGTCGTCATAGCGCTGCTACGCATTTTCTGGTTTTGGTTGGCTCCATCCAGCTCTTTCACTGGACCTCGTTGACAGATCACGGTGTATTGTTGTGGACAGCAGCAATGTTTGTTGCCCTTATTTTTTTTTTTTTTTTTAAATGAGGGGTTTGATTCTTGTGTTGGTACCAGGTACTACTTCTTCTTCTAATGGAAAAGCCAAAAAAAGCAGAGCCAAGTAGTGCTAGAGCTGTATAATGGAAAAGCGACTAATGATTTCCATATATCTCCCTAAGTGGTCAGAGAACTAACTGGTCACAAATACCATAGAAAACTGTATTTCTCTCACAGGCTAGGAATGATAATAGTAATAAAAAAAACTTTGTATTTAATGTCAGGGTCTATTTAAATGTCCATTTTGTAAAGTTAAGGGTTTATTGGCTTCAAAATCCTTTTAATAGCCTCAGAACAAGCCATTTGTGTGTCCTTTATAAAAGGGCTTTAATTATGGAGGCTGCCATCGTTTATGGATACGTTTCTACTACAGCAAACAGACATCCATTGTGCTATGTGTTGGACTCATAGTAATGTTGGCAACGTCTTACTAAATGTGTACAATATTTTCATATTGTCATTATTTTATTTTTAACTATTTGTATTGCAATATTTGTGCACAAGCTCTGCTAATATTCAAAATGTGTGTATAATAATAAAGTATAAGGCACTGGAAGTAGACTAGGGGTCCTGTTAGCTAGGTGCAGGATCATGTTTATTCATATGATGTGGAACCCCAGCCAGCATGAATGTTGTGATGCTGTCATGCTAATGTGCTGGTGTTTCTGTGTTTGCAAGTAAGCTAAAAGGACTGAACTATGGAGAGTAGTAGCATGACACATGAGCATGCAAAGTGTGTAGTAATTAGAGACTGTTCGGCACATCAACATATCAATCATGAAGCCTACTGTGGTATGAGGTGAGTGAGTGTGCAGACTATTATCAGTGCTTTAGTTAAGTGTGAAACAAACACAATTAGATGTAAGACACAACATGACACATACGCACACACTGAAGTATTTATTTATTTATTTCATGCATTTCCCTAAAGCGACAGCAAAGCCAATATTTAGCACATCTCTTCTCCGACCTAGCTCTTTGTGCATCCAGAAACAGAAACTGGTTTGTAGATAAGTAGTCGAAGCCACATGTTAAAGTCCTATCCAATCATTGGAGTCACATAGGCAGCAGCACAATGACGCTATAACAGACGCCCATTTCCCCTCTAGCCCTGACACACAGCACCGTGGCTGGAGAGACTCCTAATTAGATTTACCTTTCCTTAATGGTTCCATGTCATCCCGAAGCCTGAGGGCCAAGCTATTGCAGGTCATGACAAAACTCGAGCCAGAGCCTCACATAAACCCCACCTGTGGTTGGTGCCCTCAGTTGATTCATACACATCCAGAATATCCAGAGCTTCTTTTGCAAGGATTTATATATAAAAAATATTTCAGGCAATAATCACAGTCATAATGCTGCATTTCAATGTTTCATCACCAAAAAGTGTTTCATTTCATTTTGACCAAAAAGTTGAAAATTAGGCAATGTTGACTGATACTGTTGATCCAGGTTTTGGAGGTGGACATTAAACGATTAAAATATTTAGTTTTTACTCTTATGTGGAAAAATTAGGAAACATGGTTTAAGAACACATGTTTATAAACCATGACAATATTGTAATTGGGGTGTTTGACGTACAATATGTTATATGTGCATTTGTTTTGGTTTGCTGCACAATTGTTCTGACATTTGACATTAGTTGTTAAAACCTTGTCAAAGACCATGTTTTCAACCAAATGCCATATTTTTTTTTATCTCACCTCTGCACCTTTATGTCATGTGAGGAAGCAAAATGCTAAAAGGTCAAATGTCATGGCAGTGCAAGCTATTTTTTTTATACAACCACAAAATTAAAGGCTCTGTAAGGAGGCACTGATGACATGGTTACATGTTTTTTTGTGCCATTTGAGGTGCATCAGAGTTGGGCAGTAATGCTTCACTCACAAAACGGTAATAATTGTGTCCTTTTAGAGGCAATTTTAAAGCGGAACTAGACCGGAAGTTCCAATTAACGCTGTTTTTTTACTGTGTATCTGCGTCATTACCTTGTTTATGAAGTCCTGAAGGTTCTAAACAAACAGTTCAGCCATTGCTGAGAAAGCTGTGTTTTATTGTAATCTGGGGCTCAGCGAGATCTCTGAAAATCCCATTATAGTTACGTAAACATCGGTTCTCCGGAACAGTCGATCGTCCTGCTCCGGGCACTAGTCCGGGCACATCCGGTTGCGTACATTGAACCGCAGAAGAAGAATAACGTCTGTTGTGGAGGTGTTTCACGAGCAACAGTGTCTTCTGACTCTGGGTCAAAGTCATAAAAGGGACTGCGGCGGGGAGTCGTGAAGAAGCTATTTTTAAACATTGTTAAAACAATGTTAATTGTTAATAATGAGATAATGAGGAGCAGTGCATTCCAGAGGGGGGAGCTGCGCTTCTGAGAGCGGTTGTGGCGAATGTCACTTCCGGGGTACTGGCCAATCACAACACAGTCTGTCTTCTCAGGCGAGATTTATGTCTGAAACAGCGCGGCTGACAAGTGCTTCAAAAAGGACAGATTTCTATCGGCTCGTTTACAGCAACTAGGAGGTTTTTGACCATAAAAACAAGTTAATGTATGTAAGTAGACCTCCATAACTCACATATATGTGCAACAGGACCACTCTATGTGAAGTGTAAACACGGCAGGACATCTGCAAGAATATGTTGCCATGTTTGCAGTTCTGCAATTTGACTGTAACTTATTACACTTCCTGAACAAAGGAAAGGAAAGAAAAAAATAGATAAAAGACACAAATAATCAGTAATATCAATGCATATGTAATATTCACAACATTAATAATGAATGTAGTTTCAATTATTACTGAACAAACAAACAAACAACAATTTCATTTATTCGATTGTTAAAAGGACAAAAGCACAAACTATTTGGCACTGTCCCTTTTGCAAATAACCTGAATGCATGTATCAGCCCTGGTGCAAAATAATACTGATCAATAATTCACTATAAAATCAAAATCAGCATTTAATATTCAAACACTTTTTGTAAGGATGAAGGAACTACAGCTCATCCTGTGACTCAAACTGGATTAACTCTTGAAAAAGTTGTGTAATGTGTATCTCGCGTAACTCACCTGCAGGAGAAGCTGAGGGGAAGCACATCAAATTACAGTATATGCAATTAAAGTCTGTTAAGATAACAGCTTCTGCACCCGATATAGAGAGCTTGTTAACACAAGATGGAAAAAAAGGTGTCATCCTTAGAGACTGTTTTAAACAAAGAGTGACCCACCACACCGGAAACAATGGAACAAACAACCGACTGATACATAATTCCTAAGTGCGCTCTGGAAATTACAGGTGAAAAACAACAGTCAACACTCATTTACGTTTTGTCGACCCACAAAAACCATTTAGTGCGTGCATGTGTATGCGCTCGTCCGTGTTTTTGAGTTGTTATTGTTGGCGGCTAAAAGGTTTAGCTGTCCTCGGAGAATCAGAACGACAGTAAGCGCAGAAGAGACACATGAAGAACCGACGGCGAACACAAACGAGAGAGCGTGACTGAAATTGCTTATCGGTGCAAATGAAAGTAAATTGCAGTGAAATCGCATAAAGCATGAACAGAAAATGGACTGATGGCTCCGCTGAATGTGTTACGCATGCAGAACCTGCTGTCGCAGCGGACACCTCAGACGACGTCTGCTAGTTCCGTTTACCATTTTTCACTCAAGACCTCCTCCTGTGAATAATCACCGCAGCTGTGTCAATGTGGCGGCTAGCCTTGTGTGTTATATTTGATGGCTTTTTTACAGTTTCTGTGTGTGTGTGTGTGTGTGTGTGATTATGGTGTCCAGATAGGCCATTATCCATTCATTAGCAGGAGAGGGGCTTAATGGACGACAGAGGATGCAGGGACAGGGTGGCTCGTAAACACCTCCCCGTCGTCCCAGTCATATCAATACCGCCATCTGGGAGTGGTGGCCACTTCATTCACAAAAACCAATACCCCAGTGGGATGAAAAAGAGCGGACAGAAACCTTGTTGTTACATGTTCAATCAACGGAGAGACAAGGGGTCAATTCTTTTCTGTCGCGCGCGTGTTTTGTGTGTAAGTGAAACAAGTGAGTAACACGGACACTGATAAGACAGACAAAGAACAATGCATTATTTATAACGCAGCAATAAAGACGTAATTACAATATCTAAAACAAAGACACCGATGACAATTTGATTGTTAAGCATTAATATCAGCCTTCATGTTTTCAATTCTGTTTAAGGTAACAGACCAATGCCTTTTGGTTAATGACATCAACAACTTTAACATCTCTGCACTAACTTCTGGAACAAACCTTCAATGAAACATTAGAGCAAGAGAGGAATGACGCTGAAAATTAGCCTGTGTGTTGTCTTTTGTTTTTTTTCCAGTTTATTGTATTTATTTGTCACTAATACATGGCAACATAGTGCATTTCAAACTTTGCCAAAAATAATTATATCCATCCATCCATCTTCTACCACTTTATCCTCTACATGAGGATCTCAGCTGACAGAGGGTGACAGGCGGGGTACACCGCAGACATGGTCAATTGAGTGTCCAATTTACCTAATCCCCATATTGCATGTTTTTAGACGAGTGGGAGAAAACCGGAGAGGTTTTGGTCTCTCTGAGGACTACTTGTCCTGACCAGATTGGTTTTCATGCTAGAAAATGTCCTAAAGTGTCCTGTAATATAATAACTGCTTTGTGTTATTGTTGTTTGTATGTCATGTTTTATGTCTTCTATGTAGCTGAAATAAAATTTGAGTCGTGGAAACAGACCACAGAAAGAATCAGGACGATCCAGGGCTGTGCCAGAAGCTGAGCTCTGACAGAGTTGTGATATTGTTTTAAGATACACCATGTCAGCCTCCAGCAACGACTAAGAGAAAAACAAGTGTGAGCTAAAGCAGGAGAAATTACGACCGGATTCAAAAGTCGCTGGATGAATACGGCACAACAACTTTTGTGATGTTGTTTGTGGCCGATTGAGCACACGAATGAGTGGATTCACTCTGCGGCGCTTCTTCAGAGATTCACTGATGTGATATTGATTGTACAGAGAGATACGCAGCGTTCGAAAGTCTGGTTATTATCGACCGATCTGACAGAAGCGTGATAAGAATGAATCTCACATCTTAAGCATAAACATAAAATAACACTTTGTGACAAGACAAGTAGCAACGCCGCTGTGTACAGAACATTCATAGACCCAGGTGTGAGCTGCCAGTGAGGAGGGTGGAAGTAAATACAAAAGACAGAGTGGGTATAATCTTGGAGCTGACTCGCTGACGGGCTGAGGCTGTGGAAAACAAAGCTGTGTGTGCAGGCTGCAGGTGGAACCATTGTCTTAATGTCATTACTTTCATTTCAACAGAGACTCTGCTTCTACAGAGAGGTTGCAAAACGATCAAAACCCTTAAATGACCCAAATTCAAAGAAATGTTTGTAATTTATTTGGTCTAAAAAAAATCCAATATATTATGCTGAGGCGTTTAATCACAATAATCTCTGACCATGTTTATTATTATTTGAATCTTTATTCAACCAGGAAGGACACAATGAGATTAAACATCTCTGACTAAAACAGGCAGCAAGTTGTAATAGTTTGGGATTTTTTGTATTTAATTAATTTTGACTTTTTGTTTTTGAAATTAAATTTAGTTTTAATTAGTTTTTTAGAGCAGGTTTCCAAGTTTTTAGTTTTTGTAAATGCTTTAGTTGCTGAGGTTGCATGCAGTTATTGTGAAAGGTAAAAGCCAACAGACTAAAGACGTGCATATACATAACAACATCTATCTATACATTGCAGGATGCTGTTGTTGTTTGGATAAGTAATGCTAAATATATCGGTAAAAGAAGCGCACGTTGGCTTTTGCTGCTCTACTGTAGCCACTCCCCCTCTCACTCACACAGCACTGTGGGTGTAAAAAAGTTACACAAGTGCAAGATGTGTGAGTGATTATTATCCTCAGCATTAAAGACCCACTGAATTCGGAGGGTCTTGCTTGCATTACAATGAGTCAGCGGATTTTGCAACAACACGCCTACAAACACAGGTATGCAGTGGCTATTCAAAACTATGTCTGCATGATGTGCAATAAACTGACATTTCGAATAGCACAGCCTACTTTGGAAAGTTTTTAGACTTTGAATAAACAAGCGACAATTCCGACTGCAATGTCCCAAATTTAAAGGAGCAATAACGGTCCCGAATTTAAAGCGGAGACCTAGACCGGAAGTTCCAATTAACGCTGTTTTTTAGTGTGTATCTGCGTCATTACCTTGTTTATGAAGCCCTGAAGGTTCAAAACAAACAGTTCAGCCACTGCTGAGAATGCTGTGTTTTATTGTAATCTCGGGCTCAGCAAGATCTCTGAAAAAACCCTGTCCGGTTACGTGAACAACGGTTCTCCTGAACAGCAGATCCTCCTGCTCCGGGCACTAGTCCGGGCACATCAGGTTGCGTACATTGAGGTGTTTCACGAGCGACAGTGTCTTCTGACTCTGGGTCTGACTCCGGGTCAAAGTCATAAAAGGGACTGCGGCGGGGAGTCGTGAAGAAGCTATTTTTAAACACTGTTAAAACAATGTTTTGATAATGAGTAGCAGTGCATCCACCGCTCCAGAGGGGGGAGCTGCGCTTCTGAGAGCGTCACTTCCGGGTACTGGCCAATCACTAGACAGTTTGCACCCCGAGTCTGAAATCTCGGTGAGAGTCTGAAATCTCGAGGCTGGGCAACAGCGTCAGAAAAGAGGATTTCTATCGGCTCGTTTACAGCAACTAGGAGGTTTTTGACCATAAAAACAAGTTAATGTATGTAAGTAGACCTCCATAACTAACATATATGTGCAACAGGACCACTCTATGTGAGCTTTAAGGACGTTTCTGGATCCCTACAGCTACAGACAATAGGTATTAGTATTTGCTTGCTACCATCCACAAATAAAAATGTCACTGAACTGTTGCTGTGTAATAGTAACAATGAGCACTCAAACACACCAAACCAACAATTACTAAAAAAAAAAAAAAAAAAAAAAAAATGCAAGAACAGATTTTGCATGGGCACTAATCCTCAAAAGACACATCACATTGCTTGTGATCCAGGAGTCTCAGGGAGCTCAATCTGAGGAAATAAATAAATAAACCCAACAAAAGACTCAAGGTTTGATTCACTTTGATGAACCAACTCAACCCCATTAACTACATAACAAATGTTGTGTTTAACTTGCATAGCCTTATGTCCCACATTGTAAACAAGAACTAATTAAAAACATTTTAAATAAATACATGTTTAGATACATTTACAAAGATGAAAACTAAGCACATTTCCGCTATAACTTGTGTTACTTTTATTCAGTTTTGTAAACACACAATTTAGTTTCCGTTAGTTATTTTTATTAATTTAATAAAACATTTTTTTTATTATTATTATTTTAGTTTCCATTATTTTGTTTAACTATAATAACCTTGACAGGCTCGGGCAGCAGATTACTGATGGACAACATAACAAATGACAGTAAAATGATATCACAATATTCCAAAAATATTCATCCACAAAAATGACATTTGACACAATGTCGATGTATAAACTATAACATTTACATAACATTCTGCGATAAAACAGGACTCGATTGTTAAATTCAAATGAAACTGTGATAACCTGTACACTTCTAAGCTTACTGCACACTTGTTTCTATGTGTCTAAATCACTGTAAATGCCACAGAATCACATTTGATTTCCTCTGTGAGTATAAACCCTGCTGGTAAATGTCACACTGTGACAGGCACAAAGCCTGGTCACCACACACCCTGAGGGACCCTGGTGTTGTCACTTCCTCTCAAGTGTGTAGACTACTTGATAGCAGATAGCAAATACAATGTTAGTGCTTTGTTTGTTTTTATGTCTGTTACTCCACTAACCATTTCCACAAATAAAGCATTCATTTCCCAGCAGGGGAAAACAAATCTACTGGTGAATCAGTGGAATGCTGTGTATGAGCAGATGATCACTACTCTGGTGACATAATATGTGCCTTAATGACAGAACATTTAAAAAAAATACAGTATTTCAGAAGAAATGAAATACAAATGAATGAGAAGTGAGTTCTAATGATAGGATAATAAAAAAAATGACTGTCCATTTGTGGATGGCAACAGGAATTTACTGAAAGCTTTAATTATTTAGAAACATCCCTCTACATCATCTCTGGAATAAATTAAACACTAATGTCATCTGACAAAGCAAGTAAATGGGAGCTCTGCCCTCACTGCAAATAGTGCTCATAATGCAAACACATGACGTCCTTCCTCAAATATAACCTGCGTGTGTGGTGTAATTGTTTCATACTTCAACTATCTTATGTAAAGCTACACTATTTTCTGCTGGTGCAGAATACAATGTAATATTTTTCTTACTTTATACCATCAAATTTATGCAAAACCATCTGTTTTTTTTTCTTTTCTGTATTTTACAAGATTTTAACTTAAATCATGCTGATAATAAACCAACCAGCCCATCAACCCATCACTTAAAGTGATGTTACGTAACATATAGAACCAAGAGCTTGGTCAGTAAGCCTATAAAGCATCTTCTTTATTTCTGATAAAGTGTTGTTTATATTTTTTCATTTTGTTTAACTTCTCTGATTGATTGTTTGTTAAAGTTAAGATATGTTAAAAACACATCTCCAGGGCTTACAATAGTTTTTTTTTGCAGAATAAAACAAGCATAATATTTACAAAAATATTAGGTTGATTCACAGTTAGGCCTACTGGTGTAGAGGTACCATCCCCAGTGAAACACAGGCATCTGAAGCCCTCTTGTGGTCTAAAAAATGATCTGGAGTATTCCCAGCTACATCCTGCTGGAAACTGGTGAATGGGTTGAATTCTGTATTTCTTATTTTAAGGTGTCTATGGCAAGCCGTTTGAGCATTCATTCGATATCCTTGATGTCAGACTTAAGGTCCATGTACTAGTAAGCTTTTTGTCCTCACTAGTAAGACAATTTGGAATGACTGTGTCTTACAAGTAACGCTTTTTCCACTACTAGTGCTACTTTTGGCCTACTAGTGCGCAATCAAACCTTACTAGTAAACCACTGTGCTGTACTAGTAACACTACTAGGCCCTACTAGTAGGCATGTGTCTCGCACTAGTAGCCTCCTGGACCATACTAGTAGCGCCAAAATGCCCACTAGTAGCACTAGTAAGGTCAAAAACATCTTACTAGTACTACTAGTGGACATTTGGTCTCTTACTAGTACTACTAGTGGGCGTTTTGGTATTTACTAGTGGTACTAGTGAGGTAAGACATACCTCACTAGTACTACTAGTGGGTATTTTGGCAGTACTAGTAGTACTAGTGGGGTCAGAAATTCCTTACTAGTGCTACTAGTGGGTATTTTGGCAGTACTAGTAGTACTAGTGAGGTCAAAAATGCCGTACTAATGGGCATTTTGGTGCTTACTAGTAGTACTAGTGAGGTCAAAAATGCCTTACTAGTGCTACTAGTGGGCATTTTGGCAGTACTAGTAGGGTCCAGGAGGCTACTAGTGTATGACACATGCCTACTAGAAAGCCCTTGTAGTGTAACTAGTGCAGCACAGTAGTTTACTAGTAAGGTTTGATTGCTCACTAGTAGGCCAAAAGTAGCACTAGTAGTGGAAAAAGCGTTACTTGTAAGGCACAGTCATTCTGCTGGTGCACCCTAGTAGTTCTACTAGTGTGCCGAATTGTCTTACTAGTGAAGACAAAAAGCTTACTAGTACATGGACCTTAAGTCTAATCTCAAGGATATCGAATAAATAAATAAAAGAGATGTGTTCCTACCTATATTGGTATAAAGTACACAAAACCTAAAATAGACAGTAAATGTAAACAAAGAAGAGAGGACAGACACACCTTACTGGCTGACCTCTTTAGCAGTCAGCCCGGAATGTATGGACAGGACAGAAACAACGTTGTGTACGTTTATTTAAAAAAATGTTCATCTTCAAAAAACCACACTCAAAACGTCACCATTATTTCATTTTTAATTGCATAATATTTCATCGTTTGAATCCTTTATTTGTTTATCCGTTTATCTCAGAGCACGGTCGATTAAGCAACACTGAGGTGAACACGACGAAATGCATTTTCGCAGTACAGTCCTTGAACGCAGCACCGTTTCCTCCTTCACCTGCTTGTCCAATGAGAATGCAGGACGCTGGTGCGCGTGTGCCGCTCGCGCGTGGTGGTAGAAGTGAGGACGAGTGAACGAGGCGTCAAGCAAGAGTTCTGCTCAGCCAGCGGTAAGAGAGCTAAACAGCTAGTTAGCGCTGGGGTTTCAGTAATATCAGCATTTGCTCTCGTGCGGGGTGTTTATCGCGCACGCTTACAAGTTGTTTAACTGTGTTGGCAGACCATCGATGAACTGCCTTCCCAACACTTTGCTCACACTCTTGATTAAGCCGCGAGCCCGCAGCAGCTAGCTGGTATTAGCTCGTGAACGCGGCTAGCAGTATGCTAGGTGGCGTAACATTGACAGCCAATTTAAACTTCCATTATCACAAGGCGCTACGATGTAGCTTCAGTCATTTACTGGAATTATTTATGTCATATGTCATGTGCGACTGGGGAACATGGGGTATATGTGCTCACCCTCGCGCTTGTTGTAAGTTAAAACTGTGCTAGAAGCACGTTGTCTCCTTGTTTTTTTTATACCTGCTAGCCCGGTTAGCCGCTGTCAGATGGCACCGCCCTAACTGGGTGGTAATCAGTATGTGCTCGATGATAAAGCCAATGTCGGTGTGCAGAGTAATGAGATATTGTGTTATTAGTCATCCCGCATAGCTGTCAGAGGCGGCGATGGCCTTTAACTATTGTAAACGGAACATGCGATGCTAACTTTTGCTGTCGTAGCCTAGCCCAGCTGCTGTTAGCATGTCAGTGCGTCATCGGCCTGCGTTTGCTTCACATGAGTGAAAGTGTTGGCAATCTGCAGAAAACTCAGCTGTCCTGATACTTGCTTTATCGTGCACTCTAAGTGAAATCACCGGTTTTCACTGACTTGAAAAAATGTGAAACCAGTTCTCCCTGATGAAAGTGACATGTGTTGCTTTCCTCGCTCACACTGGAGATACTTTTGATCTGACTTTAGTCTCTCAGTGTCCACCATGATTTACGATAAGCATGTGTCTAATAATGACTGATGTGTTTTTTTTCAGAGGAACGCTAAAATGGATTCAAGTAAAGGTAAAAACAAATACATTTCTCCTCCCCATAGTTTAAAGAGCATGTACATAAGAAAAAACTAACTTTCTTTACTAAATATAACCTCCAAAATGACCAATTAATAGCAATTCATTTTCCATTTAATTTAGAGTTTGAACAACATAGGTTTGTAAATGTTGCAGATTGACATGTCCTGGATAATCTTCCAAACAATTGTGTTCCACGCTAAAAAAAAAAAAAAGCACTACTAGTTATTCAACTCTACCTATGAATGAAAAGAATGGCCCAACCCAAATCTGCTTATGGGTACAGTTAAGTCACCTTAACTTTAATGGATGTTGAACAGCAGCTTGTCAAGTGAAAGTGATCAATGTTTATTGCTGCTTTTGCAGGTAAAGGAGATCAAGGGGTGCAAAATCCAGGTGGTCAAGCGGACAAGCCTGTTGGCTTCCATTTTATGGAAAGGTCAGTGCAGATGGTTTACACTTGTGTTTTGTTATGGCAGACGTTTTGCTATGTTAGATAACGTGCTACAGAAACAATAGCTATGTTTTTAACATGCTGTTTTTCAGCTTAAAATTACTACGTATACGCTTTGTTTGCTTTTGTTTTATAAA
Organism: Microchirus variegatus; assembly: GCF_963457635.1. NCBI lineage: Eukaryota > Metazoa > Chordata > Actinopteri > Pleuronectiformes > Soleidae > Microchirus > Microchirus variegatus. The sequence goes on from NC_139809.1 coordinate 27,661,965, forward strand.
GCAATTATTACAAGATTCTTTATTTAAATGTTCCTTTAATATTAACTGCCTGTTTTGGGTCTTTAATATAATTAAGCTACCTTGTGGTGAGAAATGCAAGATCCGTATTGATGTAACTGATACTTACCTGCACAACTATGGCACTTGCAGCAACTTACACATATTGTAAACACTGAATGTTTTACGTAAAGTGGTGGTTATGTTGACCTAAATATCATCTTGGGGTTTTTAATGTTAGCTTATTTGAAAGAAGTGATGTTTGAATATAATTCGTTTACTGTTTACATAAAATCAGGTCTTTCATGTCTCTCTTCTCATAGCATGCTTCCTAAAGCAGTTAAGAGGAGAGTACATGCCCTGAAACGGCTACAAGTGCAGTGTGCCAACATAGAGGCCAAGTTCTACGAGGAAGTCCACGAGCTAGAGAGGAAGTATGCTGCCCTCTACCAGCCACTCTTTGAGAAGGTACACCTAATATACAATCTCTCAACCTCATTTCATTTCATTTCATTGCACTTGACTGTTACTCTGAATGTATTGATTAAATTTAAGATGTGTCATTTCCCTGCACCAGTGCGTTGGGAACTTTGCCTCGCTGCTCTTAGCTGTGGTCAGCGAATACAAATCCTTGGTGCTAAATTGAAAACTGCCACTACGAGTAGTCAACTGTTCTTTTGTCGGTGAAGGCTATTTCCAGAGGCAGTGACAGCCATTATTAGTTACCCCGAAGACTGGCAGCTGTAACCCCACTGCACCTGTTTTGTGCGCATGTGCGTGTGTGCTTAAAAATTGTGTGGTGGTGCAAAAATAATGATTCCTGGTCAAATTAATATTTGTTCACATACAGATTTCACTTTCTACCATCTTTTACTAAAGGTATTAAAACTCTTTTGTCACAGAGACGAGACATTGTCACAGGAACAGTGGAACCCACAGATGCGGAGTGTGAGTGGCACAGTGACAGAGAGGAAGAGGAAGAGCTTGCTGTAAGTACAACTTTGGCTCCCCCCCCCCCCCCCTGAATTTCCTGATCACTTCCAAATTCAAATTTTCCCATTATTGCAAAGCAAAGAAAATGGACTGAATCTTCATGGAGTTCGACCAGCTGATGCCGTTTTTAGCCGATTCCGATTTAATTTTTTCAAAGCCCTTTACAGCACATGGAGATTTATTTTCTGTCTTTGCAGTGCAGTGTTATGGAATAACCATTGTGGGCTGAAATATGTGCTGCCAGAAACTGAATTTGAAACATTTATATTTGAATTTAAATAGTTTAATTTGAATAATTGGATTGGAAAAATTCTATATATTTTCACATTCAGTTCTCACAATTCAAAATCAGTTTTCAAAATTAATTATCAATTTACTGTGTCAGACATTCAGGTAATAGTAAAGCACAAGAGCGGCGAACGGCACAGGAGAGGCAGAAGTGGATAGCGCAGGGGCGGTGTGCAGAAAAAAAGGGCCTATTGTCTGCATCAGAAGAGGGGGCACTACCACTTTTTTTATTTATCTTGATTTTACTTTTAAATGTGACCAGCAATGCATGGCTTGTTTTAAGATTCACTGTCCGATTACTTAATCATAATTTCAAATTTCCTGTCGGTTTTAAACATTATTTTACAAAACCACATCGGGCTGCCCAAGAGGCCCTACCACCGGGCTAAACCCTGTGGCCCCTTAATCATTGATTTAATTATTTGGCATTTTTTCCACTGGACATTTTGGCCAGGGACAATATTTTTTTGCCAGTCAAATTCTCGTGATAGAGGCTAAAAGCCGGCATTACGTGCTCAAAAACGCTCACATTATCACGTTTGCTGTTGCTGCTGCACGCTGTTCATGCAGTGCGCGAGTGCATTTCACCACCATTAAATCGGCATATCTCTGTCTGACCGACCGGTTATGGCCAATCTCCTGAAAATCTGCCAATTCTGGTCACCGGCCGATCAGTCAGTGAATACCTGTGTGTTACTCTTTTGTAAAGGATCTTGATCTTTGTGAACTTTTTCAAAAGCTCAACAAACTGAATCACTTCAAGTGAGTTTTGATGAGTGCTCTGCCCACTGCCTGCAGGAAGAAGTAAAGGAAAAGGCCTCAATTGAGGACGCAAAGAAAGGAGAAGCCACACCAGAGGAAGACCCAAAGGGCATCCCGGAGTTCTGGCTCACCATTTTCAGAAGTGTGGACATGCTCAGTGACATGCTTCAGGTATGTTTCATCTTGTTATTGTGCATCAATGACATTTAACATTTCTGAACAGTGTCATAGTTTTCTGACATGTCTGTTAATCTTTCACCAGGAGCACGATGAGCCCATCCTAAAACACCTGAAAGATATTCAAGTCAAATTTTCTGAGCCAGGACAGCCAATGGTCAGTGTTGGTATGGTGTTGTCATTATAAAATAAAAATTAACTTAAGTCTCTGATGGAATCATCTGTCTTTTTCTTTCTCCTTTAGAGTTTCACATTAGAGTTCCACTTTGAGCCTAATGGTTACTTCAACAATGCAGTCCTCACTAAAGTGTACAAGATGAAGTCAGAACCTGATGCCTCAGAACCGTTCTCTTTCGAGGGGCCAGAGATCATCGACTGTGAAGGGTGAGAACCAGGGCGCACACACAAGCTTGTAAACTGTGGGACATCTAAGATGCTCAGTTGTGAAATAAAAAGCTGTTGTCATTTGTAAAACATTCCTGTAAATTATTCTTGTATATTTACGGCACTTATTTCAGGTTTGTCCATTTACTTTTTTCATTTACTTTTAACATTTTCTCACCCCCCAGGTGTCCGATAGATTGGCATAAGGGGAAGGATGTGACTGTGAAAACTATTAAGAAGAAGCAGAAGCATAAAGGCCGTGGCACTGTTCGCACTGTTACCAAACAGGTCCCCAACGACTCTTTCTTCAACTTCTTTAATCCTGTTAAAGGTGAGAATACAAAAACATACAAGTCAAACCAATTACTTCTACTATGCATGCCATTTAAATTTAAAGCTTTCGCTCTGTGAGCTGTGTAGACATAGTATTAGAGCAAATGCTGACTTGGACCCAATTCAGACCTATACCACATACCAGGTGTATTTACATCTGTCCAGAGTGATCAATCACATACAGTTGTTGGATACATACAGAACAGGAATATCTGTATTAAGGCCAATCAAAGGTTAATACCATATCCCTTCTGTCTTTGGTTGAGAACACAGGCTTCACAGATAGACATAAGGAAAGATAAAAGTCCAAGCTGAAGACGTGAAATGGTATGCTCACCAGTGCAATCAAAGAAAATTGGTCACACTCCAGAGCTCTGAAGAACTACGAAAGTTCAGTCGAGACATCAAATCAAATTTTATTTATATAGCCCACAATTACAAAACACAGTTTGTCTCATGGGGCTTCACAGGGTTGGTAACATCCTCTGTCCTTAGACCCCTCGGCCAGGGTAAGGAAAAACTACCAGGAAAAACATCCCTTGTAACAGGGAAAAAGAAAGAGGTAGAAACCTTAAAATAAAGAGTAAAAAGTGCCAGGATCCATCTGGTTCGCAACATGCATGTAGAGGTCACTGAGATGTTTCAGCATTCATTCCAACGCCTTGTGTGAACTGAGGCACTTGGAGCTGTTTGCTTGTGGTCACATCACCCATGAAAAATGTTAATACTAGGTCTGAACAGTACATGGCGGAGAGTCACAAAGGCTTTGATAATTCAGTTTGTTCTTAATGTGAAGGTAACATGGTAATATAGTTGTCATTGTGTCAAATTATTGACTGTATTTAACTTAATTTAGCAGCAGGTGGCGTCAGACTCCTACTGCAGATGCATCGCCATTCAGCAGAAGGTGGAACAGGCTGCATGTTCTGTAGCTTACACAGTTTGGACTTTGTACATTAAGCTGCTCCAGTATGGAACCTTAACATCAACATATTATGTTACAGCTTAGACAGTTAAGGCAGCGCTGACGGCAATGAATTTACTGGCATTTATGACACATTTGTAATACCAGTTTGTTTGTCAGAACACTGTTAAAGCCTGTAAAATCACAACTTAAAGTTATACATATTGATGATCTGCATATAAATAGCATCATAGCTGATTCAACAGTGAAGTGTAAATGATTTAAGTAATTAGAGCTCTTATCACAGACTTCATGAATTATCCTCAGCTGTGTAAGGTTAGAGAACACCTTTTTCTCTTATTTTTTTTAAATGTAATTCTGCCTCAAATGAACAGGTTGTTGTTGTACACATTTTAATGACCATATTGTCTTTCTGGTTCAGTCGGACATGCCCAGACATATTCTTACTTTGAGAAGTTGACCTAAACACCCATTGGCTGAGCTTATATTTGTCTTACTGGTTCTGTCATAACTTCAGTATGTGACTAATGAACAAAAAGCTCTTTGTCAAACGTGTAAAAGTGGCTTGTCATGGCCATAAGTGGGAAAGCTCTCTTTTGCTATTATTGTGAACTTGTACGCAGCAGGTAAATGTGCTTTAGCTGCTGTGCATTCAACATAGATCTGTTACAGCAAGTATTTGTTGCGATGTGTCATCGCAGAAGTATTGAGAGGGTAACTGTTGTCAGTTCATTACTGTAGCAACTATGAACAAACAAAAACAGCAATACTTTTCATATTTCCTTTATTCGGAGGCAGTGTACTTTGTGTCAACAATTTGTTATCGCTTTATCAGTACAAAAGGGAAAGTTTTTATTAATCATTTGAGCATAACAATTTAACTTTGAAAATGAATTTGGTGTAAGCCCAATCTTGTACGTCATTGAATTCTAAGAAATGTTTGTATATAAATATATATTTAATATATTTAACTTAACTAACTAAATGAATATGTGGTGTATGTGATTTTAAGGCCAGTTTTCAAAACAAGCCTTTTATTATCTTGCTGTTTCTCATGAATAGTTGGTTCGGATTATTTAATCAGATTTTTGTGGAAATGAATCAATACACGTGAGATAATGTTCACTGTTAAGGGTCATGTTAATACATTTGCATTGGCGTTCACCATTCACAAGAAACTCGTATAGAGCCTGCTCTTTACATTGATGATAATGCTGACGGTGGTTATGCAGATTGAAAAATGTAGTATGAACACTAAAAATGGGAGTGGACAAGATGATGTCATCTTCAGTCAGTTTAATTACATGTGGTGGAGGACTGCTGTTTGCTAACGGCCTGTCACTGCCTCTGTCATGTGACCTCATTTATAATAAGCATTGTTGTTGCTCTAAATGTGTTTCAGATGTGTGTTGAATTACACTTAACACAAGAGCTACCTTTGTGGTTGTGACTAATGCACAAATTGTCCACTTTTCAGTAATAGTTGTATAGCAGTGTGTTGATATGCTGAATTCTGTTTCCTGTTGTTTACAGCTTCATCAGATGGAGAAATGGTGAGTAAAAAGATGCATTTTCTTCATAAAACCACCACTATCTATTTTTTTTTCTTCTGTTACCATCTTTACATTAGGTTTCTAACTGTAATTTATAAAATTTCTCTGTGTTCGTGTCATACAGGATGAGGACTCTGAGTTCACTCTAGCCACAGACTTTGAGATTGGTCATTTTTTCCATGAGAGAATAGTTCCTAGAGCAGTGCTGTATTTCACTGGAGAGGCCCTGGAAGATGACGACAGTGTAAGTCATTTTCCACAAACGCGTACATATATGAAGAGTTGCACATGAACACAGAAAAGCTCCATTATGTGCTAACTGTGTCATGACTGTTGGTGTGTTTTAACTCCATCTATTTTTTTTATTTTATTATTGTAGTTTGAAGAGGAGGAGCTGGAAGAGGGAGACGAAGAGGTTAGTGGTCTATCGATTATTTTCGTAATCGATTAATCTGTCAATTATTTTCTCGAATAAGCGTTTGGTCCATAAAATGTAAAAAAACAATTGATCGTATTTGTCAAACCTGGAAATGACAATGCTCTCGAATGTCTCGTTTTGTCCAAAAACCAAAATGATTCAGTTTTAATGATTTCACTGTTATGTGTAGCAAAGAAACTATATTTCTCTCCCCCTCTCTCTCTCTATATATATATATGAATATCATATAAAATATATATGATATTCACATTTAAGAAGCTTAAACAATCAGAAATATTGTTTTAATCATGAAAAAAACCAATTAATTGTTTCAGCTCTAGTTAGTAGTACAACTTTTCATTTGATAAAAATAAAAACATCTGGTAATGACATCCAAGACACAGGATTGCAGCTGTACTACTGTTGAACATTACAACTATTTTCGCACACCTTAGTTATGTTGTCTTTTTATGTTGTCTCAGGAGCAAGATGAGGAAGGTGATGATGACGATGACGATGGAGACTTGGACCCTAAGGTCAGTTTACATCCTGTAATTTAGGTGTATCTACATTTTTCTGGAAAACTGCATTTTTAAACAATATTGTGAATTGTCACAATGTGAAGCTTTTTGGTCCATTTAAAAACCCATCAGATGAACTGAAACGGACATCATTATATCACTGTCTGGTGTCTCCTGAATATTTAATTCCTATCAACATTGTCGTCACACAAAACTCATTCAACATTCAAATGATTCAAGGGTCATTAATATGATTTACCACTGCATATTTTATACTATAGATGTTTTACGCAACAGCTGTGGCACAGTGTATTGATCTGGCAAGGCCATTTTTTTCCCATTTGTTTCTGTCTGTGGTGGATTTTTGTTTTGTTCTGGGTTTTGTGTTTTTTTTTGGTCGGGCCACAACATTTTTTTTTTCCCCATATTCGATTCATTATTTTCTTGTTTAATCATGTAATTGTATGGTGGTACATAACAAGTGTTTGATTGGTGTTTCCCAAACCTTAAAATTTTCATTTTTCATCCACCAATGATTCAGTTTTAATGATTTCTTTATGTAGCGCAGAAAAAAACAGGAAATATAATATTTTTTTAGAACCATTGTTAGCTCGGATTGGCACCAGTGACCCTCATGTGCAAGATAAAGTAGTAGAAGATGGATGGATGAATAAAACTGAAATGTGTGTAATTATTTAAAAAAAAAACACTGAAACGGATTAATTAATTAATTGTTGCATACCTAATTTTTGGTGTGTTGAAATGGTCACTGTTACAAAAGTTCTGTGACTTCTTTTTAATCTTAACATCCATTTATAAATAATATAAATAGATGTTGGTGCTGCTCTTTTGTGTGTGAGAGCGGTCCAAAGTAGCTCAAGTAATATATCTGTTGTTGCATTTTTACCTATATCTCTCACACTTCTTGTCCAAAGACAGTTATGTGATTCACAGACGGGCAGATGTTCCTTACATTTATAGATGGATGTTGTTGAATTTTGAACACTGTTTTATAGGAAAGCAAAACGGAGGTGAACGCACATTTTGTAATTTTAGTCGTCTAAGTAGCCATATGTACATTGGCAATAAAACATTGTTAATCACGAGTTGCTTCACACGAACTACCTTTTTAAATGGCTATTTGGTGGTTTTGGTGGTTTTAGTGCCTCTGCCACAAGTCTTCGTTTGAAATGGCACGGACTGGCTATCAGGCGTACCGGGCAATGCCCGCTGGGCCGACGTATGTTTCTGGGCCGGTCCTTTAAAAAAGTATATTATCAGTGCTGGGCGCGTTAGCGGCGTTATAACGCACGACGAGTTTCCATGACGACTGACCGGAAAAAGACGGGCATAACGCCATGTTTACGTGCCTGCCGGTTGCTAACACCGCGACCCCGGAGTCCAGGCACTGTTTACCAGTTAGCGCCGTTAGCTCCTTTAGTGTCGTTAAGCGCGCCTACAGTGGAACTGGGGCGGTCTGTTTATTAAAGGAAAAATGCAGCGCTACAAACAACCAGCATACCTGTGTACTGCGTATGTGTGCGTATGCTTTTAAAGGTTAGCTTTATTTTAGAGACTCATTTTAAAAATCGGGAGTTACGTAAACATGACGTCACATGCGTTTTTTTTTTACAATGAATACAAGCTTAAATGTGAATATTGTCTGGTTTCTTTGCTCCATTTGACATTATATATATTATCATTAAAACTAGGTTCCAGGTTTGATAAACACTGATCAACATTTTAACTATATTTTATATAATATTAATATATATATATATATATATATATATATTTTTATATATATTTATAATATTTAATAATTATTAATATCAGGTACTGCAAGCGAATGACGTTTTATACACACACACACACACACACACACACACACACACACACACACACGTGTCCCGTGACTTGTAAAGCAATTGATTTAATTTAAAAAAAGATTAATATTAAAATATTTGTTCAGTACGTCCTTTTGACCGGAGCTGAGAGAGCTCCGGTCAACATCGACAACTTTAACATCGACAATTTTAACATCGTCCAAACAAATAAATCTGATTTTGATTTAAAATGGATTAATCGCCCAGCCCTAATTCAAGTGTTAAAAACCTAGCTGGCACAAGATCCAACACATGGGTCCTGAAGAGCTGTTTTTATGGTGTAATGTGATAATCCTCCAGCACATCTACCAAATAACAACCTGTCAGAATTAAAAATGCTATTAGACACAGTCTCCAAGTCGTTCAGCCCGATCACCTTGCCTTTTTTCAGTGTTGCTTAAACTTGTGCATATTGTCTCTCTCTCCCCTGGATTCTCCTCCATTACAGGCATAACCAATCATTCTTTCACCATGCATTTCTAGGTAAGGGAGAAATAAAGATGACGCATCACATTCAATGTAGATTATCTTCATCTGTTGGCTGTGGTTTATTATGGTTTATTTTCCGGCTGCCTCTTTCTCTCTACATCCTGATTAGTCATTAGTCGAAGGTGTTTAGGACATTAACTCACATCTTGGGTAGATCTAGCATCCGTTCTTCCTGTTGTGTCTTTTCTCTTTTCCTCCTCTGACCTGTTGGTTTTTCCTCCTATTGTCCTGTCCCAGGTTTTTAACATTGTTCTCTTTGCGTCACCAAACCCAGGTGCTTTCATTCTTAAGCATCTGCTTCTATTTTAGCTTCTTCTATCTTCTCACTAATGAATGCCCAGTGGCTTGATCAGCTCCATCTTCTTTTCTAATTGAATGTCTCTCTGTCTCCTTCAGAAAGAACAGCCGCAGCCTGCCGAATGCAAACAGCAGTAACCGTGGCGATCAGGGGAGGTGGAGACCTGCTGTCTGTCAATTCAGCTCTTATCCAATTAGAAAACAGCCCCCCCCCCCCCCCAGTATTTCAGGCTCCGCTCTTTTTATGAACTCTCACCTGAACGCAATAGAACGCATTCATACTGCGTTTTTACTCTGTGCATGACTTCTTTTTTTCGTTTTTTCTTTGTCTTGCGCCCATCTAACCCCCTTCCTGTGTGGCTTCATTCAAACTAAAAGCAGGAAGTGACTCTACTTTAATTGAACTACCACAGCATCACACAGACTTCTTCTTTGTTTAAGGTGGAACATGTTACTACTGCCAAAATAATCGGAAAACATAACCATTTGTAAAAAAAAAACACAATAGACAAAGAATGGATCTCAACTTAAGGTTAATGGAAATAAATCAGTTACTCAGGGTTTTTTAATGCCAATAAGTGATAGTTAACCAGGAAACTGCTGAACAAGTTTGACCTTATTTTTCACTGGTGTTGCTGAAGTGTTTTTTTGTTTTATGGTGTTTATTTTTGACATAAAATGTATCCTTTCGAATTTAATTTACAGTTTTTACATGTTCGTTGTCATGTTATTGGACTATTTATTCTAGTGTCATGCAGCTTTATGAAGTGGTGCATTTTTGGATCTCTTCAAGGCCCAAGGTCACAGTTACAGGTTCATTCTCATTGCGCCAAACATTATTTGGACTTAGCAGGTCAACAAAACATGGATACTTAAATGTTAAAAATACATTTAAAATATTGAGATGTGTTCTCCATTTACACAAGTATTCAAACTTAGCACCTGTGTGGACACAAAACACCAATTAATCTTGTTTAACGGGTTGTACTTATACCTCACGTTAGTCTCTTTTTTACCAAGAGCATATGACATTAGAACAGTGATTCCCCAGCTCGGTATGTAATCTGGTAAATATTTTTCCTCAGATAAGATTTAAGCATACACAGTGGGCACTCAAACTTGTTTGCTTTTTTAAGACACAGTTGGTTTCCACCCGAGACCACATAGACTTGTAGAGAGTGGATCTCCCACCGTATGTTTTCTGATATGTAGTAGGTTGTTGATGATTTTCATTGAGTTGGTGATGGGGTCGGGTGCAGGATGTTTGAAATAAATGTAAATTCTAATGCCAAGAAGCCAAAATGAAAGACAAGACACACACACACCGTCCTCTTTTATTAAAAAATTGTTTGCCAACTGTCTTTAACGGTGTAATCAACGTTTAAAGTTGTTTAAAGAATATATATATATGTATATATATATTTCTGTTATTGTCTGATGATTCAGTAGAATGTCTGTGGATAACAAATGGAAGAGGTTGCCAATGTCTTGGATTATGGCCCTTTGGTCGGACTGCTTTGCCTGGTGGCTGGTTGTCAATTGCAGCAGCAGCAAAATAAAACTCCATCCTATGCGTCTTTTTACCAAGAACGATTGTAGACCTTGTTGGACAGATTCCCCTCAGCCGCGGTTGACATCTTCACACCTACCACATTGGACCGTGTGCTAGCAATGGCCTTAGCAATGGTTCTTATTCACAATTTGTTACTTGCGCAATATTTCTTTTCAATTTGTACAGAGTTAGTTAAAATATTCTATTAAATTTGTCCGACATGGAAACGTATGCTCTGTGTTCTTTATCTTGTGTGTGTGTGTGTTTGTGTCACCTGTGGGTTTACCCTGTGGGCTCGTGTCCAGCAGCTGTTCCTAACATTTTGACCCCTATAAATCAAGCAGTGTTTACAACCCCTCACCGCTGGTTACGTACTTCATGTTCAGGAAATATGAGCAGTAGCTTGTGAGTTATGAGCGGGGGAAAGCCTGGGAAACATACCATCAGTTTGTCATTGGACAGAAATGTCCTGATCAAGAAGAGACGTATGAAGTTCATGTTTAGATTGGCTCACTGTTCAAGAGCATTTTACAGCAGACTTCAGTAAAGCCTCCGATGAGTAACGGTGTTAACTGTTACGTTTGAAGAACCTGTCAAATTGACAGAACCAGGATCTGAAAAATGTCAGCCGTTAGGAACCAACCACCAAATGACTGAGGATCCTATTGTAAGTGTTTTACGTTCACCATCCTTGACACCATGTGTCCCTAATGAACTGTCTAGTGTTGTCTTGTGCTGTGTCCCGTCTACTTCAAGGTGTGTCTCAACATCCATGCCAGGTTCAAAGTCGCTTAACTCGCCTGTCTTCGTTTGGACTGAACTTGCCTAAATGCCTTATTCTGCTGCCATGCGATTGGTTGATTTGATATTCTTTCTACCTGGAATCAAACGGGATATAAAGTGGCTGGTGAGTGTATAATATACCTGCTGTGATTGTACATTGTATAAGGACCTTATACGATCAGGTCACTTACTGCTCCAGTGGATCCACAGATAATTATATCCTTGAGAAATGCGGATATTATGTAATAGGTCTCGCGCGTCCGCAGATTTTAGCCGTTAACGCGATAACTGGAAAGGCGTTTGAGATTAAATTTTCTTATTTTTTTTATGGGCCACATACCACCTGTAGATGATCCCTATTGATTTTGAGCTGTCTACCATTATTATTAATTAGTTAATTCATTAATTAATGATATAAAAACCATATTTTCGCCTATATCTTCCAAAGTATTGCATGTATTGGCTTCAAATGTTGCATGGGCATCACATACCACCTGAGAATTATCCCTCTCTTTGTAGCTTTATTATTAATTAGCAAATGAATTAATTTATTACGCTAAAAACACATTTTCGGCTTTATCTTCCAGACTGATGGAGATATTGCCTTCAAATTTTGTACAATGATTCATGTAACGACTATCTACAAGTACAATCATTATTACTTTGGCTATGATTGGTAATAGTTACATGATAAGTGAACTGGTTAACTTATTAGTGAACACAGAAAAAATAGTTAAGGCATTTTTTCTTTATTATTGAGCTCATTTGGACACATTGAGGATATCATGGGTTTATTTAGCACTTATTCATAATATTTATTACATTATACTATAAATGTATTAATTATCATATAAAAATAGTTAAGCCTCCATTTCTTTATTAATGCATTTGAACATATTGTATGCTTTTTCATGAAATTGAATAAACATAGTGTATGCTTTTTCATGACATTTGGACACTTTGAAGATATGGCAGGTGTGGTTAGCATTTTAATATTCATAATATTTAACAAGGTATAATAGGTTAACTAGTTTTATTAAAAACTAGAGAGAAATTTATGAGTTCAGGTATTCTGTGTTCAATATCGAGTTTATATGGATACTTTGAACATGTATAAAGTGTAGTCAGCATTATATCATAATATTAAACAGTTATTTTGTTGAATTTATTAATAATTCATTAAAACAGTTAGTGGCAGGTGCGAGTGCGTATACTTTGGGTATATTGGAAAGTTGAGGATTGGACAAGTTCGCGGATATACCCCTTGCTGTCGGCCCCCGACAGCGTAGGCTAGTTATTTTACAGCATTTTGGCACCTGGCACAGCAGCATAGAGGAATCTGCATATTATGGTCAACCCAGCACAAAGCAAGGCAACCAGAATGTTTGGTATTCTGTCTTGTAGATAACAGAAACATGCACACTTCGCTGTGAGACCCCCGTGATGCATTGTGGGAGATAATGACCCAGTTGCTCTTGAGTATCTGAAGGAGGATAGTGACACTTGTCGTAGCAGCTCAAGTTTTCTGGTCCGTCTCGGAAGGGAGTGTTGTTTCTTATCCTGCCACATAACGCTTATATCAGTGTGTGTTCGTACTTCTATCTTCATGGGAACAGAGGTGACAACATGTGACCGTGTGACAAAACAGAAATCCAGGTTTGATCAGGACCATGACAGACTGTCAACACTTAGTTCAAAAATACTTTTAGAATGAACTACTTTTCTATGTACTGTATGGCTGGATTTGATGTCTGCAGAGAGTGAGTTTGCACAAAAGGAATTCTTCTCCTTTTTGTCTCACGACAGACAAACCACAGACTGAAACTTGTTCACTTTCTATAATTTTAAAGATTTTAAAACACTGGAACAAGACCTTATTCATGCAGAGGCTGCTGTGTGGGGGGTTTGAGAATCGCCTCACTGTAACAAGGAGTCTGATTGTGGATGAACTCTCATTTCTGTGCTGTAAGCATCAAGGCCAGTGGAGCAGTTGTACTTGCTTGATTTTGGTTTGCACCGAAAATTGATTTACACATTTGATATATACTGTAATATAATAGAGAAATAATTGGATTCCTTCACTTTTTCCCATTAAATGATGTGTGATAACACCACTCCCTCTCATGACAATCTGAGGCAGAAACTATGGAGTTAGATTTGTGTCTTTATTATTCAATCAAAAAAAGTTTGCTTCAATCAAAAAAAATATTTTCAATCAAAAAAAACTTCACTTCAATCAAAAAAACCTATTTAATCAAAGAAAAAAAAATTGTTTCAATGCAAAACTATATTTGACACTCAAAAAAATGCATTTGAACACTGTTTTTCTTTGATTGAAGCAAACTTTTTTTTGATTGAATAATAAAGACACAAATCTAACTCCATAGGAAACAACCTTCAGTTACAAGGTTGACTAATGACTTATTTTCAATGTTGCTTATGATTTGTCAGATTCATGCTCTGCAAACCCAAAGTGTTTTTTGTGATTGATCAACTGTTTAGATGGTCATTCTTCCATCTCTGCAGATGATCTGTTGCTAGCTTTGTCCCTGATTAGACTTGGTCTATTTCACAGTTATTGAATCTGCTTTGCTGCTGGTAAAACAGTAAAAGAGATTGAGAAATTGCATCATTTAACTTTTCTTCACTTTAGTCTTGACATGCAGAGTGCTTTTCTTAACCATATTCAGTCACTATTGTTTTTGGGAAATTACAAAAACTCAAAAGTAAATTGAGCCAATAGGATAAGAGAGTCCTTTATTTGTCCCACAACAACAAGACAGTAACGAATAGGATAATAAATAATAACCATGCATTAACAAGAAAATGACAATATATTAATACTGAGAATATATATAAAAAAGTTAAATAGAATATAATCTATAGTGTGTACATAATAGACAATTTCCATAATATATAGAGTATGGACTAGATATTTAACTTATAGACAGTGATTGAGTGTGGGATATTATATGTTATACAATATATTGCATGTGGGATGAGGAGCCTGGTTAGGAGCAGTGCTTGTTGTACAGTCTAACAGCTGCAGAGAGGAACGACCTGCGACAGCCGTGCATGTTAAATTTGGGGTCGCGACTCAAAAAGGTTGAGAACCACTGCTGTAGAGCACAGCAGTGTGATCAGACCAGTCCAGTTTGATAATAATGTGAACACCCAGGTATTTGTAAGATGTTACCATCTCAATGTCCATGTCCTGGATGTTCACGGGCGATGGAGGAAAGTGTCGTTTCATGCGGAAATCCACCACCAGTTCCTTAGTTTTCCCCACACTGATCTGGAGGCGGTTCCGCAGAACTATTTAAAATAGCTTCACTATTTTAAACTTAAGTATACAACACAGCTTGACCAGATGGAAAAATGGTGAGTGAAACATAGTATTTTCTTCATCCAACCACCACCAATTGTATCTCTTCTTCTTTTACCATCAATCCAGTGTGTCTTAGCTGTCATTTATGAAGACCTCTGTGTTCTTGTCATGCAGAAAAAAGAAAAAAGTACTGCTTCCAAGCTGGGTCACATATTTTTCAAGAAAATAGTTCCCAAAGCAGTGAAGGTCATCGCAAAGGCTCTGGAAGATGGTTCGAGTGTAAGTCATTTTCCCACAAACACGTGCACCACTGAGGATAAACGTGCTAATCCTGTTTTCACTCACTGTCTTTTGTTTTTACGGTAGTCTTCAGAGGAGGAGCCAGAAGAGGAAGATGAATATGAAGAGGTTAGTAGTAAAACATTGAATCGTAAACACTGCATTTGATCGAAAATACCAGACATCTGGTCATCACTGTTTAACAAAGACACAAGTTTGCAGCTGTTTAACATCATAATCGTGTCGTTTTTGTGTCTCAGGCGCAATATTAGGAAGGTGATGATGATTCCAAGGTCAGTTCACATCCTGCACTGCAAGTTGTATTGTGTTTTTTTTCTTTCTTTTTTTTACATTTTCCCAAAGAGTGCATATTTTAAACGAGATGAATTTGGTCCATTATGTATTTTAAAGCCTCCAAAGAAACTGTTAAACCAAACTCTTTAGAGTAATGAGGCGAACATTCAGACAGGAAGAAGCGTCCCATCAAAGACACAAATAGAAACCGACAGACAGGATGATATCACAGCGTGGAACCTCCACTGAATATTCACCTCACTTCAACATTGTTGTCGTCACATAGAAAGCAAAGTCCTGTCATACTGATATCAATAATGCAGCTTGAATTTTAAATTATGCCAATGCATACCAAATAATTAAAGGTGCAAGCATTTGTTGTACATTTCCGACATCTTTCATTGGATTAATTTGATAATGTATTGATTTATTGCACAACAAACCAAAGATTTTCAGATATGCAGTTGCCATTGAGAAGCAAAGGAATCAGGGAAAAAGTCAGTCAGTTCTTTATTAAGCTGACGATAAAGAACTTGTTTTTACTTTATAAAAAAAAAATACCCACCAAAGTCAATCAGTCAGTTATAGATGGCAAATAATTAGGTCATATATATAACTGATTGCTGCAGGGCTATACTTATCAACTCTGACTTTCTCAGGCTACTAAATGTTACCTAAACACAATAAGACAAACAAAAAAAAAAGATTTATTTTTATTTGGCTGAGAGATTTAAATGAATGTCTGTCATGATGGTTTAAATAAGTTTAAGCACAACTGGTCATGCAAGTAGTTTTTCAGGCACCAAAAAAAAGCAGAGTTGTGTCTGTGAATGAGTTTATTTAGTATCTTGTTGTGTTGCTAATTCACCAGTAACTATGTAGCTGTGTTCAACGTTATCGTTGTCAAATCAAAATTGCAATTTGTGAATGAATGAATGAACGAAAAAACCTGCAATGCTCTATTTTCAATCTTGTTCATGTTTTAAACATTTGAATATCTCGATGTTCATAGTCAAATAAGAGGTTCAGTGTGTAGAACTGAAATCGAAGACAGTATTGAATATTTTTTAATGTATGTATTTGCATATGTAAATTAACTGTTGTCGTTTTGATGACCTTATTCATTTACCTTCATATAACACAGCAGGTCCTCTACCACGGAGTCCATGGGATTAACTTAGACTGCACTAAATCCAACACACTGGTTTTTAAATGATTTGACGGTGTTCATGTGGTAATCCATGAATCTATAACGCTATATCACAAACCAAATCATGATACCTGTGATAAGAATCTGCTTCTATTTGATCTTCTTCTACAGAATCTTCTCACTAATGAATGTCCATCGGCTTCATCAGCTCCGTCTTCTTCTCTAATTGAACGTCTCTCTCTCTGTCTCCTTCAGAAAGCAGTAACCGTGGCGATCGGGGGAGGTGGAGACCTGCTGTCTGTCAATTCAGCTCTTATCCAATTAGAAGAGTTAGTGACAGTAGTAGACAGGTGGTGCTGAAGGTCAGAGTTACAGTTATGTTCATTCTTATTGGCATTTTTATATACATTTAAAATACATTTCAGTGGACGTGTTCTCACTTCTGCCCAGTCATCCTGGGTTTAACAAGCATGCAAAACACCGACCATATTAACTGGTGTTTTGTGGATATAAACTTTTGTACTTATACTTACTTATACTCACAAATAGCATATTAAAAGAACATATCATATTATATTAGCAATCGTACTGCTCACTTCTGCCCAGAAATTGTGGGTTTACCAAGTATACAAACTGAGCACTTTATATAACGTATACAATTATACCTCACACGTTAGTCTCTTCTTACTAGGGTTGCAAAGGTGCGGAACATTTCCATGGGAAGTTAAGCTAGGGAATTTTGGAAATATTCCATATTGGAAGCTTTACATGGGAGTTATGGGAATTAATGAGAATTTAGGGGAACCAACTGGGAATACCGGGTAAGTTAATGAAAAAAATTAGAAAAACTTGTTAGAGTGTTACCTCCGAATGAGACCCGCAAAAAAAACAAAAAAAAAACTGCAAAAGAATGGATTTGCGACAAGTGATCTTCAATTTTGAAAATTCCCAGTTTATTCCCCTTAAATTCCCATGGAAAGTTTCCATCTTTTAAAATTCCTGGAATTTTGCAACCATACTTCTTATAAAGAACATATGAAATTAGGACAGTGATTCTCCAGCTCTAATCCTTATGTTATCTGGTAAATATCCTCCTCAGATACGTATACGATACGTAGTCAATTTTCAACTGAGGCCACATAGACGTGAAGCGCTTCTCCCTCTGTACGTTGAGGAGATTGCTACTGAATTTAGTTTTGATGCTTGAAATTCATGTCAATTATGTTGCCAAAAAGCCCCAAAAAGAAAGTGTTACTCTTTGATGCAGTTGAATGTCTGGAAATCAAACAGTCGCCATTGTATTTTAAATCCTTTTATACTTTTATATTAAATTTGTCTGACATGGAAACGTATTCCCTGTGTTCTTTATCTTGTGCGGGGTGTCAGCGGGGTTTTAAAAAAGTTATTAAAGTTGATCAAACAATTTTGGGAAAATGAAGCCCCTTATAAAGTATTAAAGAGTCTTAATTACAATTTCATGAGGTATTATATTTTGTCCTTAGAGTTTGACTGCAAAAAGTATGCATGGATGTAATTAATTTCCTCCCCGCGTTTGTTAAAAACAACAATGCACATGATCGGCTCAGTGCACGTGACGTTACACAGCTTGCGGCACCAAATAATATCCAAAATCGCACGACATAAACTAATTCAACAAAAGTGTGAATACTTGAGTCAAAGTGTTACTTGTTGTTTATTTTAATATACCTTGACTTTGTTTTGATTTATTTTTTCGAGCTTTGTTCCTTTCCAGCTTACAGAGGTGGAAAAAGTGCTAAAATATTGTACTCAAGTAAAAGTAGCAATACTTTGATGAAATATTACTCAAGTAGAAGTAAAAGTAGTCATCTGAAAATGTACTCAAGTAGAAGTAAAAAGTAGTTCATTTGAAATGTACTTTAAAGGTGAAGTAAGTAGTTTATAGTGCCATCTAGAGGAGAGGTTGAAATTTACAACAAAGAACTGCTCCTCTGCTCACCCCCTCCCTTCCCTGAGCGCTACGGTATCCTCAGCCGGTCAAATGTCGACCACGTCGTCTTTCTCTGTGTCAGCGAGGGAGAGGGCGAGCTACCGCGGCCGTAGCAGACGAAGCGGAGAGAGTGGAGGCGGGACTTCCGCTACAAGTAAAGAGATGCTTGATCTGTTCTCTCGGGTTTGTCCTTACAGGCTCCGGTAGAAACATGGCGTCTCGCTGCTAACAGTGGCAATGCAACAGCGGCCCGCGACTTTTTGAAACACTACGAAAATGAAACAAAAACTATTATACAGCGACTAGACAATGCAGGAGCACATAATATGTATAAAAAAGTGGATTTTGGGTTATATAAACCTATAAATACTACACAGTGTCCCTTTAAGTAAAAGTTACTTAGTTACTTTGCGTGGGGTGTGAGGGTAGTAGAAATACTCCAAAACTATTTTGGAGCTCACGCCCTGATATTACGTCACTTTTGGTTCGCGCGCCCTCTATGTTCACGCGCCAGTGCTAATGCTAATCACATCATCATTCGTCTGGTTCTGGTGTATATTTTCCCCCTGCTGGTCTTCATTGTGCCGAATTTTTATTTTTACTCAGTAACGGATAGGATTTATAAAATAACGAAGTACAATAGTTGCGTCAATACGTACTCGAGTAAAATACAAAATCCTGATCTTAAAGTGTACTTAAAAAATACAAAATACACAAAAAAAGTATTCAATACAGTAACTTGAGTAAATGTATTTCGTTACTTTCCACCTCAGCCAGTTTATAAGTTCTTTTGCATTGTTGTGTTCTATAGATTTAATTGCAACCAAAACTGTTTTTATCTTAAATATGTGTTGCTGATTACAGCTTGAAGTGATGTTAAGGTCTTAAAATGTTTTGAGAAGGTCTTGAAAAAGTCTTAAAAAGGTACTGAATCCCTGTTGTGTTTGTGTCACCTGTGGGTTTACCAGTGGTGTCGAGGCAGCTGTTCCCAACGCTTTGACCCCTATGAATCAAGCAGCGTTTACAACCTCTCACCACCGGTTCCTTAACTTTATGTTTAGGAAATATGAGCAGTATATGGTTCATGACTTCCTCTTAAAAATAAAGCCGTGAGTTACGAGTGGGGGAAAGCCTGGGAAAGATACCATCAGTTTGTCATTGGGCAGAAATGTCCTGATAAAGAAGAGGGAAATGATGAATGAATCTGCATATTATGGTCAGTCCAGCACAAAGCAAGGCAACCAGAATGTATGGAATTCTGTCTTGTAGATAACAGAAACATGCACACTTCGCTGTGAGACCCCTGTGATGCATTGTGGGCGATAATAGTTGATAAAAGTTGCTCTTGAGTATGTGAAGGAGGATAGTGACACTTGTCGTAGCAGCTCAAGTTTTCTGGTTGGTGCTGAAGGGAGTGTCGTTTCTTATCCTGCCACATAACGCTTATATCAGTGTGTGTTCGTACTTCTATCTTCATGGGAACAGAGGTGACAACATGTGACCGTGTGACAAAACAGAAATCCAGGTTTGATCAGGACCATGACAGACTGTCAACACTTTAGAACATTGGTTCTCAAAGTGCGGCCCGGGTGCCAATGGCGGCCCCCAGAAACATTTTTGGCATACTGCATATTGGTCAAACATACAGACCAATAAGTGTAAACACAAATACTGGGTATTTACCTGGTTTCTATATGGTGAATTTTAGTGTATTATTGGGTTATAAGCTGGTAATAAGCAGGTAGCTACAGCCCCCAATTACTAGCTATTTACCCAGTAAATATATGGTAACAGAAATGTGTTACTTGGTATTAACCTGTAATTAGAAGGTAAGAACAATGGCCAAACTACTGGGTAATTACCCAGTAAATTATAAAGCGTTATTATATTAACGCTTATATTACTATTAACGCTAAACTGTAGAACTGCAATCTGGTCATTAAAATGATTACAAATGGGATTTATTTCAGGTTTTTTTCTTTGGAGGCCCTCAGTCCAATGTTGGGTTCCTAAATTGGCCCTCAGGTATCAAAACTTTGAGAACCCCTGCTTTAGAATAATCACTGGTTGGATTTGATGTGTGCAGAATGTTTGCAGAACTGAATTCTTCTCCTTTTGTCTCACAAACAGACAAACCACAGACTGAAACTTCTCGCTTTTTAACACTTTGGAGGTTTCAAAACACTTGGACAAGACGTTATTCATGCACAGGCTGCTGTGTGGGGGGTTTGAGACTCGCCTCACTGTAACAAGGAGGCTGATTGTGGATGAACTCTCATTTCTGCGCCGTAAGCAGTGGCATGGAGCATGTATTATTGTATTATATTACCGTTATATGATGTGCCTTGAGAAATAACTGATTCCTTTTTTCCTTTCAAGTTTTTTTTGTTAAGTGACATGAGAAAAAAAAAAAAAATTGAAATCTCGAGTTTCAAAAAAAAAATTTTGTTTAAAAGATTTAAAATAATCTTTAAAAAAAACTCTTTTTTTTCCAGATATTTTTGGGAAACTCGAGATCTTGACTTTGAAACTCGAGATTTCAATTTTTCTTTTTTTCGTCATTTTTTTTTTTTTTTCTCATGTCACTTCGGGGGCTCCGTACTGTTAGTGTTATTGTATCATCTTAACTTATTCAGTGCTTTTTAAGGCCCCAAAAGTCAGGCACTTGTCTCAACACAGCTCTTATAATATAATCTTATAATCTTATAATGTTTGTTAAGAATCTTACGGTACGAGGATTCCTCTGAAGTCAGCATTTAGGTTAACCCCATGTTTGACAAAATGAGAAAGGCAAAGTGAGTGTGCACAAACCTCGTGAATGGAATCATGTCAAATAATCTTCAGTCACAAGACTTCTTTCTGCAGGTAAAAACTAGTGATGGGCTATAATCTCTCAAATGTGAATCTCCTGAATCAAATCAAGTCATTTTGAGGCAGAATTGGCCTTTTGGTCACGAGAGTATGGGTTTTGTTTTTCTCATGATTTCACATAAGATCTTCCATCTGCCACTGTAGTAACCTGATTGATGAACCGCTGCTGAGATGGTCATTCTTCTCTGTCTGCAGAGGACTTTTTCTTAATCTTTGTACCTGGTTAGACCAGTTCTGGTATTTCCGTCTATTTCACAATTATTGAACAATGAAGAGATTGAGAAATGGTATCACTAAACTTTAGTCGACCATTGAGAAAATGACTAAAATAAAACACATTTATGGACTGTATGATTATCAGTACAAACTGAGCAACATTAAGGTATAACATTTATTTTTTTCAAAAATTATACATACAACACAAATTGTCCAAAAGCTTTAGTGAAAGAGTACTTGTGTAAACCAATGTTATTATAGTTTAGTTTACATTCGATGTAGTTTTTCAGTTTGCTTTTTTTAAATTTCAGTTTAGTTTTAGTTCATTCAACAAATGATTTAGTAGTTTTAGTTTAGTTTTTATTTCGAGGAATTGACTAGTTTCAGTTTAGTTTTTATTTCTTTTTAGTCTTAGTTTTTCAGGCTTTGACTTGTAGATGCTGAAAAGGAATGAAAGAATGTGTGACACCAAATATGGATGAACAAATCCTTTGATTTCATTCTTTAACCTTTAACACCTGCAGGTAAATCAAAAGTAAAACTTCAAATGGTGTGTAAAGGAAGACGAAGCTGAATTTCTATTATATATATATATATATATATATTCATCTACAATCCAGTTTAGATTTAGTTAGTTCATTGCTCATTGTCGTTATTATTTTGTTGTTATTAATATTGTTATAATTTATATAATTATATTATATTATTATAATTTTTTTTTTTTTAATTGTTATCTAAATTATTTGTTCACTGCTAGTTTTACTTTTAGATGTAGTTTTGTTAGCTATAATAACCCTGGTGCAAGCATATGAGCAATTAAAGATAAAAATACACTCATTAAATGTAATGATAAAAGTGGTGGCCTATAAATTGTAACCTCTAGAGAGGGAGAAGGTGGGAGAAAAAAAAAACGCTACAAGCAAACCCAGCACTATGTGCACCATGCAGTGTTGAAAAGGTGAGATCATGACAGTGAGAAGGATCTCTGACTCTGAACTTGTGTCATTTACAGATCAACTCGTTTGATCCTGTTAAGACAGGAGATGAAAAGAGAAGCTAATGTTTGTTTTGTCATCTGTGCTCTCTCTCTCTCTCTCTCTCTCTCTCTCTCTCTCTCTCTCTCTCTCTCTCTCTCTCTCTCTCTCTCTCTCTCTCTCTCTCTATGACATTCCATTCACAATCCTGCTCAGCTGTTTTTACAAGTGTGAGTGTGCATGGATGAAAGGCAGCACACGATCGTTAGAACTCTATCACCATTACGGTCAGACAGTAGAGACCAGTCAGGACCTGATCTCCGTGCACATGTCCGGCAAAGCAGAACAAAGAAAAGTATACAAACTCCTGCGATTATCCCTAAACGACACCATCGTCCGCCGTTGTTTCATCTCCTTCCAGCAGAAGTGTAAAGGCCACAGTCTTCTTCAGACCTTTCTTCTCAAGTGCAGCTGCACCCACCGTCTCAACTCTTGGCCCCAAGGTGCTTTTGGCAGCTCGTCTACGCGAGCGCACACACACACACACGAGTGTGCGTGAATGAGTTTGTCTGTGTCGGAGTCTTTTGCGTCGTCCCCTCCCTCCCTCCCCGGTCGGAAGTGATGTGAGCCAGATTGGATTCCAGAGAGAGAAGGGAATAGAGAGGCGCTTTATGCTGCCGACGCTGAGCTGCTGCACAGAACCGAATGAGCTGAACTGGCAGCGCGATAAAGAGCCCATTACCTCTCAGATCTGCTAATGTTACGCGAGGCATTGACACAAGAATACTCAGCTTTGCCTGTAAACACTGCTTCCTCATCGTCTGTCTAATAAGATCGAATGAGAGGCTCCAAGTGAAATCAGTTTCAGATCAGTCTGGAGTGTTCTAAAGCTGAACGTTATATATGTTCCTTATAGCCTTATAGATTAATAACAGCCAGTGTGTCTGCGTACACAATTAATATAACGTTCACAGTGATGAGTGAGTCGACAACAACCAGTAACAAATCTCAGGGCACAATAATAAACTGTGTCTGTGATGATAAATTTTGTTAGCACCACAACAACTACCTCACTCCAGAATCCCACAGTTGGGATTCTGGAGTGAGGTAGATGAAGTGATGCAGAATATTCCCTGAGGTGAGAGAGTGGTCATTGGCTTGGTATCCAGGACAGGAACACAGAGGGACAGATGAAACCGTAGAAGAAAAGTATTGTCTTTCATGGATGGATATATCGATTGTCTGTTCTCAGTCCAAATTTAAAGGTGCAATATGTAATAAATCTAAAGTAACTGGCCGTAAAATCCTCCTAATATGTCACAGAGACTCAGGAATAATGTTCATATAACAAACTGAACTCACCAACAACAACAACAGTACAGACAAAATATTTCCATTAAATAAAAAAACATTTTGCAGACTGCAAATCATGTTTACGTTTTGAAATCATGTTTTGGCGTCATGTGGCGCCACCTACCGCCGTCTACCAATCACTGCATTCAGTAGAGTCTCAGCTGCCGAGCAACCACGGGTTGCCAGTTACGTCAGAAAACGAAACCTAAAAGACCTCGGTATTTTAAATTTCAATGTAATAACCGTTTTTGGCCACATTCTTACATATGGCGCCTTTAAATATTATGAAAATGTGTTATTATCTCTCAGTTCCTGTTTGACCTTTCTCCGACTGTTAGCCTCTGTGGCTTTTTCGACGCCTACGGCCATGTTTATTTATATTTGTCTCCATGTTTCTGTTGCCTTAATCGCACATGAACATCACCCACAGTGTTAAACCGCTTCCCACATAGTAACCTCAAGCTCAGTGGTTCCATTTAAAACACTGCGTTTGTCACTCATTCGCTGATATTCATCATCTGCGGGGTTCTCATGGCTGTGCTCCATCGCCAAAATTAGAAAGCAAGTGAAATGGTCTGTATTTATATAGAGCTTTTCTAGTCGTGACGACCACTCAAAGCTGCTTTGCACTACAGTTTTACCATTCACCCATTCACACGCGGTTGGGAGCAACATGGGGTTTTCCAAGGACACATGACCATGTGGGACTAGCAGAGCTGAGAATTTAACCTACAACCTTTACCACTGAGCTACCGTCACCCCAAGTCAACCTTAAATTGGAGCTGATGTGAATAAAAAGGGTTCTCGTGTGAGAAACACTGTTTTAGGCAGGGCACAGGCAACTTGAAGCAAGAGCAAACATGACCGCCACTAACGCGAGCTTTCACAATAAACCTTTTCCGTCATCTCAAGCCAACACGCTGCTATAAATCCCTCTCGTCGTTTTGTCCTGGAGTGTTTGAACGTGGGCGTCGGATGACGGAAATGTGGAGAGATTAGAGCAGCTGTCTGCCAAAACATAATCACGTATATTATGTAAATGACTCTATATAAAGAGATATAGTCATTATTTTTAGTTTGGACTTTATCCCAGCGTGCATTTGGCATGCCACATCTTTACCTGAATAATCAAACACAAGCAGTTTAAATAAAGGAACATCGGTGGAAACATGAAAAGGAGCTTAAGGGCGCTTTCACACCAACAGCAGTTGGTGCGCACCAAACGATCCATTCGAACCAAAAACTCTAGTTCGTTTAGTTTTTTCGTTGGTGTGAAAGCATCAATCGCACTCGGGTCCGCACCAAATCAAGCGGACCGAGACCGCCAAAAAAAAGGTGGTCTCGGTCCGCTTGACTCTGCACCAAATGTCAGACTCTGGTGCGGTCCCTCTGGTGAGAACGCGAACTCGGGTCCAAACCATATTCTGCAGTAAATGCCATGGACATAGCCTACCTTGTAGGTCTTTGGAGCAATCTTCGTCTCATAGTTAGCACGACCACATTCACGAAAATAGCGCGTCTCCTCTGCCTGAAATGACGCGATATACGTCATCGCCGACTCCAGCGCATCAGCAGATTGTTCTCCAGACGCAGCCGCGACTCATTCTCAAATTGGATATTTTGCCAAAAATGGCCAATACAGAGAATGTAATAAACGAAGATCAGAGCAAGTAGCAATGTGCGAACGTGTTGCTCCATAGTGAGTCAAAACTGCCGCTTTTCTACCCGGAAGATATATACACATTGATGAAACGTCAATCTGGCCAATTTTGGTTTGTTTGCTGGTGTGAAAGCGGACCACACTGGAGTCATATGTTACATAATAACAATTGTATTGCCTGGTGCGGATCAAATAATCAAACTAGTGGTGTGAATGCGCCCTAAGTGGGAAAAATGAAGAACTATATCACTCTGAGTCTGAACTATTGAAACAAGACATTAAGTTCTGCTGCGTTTTGTCACATTCCAATCTTCAAACAGGCACACTTTGTTCTTTTATGTTTATCTTTGTGTGCTTAACATGCGCCATTACAAACAATGGTCACTATAAACACGCTAATCTGATATTAGCTCTGCTGTATTATCACCAGTTAGCTTTGTGTCTGGTATGTGTGGGAAAAGCAAGCTTCACGCCCAATCACAGCAGAGCGGCAGGGCAGCACACACACCTCTGTCTGAAATAATGAATGGATCTGTGAATGAAAGAGGAACGAGGCGTGGAGCGCTGAACCTGAATCACGCTGTTTGATTTCCCCGTACAGATTAAGTTGTCAGTCAGATCTGGTTTCTGTGTAATGTGAAGGTGAGGCACTGAAAAAAACACACACACAAGCAGACAAAATGGCTGCTCACTTGCACAAAAGACGGAGATAATTCAAGGTAAACACCACAAAGAATGTGATAATAACATGATTTTGATTCATGACTTCCAGTCAAATGTGGACTTGTTCAGTCACTGCTGCTGTTGCATAAATAAGCAAACCCTCAGGAGAAGTCCATGGTATTTCATCATCTTTTCATATGTTTGTTGGCTTTAAACACAGATTCTATGATTCAATTTATTGGTGCTTTGTTTCAGTTCACACCTTATTGGACACAATGATGGATAATACTTTTCCAAGTGGCTTGTGTTGGCCGGTAATATGCATTAGAGCCTCTAAAGCAGGGGTCTCAAACTGGCGGCCCCCCCGATCGATTACATGTTATAATGCAAACATGGCCTACGACTTCACCGTCTTTTAAACACAGTGTGTAGTTGAGGCACAGCTGCCAGCGAGGTATTTATAATATATGTTTGCTAGCCATGTTTTTTATAACAGTAATAATATGACATTTTGTCATAATTACAAATGACAGTGACCGAAACGGCTCCTGGCATGAATTTTAATTACAGTTATCCACACTATTATTTATGTAATTTAAAATACATGTATGTTTTTGATATTAATACATCATGCATCATAAATAGTATTATTAAGTATACATGTGATATCATGATGCAATGTTGTGAACAGTTGTTTTTTTTTGTTCTCTAGGCCGGCCCCCTCTTGACCACAATAGATGTGCATTGGCCCCCCCAGGTCATTTGAGTTTGAGACCCCTGCTCTAAAGGGACATAAGCAATATGTATATATATGATATATATATATTCAGTTTCTTGTGTTCATGAGAGTTTATTGTGATTCTAAAAGAACTAGATCTGAGAGGTGATGTTAACTGCAATCAGATGCTTATGCATGCTTCTTAAAGCTCACTTAGAGTGGTCCTGTTGCACATATATGTTAGTTATGGAGGTCTACTTACATACATTAACTTGTTTTGATGGTCAAAAACCTCCTAGTTGCTGTAAACGAGCTGATAGAAATCCTCTTTTCTGACGGTGTTTCCCAGCCGCGATATTTGAGACTAAACTCTCACACCCAGAAGACAGAGTCTTGTGATTGGCCAGTACCCGGAAGTGACATATTCAGCACACCCGCTCTCAGAAGCGCAGCTCCCCCCTCTGGAACGGTGGATGCACTGCTACTCATTATCAAAACGTTGTTTTAACAAAGTTTAAAAATAGTCAGAAGACACTGTCGCTCGTGAAACACCTCCACAACGGACGTTATTCTTCTTCTGCGGTTCAATGTACGCAACAGGATGTGCCCAGGACGATCTGCTGTTACGGAGAACCGGTGTTTACGTAACCGGACCGGGTTTTTTCAGAGATCTCGCTGAGCCCGAGATAACAATAAAACACAGCGTTCTCAGCAGTGGCTGAACTGTTTGTTTTGAACCTTCAGGACTTCTTAAACAAGGTAATGATGCAGATACACACTAAAAAAACAGCGTTAATTGGAACTTCCTGTCTAGGTCCACTTTAACAAAACACATCATTGAGGTTTTATTCATCAACCATTTTCAGCTATCTTGCCTTAATCAGGGTCGTGTATTTGGTTGTTTAACGTTTCCTTGTATGCAGTTTATTAGTAATTTGTACTGAAAGTAGATACTTAAATTCGCAGTACACGTTGTTTTCATCAATGTTTTACTTTGCCTTTAAATCAGTCTTGAGCAAGCAACAAATGACATGCTGCCACAGCAAAGAAAAACAGCTGGGGAAGATATGAATGAAGAATATTCTGCTCTTACTGGCCGGTGTTTTTTGCAGATTTTGCGTACTAAAACGTAAAAACACTCAGTTTGCATCAGCGGGTCAGAGGATGTCAACTGAGGAGGCAGTCGTTAATGCGCCTTGGGGATGCAACTTGTGTTCACACCTGTAAAGAATGTGACCATGTGGGTCCTCAAACCACTTCCGATGATGGCTTTTTGTGATCAGATCTGAAGATGCAGTCAGGACTCACTCGGTGTGTTCAGACCTGTCCAGAAATGATCAGATCACAGATGTTAATAACAGGTCTGAACCGTGTCCATGGCTCCGTGCCCACCACAGATTAGTTGAAGTTCTATGGAAAGACTCTAAGTTTATAAGCTGTGGTGAAACTATGCAGACAGCAAAGTGAATGTTACATTCCTGGCAGGGAGAAGGATTGCAGACCTGAATACCTGTCATTCTTTTTCAGAGTCAAATTGGCAAGAATGAGGCGCCGGACTCCCTGAACAACTCGCTAGATCACATCTCATCATCGTCATATGGTTTGCGGGGGCGAGTGAAGGAAATGTGATTGTTCGAGACAGCGCGGTGCATTTACCTCTGTCTCAAAGTAGAAGTGGAGACACAACATTTACAGTCTTGGCTATACAGTGATATTGATGTTTTAGACCGGTTGAGCCATAATTATTGATATTTTTTATAGTTTTATTGATAAGTGATGGAAATTATTGTTAACTAGACAGATCCCAAAATTACTGTGCAGCAAAAAAAAGGAGACAGAATTTTGAGATCCTTTACCAGTTTTCTTCTTTCTTCTTAATCTTTATTGAATCCCATCGACATTAAACAAGGGAGACATGGTCAAGATAAAAACACAAAGAACAAAGTAACAAAATGAAACCACAGAATAACAAATAAATAAACAAGGTGTGATACAAATGTACAAGAGGTTCCATGTTAATGCTGCAGAATACACAGACTGTGCATATTTTTTATTGTAGGGAATAAGGAACAGAAAGCAACAGATAATCCCGGGAACAAAGAGTAACGGCCAGTACTTTGCAGTGCAATCAGATCACAAATATAGGTGAGCAGTATAGACCAAGAATTGCATTATACTGCAGATAAGGGTGAGCCTTCGGCTTGCCAAATAAGGCCATCGCACAGGGGTGTCCAACTCATTTTAGTTCAGGGGTCACATACAATGCAATTTGATCTCAAGTGGGCCGAACCAGTAAAATAATAGCATCAAAACCCATGGACAACAAGAACTCTAAATGTTTCCCTTGGTTTCACATTTAATGAAGTATCTTTTTTACAAAACGTATTATGAACAACCAGAAATTTCGTGCAATTTCAACATTATTATGCACTAGTTTACACATTTACGCACGTGCATCACAACTTACGGATCACAGTGGATCGACAAAGGCACGACACATTTATCACATTATGAGCAGATCTCAACAACACTTTAAGCAAATTATTATGCACGATAATATTTCAAATTAAAACATGTGACCATCTAATTTTAGAGTAATTAGACATTTATATGTAAAAATGATCGACAAGTGCAGGTAAAAGAAATGAGTCAAGGCAAAAGCAACTGGAGACTCTTGTGAAACTTGTGAATATGAGTGTGAATGGCGGTTTTCCTGCAAACCCTAAAATATAATCAGCGTAGATAATGTATATGAAGCACTGTATCTTAATATTTATTTGTATATTTGTGTAGCTACATTTATTTTAGTTAATATGTAAATTGTCTTTTGCTGTATGCAAAAGACCATTTTCATTTTATTTATTGCATCTTCCAAACAAGGTGTGATACAAACGTGCGTTTTTCATTGTTTTCCACTCGCCCTCTCTGCAGCATTATGTCTGACTGTGCACGCTGCCCTCATCAGCCATTTGTTCTTTTTCCCACGCTGCTGAATGCCAGTGTGACCACAGACACACACACACAGGGCTTATCCGAACAATGCCTCAAATAGCTCCGGAGTCTCATCACAAGGGCATGTCACCAAAGAGCAGAAGAGCCG
Source organism: Microchirus variegatus (assembly GCF_963457635.1). Lineage (NCBI taxonomy): Eukaryota > Metazoa > Chordata > Actinopteri > Pleuronectiformes > Soleidae > Microchirus > Microchirus variegatus. The sequence continues at coordinate 27,691,898 of NC_139809.1, forward strand.
AAGAGGAGGACTGGACGTGTGTGTGTGTGCGTGTGTGTGTGTGTGTGTGTGTGAGAGAGAGAGAGAGAGGGAGAGACACAGGCCAAAGTTGTAAATGTGTCACAGTGAGCAGCTGTTACCTGCAGGCTCTTCTGTGCTTGTCATCGGGGCACATCACAGCCATCTCATCCATACTGCTCCCCATTGTTAGGATGAGTGTGTGAAGTTCACAGACTGACGGTGGTTTTCACCGGGGTAACAACGACATACATCACGTTGATGTATTTTACCTGCAGTGAAACGCACACACGTGTACGATAAAGAAGTCTTTTTCACAGCCACATTTTGTGCCTATAAATTGGGAGGATAGTGTAACTGTGGTGTGACAGAGTTCACACTTGCTGCTTCAAGGTCTCACTTCTTTCTTTCTTTCTTTCTTTCTTTCTTTCTTTCTTTCTTTCTTTCTTTCTTTCTTTCTTTCTTTCTTTCTTTCTTTCTTTCTTTCTTTCATTGTGAGGCTCAAGCCAGCTCACATTGGCCTTGAGATTTTTTTTTTTCCTGTTACTGAATCGTTTCCATCATTTTCACTCAAAACTGTATTGCATAGTTACATTCAAATGAGTTCATGAAATGCGGATTAAAGGTGCATTATGTAATAAATCTAAAGCAACTGGCCTTAAAATCCTCCTAATATGTCACAGAGACTCAGGAATAATGTTCATATAACAAACTGAACTCACCAACAACAACAGTACAGACAAAATATGTGCATTAAAAAACAATATTTTGCAGACTGCAAATCATGTTTATGTTTTGAAATCATGTTTTTGGCATGTGGCGCCACCTACCGCCGTCTACCAATCATTGCAGTCAGTAGAGTCTCAGCTGCCGAGCAACCACGGGTTGCCAGTAACGTCAGACAACTAAACCTAAAAGACCTCGGTATTGTGAATTTGAACGTAGTAACTGTTTTTGGCCACATTCTTACATATGGCACCTTTAAGGCTGTGAGCTCCACACAACTCTCTCTCTCTCTCTCCCGCTCTCTGTGTTTCTCAGTATAACAGCGTTTGGATCTTGTGGCGACCGATGACATTTCTGCTCCGCACGTTTCGTGACAAAACAGATGGTGGCAGCGGAAATATTGAGCTAGTTAAGCAGATTGAAGTGAAAACAAAGAAGTGCCACAGAAAGTGAATTCTATGGCAATAAAAAGAGGCAGATCGATACCATCAATAACAATAATACAAAAAGTTACACACTGCAGCTTTAAGGTTTATGTGTAAAATATGTTTTAAATGTAAAGCATTAAACTAAGTTGCGATTCATTTATTTTGTTAAAGCTCACATAGAGTGGTCCTGTTGCACATATATGTTAGTTATGGAGGTCTACTTACATACATTTACTTGTTTTTATGGTCAAAAACCTCCTAGTTGCTGTAAACGAGCTGATAGAAATCTTCCTTTTCTGTCGGTGTTTCCCAGCCGCGAGATTTGAGACTCAACTCTCACACCCAGAAGACAGAGTCTTGTGATTGGCCAGTACCTGGAAGTGACATATTCAGCACACCAGCTCTCAGAAGCGCAGCTCCCCCCTCTGGAACGGTGGATGTACTGCTCCTCATTATCAAAACATTGTTTTAACAGTGTTTAAAAATAGCTTCTTCACGACTCCCCGCCGCAGTCCCTTTTATGACTTTGACCCGGAGTCAGACCCAGAGTCAGAAGACACTGTCGCTCGTGAAACACCTCCACAACGGACGTTATTCTTCTTCTGCGGTTCAATGTACGCAACCGGATGTGCCCGGACTAGTGCCCGGAGCAGGAGGATCGGCTGTTCAGGAGAACCACTGTTTACGTAACTATTACGGGACTTTCAGAGATCTCGCTGAGCCCGAGATTACAATAAACACAGCGTTCTCATGTCCGACACATGTCCACTTTAAAGTCTAGTTTACCCATGTTATTGTTGTAGTAGTAATAATACTAATAACCCTCGTCTTTTTGTAAATGCTGACTTATTTCCAGCACAATAAGAAGAACAGTAACGCCAGCTTTGCCCGAATAATGATTCCACTGATGTTTGTTGGGTCGACCCGTGCGTTTCATTCAGCTGTGACTCACGGTGAACTCTCTGCAGCTTCGTGCCTCAACATGACGGCCAAACATTAGGCCTTTCTGGTCCTTCCACCTTCTGTCTTGTCACACCTTTGTGCCCATGGCTGTGAGGCGTCTTCACAATCAGGTAAACAAGGTTTAAAAAAAAAAAAGTAAAGAAAGGCAGACGTGAAGTTCATGTTGTGTTCTCACAGTTTGTTCATTTTTGTGATAAAAAAAAAACACTCTGACCAGCTGATGTCATGTGGCTGACACTGACACATTATCTTATTTCCTCTCTGGAGGTTTGGTTGTGTCTTTGTGGAGACACTGAGGACCGGAAGGTGCTGATATGAAACTTTGCACCACACACACACACACACACACACACACACACACACAAACGCACATCCATCACAGAGTCTGATTCCCTCTGGAAATACATGTACTTTCCCACAAGCTGGAGAAATAATAATTACAAAAAAAAAAAGGTAACGCCTTCAAGTTTTATTGCTGTGACTTGAAAGTGGTTTTATGTGGTGTGTGATGTTTGGGTGGTTCACCTCAGCCAACTCTCTGCAGTATATGTTTAACCCTTAGAACACAGAGCATTTTGCTTTTTTCCCATTCCTATGTTTGAACATACCGTACAGAGGCAAAAAAAGAAAAAGGATGTCCATTACCATTGGTAAAATACAGGACAATATCAGTATGGTCAAATAATACCATTTTTTTTATTAAAGGGACACTGCGTAGTATTTATGGGTTTATATAACCCAAAATCCACTTTTGTATTATATGCTCCTGCATTGTCTAGTCGTTGTATAATAGTTTTTGTTTCATTTTCGTAGTGTTTCAAAAAGTCTTGTAAAATAACATAGTCGCGGGCCGCGGTCGCATAGCCACTGTTAACAGCGAGACGCCATGTTTCTACCGGAGCCTGTAAGGACAAACGCGAGAGAACAAATCAAGCGTCACTTTACTTGTAGCGGAAGTCCCGCCTCCTCTCTCTCCGCTTCGTCTGCTACGGCCGCGGTAGCTCGCCCTCTCCCTCGCCTCACGAACCTCATCTGCTGACACGGAGAAAGACGACGAGGACGACATTTGACCAGCTGAGGACACCGTAGCGCTCAGGGAAGGGAGGGGGTGAGCAGAGGAGCAGTTCTTTGTTGTAAATTTCAGCCTCTCCTCTAGATGGCACTATAAACTACTTACTTCACCTTTAAGTAATAGCTTGGAAATAACAATGGAAAATGTGTAGGAAATACTAGAGGATCATTTTCAGGTGAAGATACTACTGACGGTTGCATCATCAAATTCTGACCTAAATATTACATTGGGAAAAACTGGTGTAACTTAAATATTATCTTATTATTATTATTACAATATTACCATTAGAAAATTCTTTAGAAATAAGACAGTCTTCACCTAATATTACCCTATTGTTACAGAATTGTGTTGTCACTTTTTATTTGTCTAAAGTGAGATTTTTCTGTTTATTTCCCCTCATGTGAATTTAAGACACTGTATATTGAGTTGATTTGTGATCCTCAAGGTTTTTTTTTTTTCAATCAGGTTAGAGTTGTTAGAGTTGACACAGAAATAGAAACTCAGTTTCTGCGTGTATTCATTTTCCTGTGTAACTGACTCACACACCTGGCCCTCCTTTGGTAAGCACACTCCACCAAAGAAAGGCACTCCACCACGGTCTGAGTCACTGCCGGGATAAATGTGTGAGGCTCCACCACCAGACTCTTTCAAACAAAAACCCACATATGTGCACGTCACGCACACACACGCACACACACACACACACACACACACACACACACACACACACACACACACACACACTGCACTGCTAGGCAACAAAAGAAAAAAGGCCCTATTACGGGTGGGGGCAGGTGGTTTTGATGATGCACGTCTTCAGTCAACAGAAGCTGGCGTGTGTGCGTTTCCTTTTCTTTGAGCTCAAAGGATTCAATAAGCCAACGCATCCCACTCCAGTATCAGTGCAGTGTTTTTTTTTTATATAATATATAAATATATAAATATTACACTTTTCATAGCATATGTACACATTTTCCCACTAGCAATCTAAAGTCCAAGGATCACAAGATGTTTCAAATCATGTGCAGTGTTAAGTCCAGACAGGTAAAAATCAATCTTATTTGAAAAGCAGTAATTGTTAATGTATGGAACAATTGTAGTGAAGAGCTTAAATCATGTAAAAACAGAGGTCTTCAATCACTCTTATTTTGAAGTTCTGTGAACTAGCTATCATCACCAACATTTTTATTAATATATCATGGTGGAATATGTAATAAATTAACCCTTTAACTCCTAAGCCTCAAAATGTTAGGCCTGTTTTGCTTATTTTAACCAATAAAAGGACTAGAAATGTCCTGTGAGTTAGTGCTTTTGCCCATTTTCCAGAATAGCTTTCAACATGGCAGTTATTTACACTTTACTGCATGTTAAAATGGTGTATTAACAAGTTACATGAACACCAGATTTTGTGTGTTAAAATAAGAAATTTGAACTCTCCTCTCTGGTTATACACACCTTTGACATGCAACTTCTCAGCTTTCAGAAATCATTGTCATTTATTTTTCCGATGGCACAAACCATCGCGTAATTACGGTAATGCAAAGGTCACTTGTGCGAACGTGTCATTTGCGATACGGTCGTTTATTTGGTTAGGATCGTGCGTATTAATCAATATAGAATAAATTGCTGTAAATATGATCCTCATGTGGAGGATAAAGCAGTAGAAGAAGGATGGATGAATGGATGGATGTCGGATTTAGCACAATGCTCATTTCCCTCCGTAGTCCCAGGCATAAACAAACAAAAACAGTGTAATACAATAAACAAGCTCACATTTAAGGTCATGCTGACCACACTGAATGAAATGTTGTTTTTTTTTTCTTTTCACCTGACTGGCCCCCTACTGGCCAGACGAGAAGCTTGGTGACCCCAATGTTATTTGAGTTTGAGACCCATAGAAACATTCAATGAGTTAAACTCGTCTTTAAAGTCAATATTTTAGACATTTTCATTTGTGATATTTCTTTTGTTTCCCCTTTGTTTTGCCTTTGTCGTATTTCTTTTGTTTTCCCTTATGTTGCTTTGAATGTTTCACTGAAGCTTTGACTTGATTTGAAGGCAAGGCAAGTTTATTTGTATAGCACCATTCTTACACAAGGCAATTCATAGTGCTTTACAGGCAGGAAATACATTTGAAATTAAAACACAATCAATTAAAAAATCAAGTAAAGAAATTAAAACCATTTAAAACATCAAACAATTTAAAATCAAGCAGAAATGAATGTAATTTAAAATCAAGCAGAAATTTAAACACAAGAAATTCAAAAATCAATTATGAAATTAAAACAATTTAAAACATTAAACAATTTAAGATCAAGAATTTAAAACATTAAACAATTTAAAATCATGCAAAAAAAAATAATGCAATTTAAAATCATTATTTTTAAATTATTAAAATCATTAAAAAGGAAAGTTAAAGTGGTTAAAGGGAGGTTGTTATGGTTATTTAGTTTATCTAAAGAAATTGTAAGACTTTACATTACATTAGTAATATAGTAGTAGTATTATCATAATTCCATTTCCAAGCCTGAAGTGGCTGCTTCATACATGTTCCTACATCCCATGCGCACACACACACCCACACACACACGCACACACACACACACGCACGCACACACACGCATGCACACACACACACCCCCGTCTGGTGCCTGGTGTGTGTGTATCTGAACCCAGACTCTGGGGTCAGAGTGGTGCCTGCTTGGCTGCCAGCAGGACAAGACAGGACAGGACAAGCAAGCAAAGGGAAGCTGATGACATCTGCCCTCTTACAACCACCTCCTGCTGATTCACAGGCTCCAAGAGTTCAGTGATAACACACACCTGAAAGTCTGCTACTGTCAGCGAGCCACGGTTAGCTGGGACTGAGTCAGTCAGTCAGTCAGTCAGTCAGGTGACGGATGGGGTGAAAGGTCAGGGGAGTTTTGGGGAGTGGCAGATGTAAGATTGTGGGATATCAAAGGGCTAGGGTTAGTTTGTTCAGTGGTTGTTAACGTTGGCTGTCGCAAAAATCATTTATCTTTAATCGTAAAGCTGGAACATAATTATAGTTTATTCTTTCATTCTTTATTCATTCTGTAATTACTGTTTTATTCCCAGACCTTAAGACGTTTGTATAATTGTCGTGTTTGAGAACTAAACGTGAGCTTATGTGACGTGAAGACGTTGAAATGTTCTGCCGGTTGGATTAAGGTTCTAAAAACACACAATTCACATATCCAGAGTACTATAAATACGTCATATCTTAACACACACAGCACATGTTTAGACTCTAAATGGCCAATTTCTCGCCTCAAATGATCTTAAAAATGCGTTCCGTGACACAGAAAAGTGAGAAACGGCCACTGTTTCAACAACAACAGTCTTTCTCTCTCTTTCTCCCTCGGACGCCATTGCTCACTGTAGCCAGAAGCACAACAACCTTGCGCAGCGACCCCTACTGATCGGGCGGGAAATTGCAGCGCGTATCCGTATCCGCAGTCGGGTAACGCATTACGCAGTCGGAGAAGTATAATGTGGCCTTAACCTTTTTTGATAGCAGTATGAGACTTCTGTGTGTACTTGTAAACATTAAGTACTTTGGTTACATTAAGATATGGATATGAAAAATACACAATACACAAACTAACTGTGTTTGGTTGTTTACATTTGAAATGTTTCATGTAGCGTGTTACCTGGAGAAAGGCTGTGACGAGAAAAAAAAAGAAAATCTATCAAAATGAAGATAATCTGTTGACTTTATCTTTATAATGTATGTTGGCTGAAATTGAGCTAATAATAACTTGTAATGTCTTTCTTATTTAATTGATTGATTCATTACCTTAAGAATGTAGTATTATTATCCAAAATGTAGAAAATAAAACACACAAACTAACTAAGAATTATAGTTTTATAAATTAATTCTACTTCCTGGTTGTAAACAATGAAAACCTGACTGTCATATGTGTCTGGATTTAAAGGTTGACTCATGACATGTCTCTGAGCTAATTCTTTCACGTTACCCACATTTTTAGAGGAGCAAACAAACATGTTTATTAATGCTGACCCTGGAAATATTTTTGTGCTGGCACTGATGTGATATTAATACCTGTGCATCCTGAACCTTGTTATCCATTTTCTTTTTTGTATAGATGCTGACGCGCAATCTGTTGCTCACTGAATGGAAACTGTGCTTATGGAGCTGTCCGGGCGTAATTCATAAATAGTGAGTATTATGCTTAAAGGTGAAGTAAGTAGTTTATAGTGCCATCTAGAGGAGAGGCTGAAATTTACCACAAAGAACTGCTCCTCTGCTCACCCCCTCCCTTCCCTGAGCGCTACGGTATCCTCAGCCGGTCAAATGTCGTCCTCGTCGTCTTTCTCCGTGTCAGCAGATGAGGTTCGTGAGGCGAGGGAGAGGGCGAGCTACCGCGGCCGTAGCAGACGAAGCGGAGAGAGTGGAGGCGGGACTTCCGCTACAAGTAAAGCGACGCTTGATTTGTTCTCTCGCGTTTGTCCTTATAGGCTCCGGTAGAAACATGGCGTCGTGGCAATGCAACCGCGGCCCGCGACCATATTATTTTACATGACTTTTTGAAACACTACGAAAATTAAACAAAAACTATTATACAACGACTAGACAATGCAGGAGCACATAATATGGATAAAAGATTTTGGGTCATATAAACCCATAAATGCTACACAGTGTCCCTTTAAAACCACTGAGGTGAAACGTTTGAAAATGTTACTTTTTAAAGGAATCACTAGAGCGTAGAGTGACACGGGTGAAAGGAGAATGAATAACCAGACAGACATGGAAAAAACGTGTGGATCATGAGAACCTTTACCAGAATTCCCTCTGGGTTTATTAAGCTCCAGACTTTTACGCACGCCCTCAGCTGCTGTGCGCATGTTGTAATTAACCGCAATAGACTGAATCACTTGCTGCGGAGTGGGCAAATATTTAGACTGATCTTCGTAGTAGGATGTAGATTACTAATTAACATGTCCACAGTGTAATTAGGTCCACGTTAGGACTTCCTTCTGCCCTCGCCTCCTCCTGCGCCACAGCTTCCGCCCACACACAGCCTTGAATTACTCCACTGGCAACTGTTGATGCATTCCCAAAGCATCTGACGTCAAGTGGGAAGGGCTCCCACCAGAGTGGACTATAAAAGTCCTGTGAAACCACCTCCAGTCACAGCAACACTCTGGATTATCAAAGGCTTTGCGGAGACGCTCCTTCCTCGCGCTCCTCGGGCAAAACAGCAGGGGTTTTACGAACCCGCCCGTCAGTAAGAAAATGAAAATGTCAGCGGCAGACATCTGCCAAGTTCTCAAGGAGGGAGAGCTGGAGAAGAGGAGCGACAACCTGCTCCAGTTTTGGAAGAGGAAGACGTGCGTCCTGACCACGGACAGTCTCAACATTTACGCAGACACGCAGAAGCGCTCCAAGGGCAAGGAGCTCAAGCTGCAGTCCATCAAGAAGGTGGACTGCGTGGAGCGAACCGGCAAGTTCGTCTATTTCACCATCGTGACCACAGACAATAAGGAGATCGATTTCCGATGCTCCGGGGAGGAGAACTGCTGGAACGCGGTGATCACAATGGCGCTGATCGATTTCCAGAACAGAAAAGCCATCCAGGACTTTAAAACGCGACAGGACAACGAGAGCGCGTCGCCCGGTCAGCAGGAGAGGCGCATGGCGAGGGCGCCATGAACCGGTGCCACTTAACTACTCCTAATATGGTGAGAGGCGCTCCATGACATACAGCTGACATGGGTACAGACACGAGTAACCATAAACACTGACTGCAGATGATTGAACTCTTTTGGTGGAAGTTAACCACGTGTTATTTTCTTTCTATCTGTGCCAGTGTCAACGCGGACCATTAAGAAATAATACACGGACCAAAAAGGAAGACGAGGTTATCCGGGTCCAGAGATGAAGGATTGTTCCGGACTGAGCTCTCAGACAGCACAGCTGAACAGACAGACAGACAGAGAGAGAGAGAGTTTCCCAAGAGCTCCACATGCAGGACTGAATCCTTGAATTGTCAAAACTATTTCAAGCTTGCTCTCCTGGGAGGAATGACTCCTAAAAATCTATGATTGTTAATTTATTTGTCTGCAAGGATATGGTGTTACTTGCAAACAGCTTGTGTTGTTTAAATTATTTACAATTTCAATGTGTGTCGTGTGTGTCGGTGTATTTATTTGAATAAATATTCAATACAATTTTTTTGACATAACTTTTACGCTGTCCTCTATTATTCATGTATGTTATTCAGACATCGGTTTTATCCATATGTCACAGGATCATAGCAACAGTAACAGTATATATTTAACAACCACGGACACTTTTTACATCAGAGGTGTCTTATAGTAAATGCCAGAAGTGTGAGTGAAAGGGGAGGAGGACAGGAAAGTCCCTTTCCTCTCTGCTGTCAGGCCGGAATGTGCCTCTTTGTCGCTGGAGTGTTTCAGGCCTGAGTCATAACTGATAATAGGGCAGATTATGTCAGTCGCACGGGGACACTTGAAAGACTCTCGTGCCTTTGAACACACCTTAACTGCTACTCAGGTGTGGTAGCTTCACAGAGAGCCACCGCTGGAATGGAAACACTGAAGCTTGTGCTTACAAAAGAAATAAGAACCTCAGTTTAATTAACTTGTGGCCTGATACTTGGTTTTGGTTTGATGTGATGTTAAATCTCTATCCCTAATCTATATCCCTCTGTCGGCTCTCTATCCGTCACCCCTGTGTCTCTGTTCTTTGAACAAAGCAGAGGAAAAACACACCGGAAGTCTTGTTTTACTGCCCTGTTATCATGAAGTAAGGGCTGTGACAGTGGATATAATGTGACACTGTGTGGGCTCACGCCCATTTAATTGCTGTTATAAACCCAGTGAGCAAAACCCAGTGAGTCAGACTCTGAAAAAGAAACTTTGCATTTTGTAATTGAGGGACAGACACTGTATTTACTGATATAAACTGTATAAGGCGTTTCGTGTCTTCAGGGCTAAAAATCACACAGAAAAGTCAAAGGCTGTGATGATTACGTGTCCCCTTTGTTGAGTAGTGTACATGAAGAAGAAAGAAGACTTAAGCGTTACTGTACATTCAGCTGAGTTATCACGATTCCTAAAGGCTTTGTAGTTTATTTGTTTCAAAAACTGGTGCACATACTGTATATACAACACAAAAATCAAAAAACAAGAAAAAACACTCTTGTCTTGAGTCTCACAGCGGAGTGGAAGTGTGTTGCGAGCACAAACCCCTCAGAGGTCAGAGGTGACAGAATGCAGAATCTGTGGCCGTAGCTTTGAAGTGGGATCACACTACAATGAACGCATCAAAGGGTTAGACTGATCTGAGGAGTATTACCGGAGCGGATGGGCCTCCGTTCTAAAAATACTGCTTCACAAATTGGTAACAATGTGTGTGTGTGTGTGTGTGCGCGTGTGACACACACACACACACCACTGGTGACACGAGGACTTACTTTAAACATCAACGAGATCGGAAATTCTCCACATGAGCTTCAGCAGTGGTGTCAGAAGCTGCAACATTATGTTCTCAATGTGTGGACTTGTTTGGGTTGTGAATGGATAATAATAATAATATAATTGTATTATACTCGTATTTAGTGATGCATGTATTTATTCAGGATGTGGATATGTTTAACAGTAACGCTGACTCTATTTTGATGCATTGGTTGGAGGTATTTTATTTTATATTTATTATAGTCTATTTATTATTCTGAAAAAAGTTATTTCTCTCTTTTGGTAATAACGTGCTATTATATTCTACTTTATTCTACTTTATTGTTATTTATATAACTTCAACCTACTCCTTGTTGGACACGTTTCTCTTGTTTTCTTTTGTCCATGTTTGAAATTAATGAATGAATTCAACATACACTACCGTTCAAATGTTTGGGGTCACCTATACAATAATAAAAAAAAAATCACACTTTCATTCATTGAAAGAGTTAATATAATATACTCAAGACATTGGCAAGATTAGAAATAATGATTTTTAATTTTATCTCTAATCATCCAATAGCCTTCTAACGTGATTAGCAAACACAATGTAGAACACCGGAGAGAAATGGGCCTCTATACACCTACGTACATATTATATATATACCAGACGTTTACAGCTAGAATAGTCGTTTACCACATTAACAATGTATAGCGCAGTGTATTCAACCTTTTTTGAGCCAAGGTACATTTTTTCATTGAAAAAATCACGAGGCACACCACAAAATAAACAAAAATGTTTTAAAAAATGATACTCTGTAGCCTATATTACCAATTTAGTCATTCTTATCAAAGTGTCTTGAATATTTATATCCATATTATTTGCAGATAATTCATTATTTGTTTAAAAAAAAATGTTTTTAGACCAATTAGGTGAAATTGGATAATTTCCCACAACACACCTGATGATCTCTCACGGCACACTGGTTGAAAAACACTGGTAAAGAGTGTATTTCTGATTAATTTAATGTTATATTCATTGAAAAAAAGTGCCTTTCATTCAAAAATAAGGACATTTCTAAGTGACCCCAAACTTTAGAACGGTAGTGTATCAGATGTATTATTATTATTATTATTATTAGCATACTTACTGTGTATCTGGCTACAGAACCTTATAGAGTCTCCTTTATTTCCTAACACAAGCGACTCTCAGGACGTGCACAATGTTTCTCCTCTGACAAACATCCTGTGACACAGCACTGGTACACACTCGGCCCGGGCCGTACTTGTAACTTGGCGTCATTACCTCATAGGCCTTCATTATGCGGATGAACAGTGAATACATTGTTATGCTGTTGAATTTAAAAAAAAAAAAAAAAAAAAAAAACAAGTGAGGAGGATGTAGGACCACTGTGTGCAGAGCCGTGCCTCTATATACTGTACAAGCTTGTTTTCATGGAAACATGAGACGCACTGCCGACAAGATGAGGTGGTGGATGTTGTGAAGTGAATGTTAGTGGCCAGAAGAAACATGTCTCATTCTAGTTCATCATCACAGCACTCCCACACACATTTTTCACATCTTCCAGTTAAAGCACGTAGTTGTTTCTTTACATGAAACAACAGCTGAGGTCATGTGAGGTTTTATTACGTGAAGAACCGTGAGCTGTTTTGATTTGGCGTAATACAGACAGACAGACAGACATTTAATTTGAATTGATTTATTGGATTTGAGAGAATGTGAGACAATTTAATTAAAGGTGCATTATGTAATAAATCTAAAGCATAAAATCCTCCTTATATGTCACAGAGACTCAGGAATAATGTTCATATAACAAACTGAACTCACCAACAACAACAGTACAGACAAAATATATGCATTAAAAAAAAAAATGTTTATGTTTATGTTTTGAAATCATGTTGTGGCATGTGGCGCCACCTACCGCCGTCTACCAATCAGTAGAGTCTCAGCTGCCGAGCAACCACGGGTTGCCAGTTACGTCAGAAAACCAAACCTAAAAGACCTCGGGTACTTTGAATTTGAATTTATGGCCACATTCTTACATATGGCACCTTTAAATAAAAACAGTAAGTGTTACCAAATACATTAATATAACGAAAAGAAGAAAGAGTAGACTTGATCGCAGAGGAATAATTTGATCCCATTCGAATGTGACACCCTTTTTATTATTATTAATCTATTATTTATTTAGTGACATGCATAGACTGACTTTTGAGGGACTTTCTAGGGGGATTTCTAGCTTGAGCTCTGTTTTTGTGTCTGTGACAGTAAGATAAATCCCCCAAAAAATCAATCAGATTTCATCAAAGATACAAGACACTCTATATTCTTATAGCCTCTACGTTATATTATAGTAATGGGAAAAAGAATCAAAAATGCTCTGAGTTTTAAGGGTTAAAGTAAAAGGGTTTGGTGAATGTTCAAATATCAATACAAAGCTGTGACTCATCCTGTCTGTTTTTGTAAATTCTTACAAACCTCATCCACAGCTTCAGTCTGGGCTCTTTTGGGTTGTGTCGCTGTGACATTACGCACACAGCTTCACTCAACACGCCGCGCAGCCTACTTGTTTGCTTATGCTTCATGACTCAGCTCACCTCTGCTTCCTGTACGCCAACAGAATCTTCAGTTCTTCATTTCGCGTCAATCGCGCCGTGTCATTTCCTCGCTCGCTCTTCCCGTCAAGAGGCCAAACTGACGCCAGCGGGACAAAACACCAGCCCTTCATGTAAATAAAAAACCTTCTACAACCCAAACAGCGCAGACCGGCAGGATATTAGACCAGGCCTTGAGACACAGTTTGATTACAAACAACCTCCAAGATCTGTGTCAAATAATAACTGTGCATCATAGTGACTTACAGCTATCGCGCGGTAGTTTCCTTACACCATCACTGGAGAGCTATTCATACGCTCATTGACAAGAATCTTTGTAGGTATTTAACCTTGTGATGCAAGGTGTAGGTAAGTGCATACTTGTCATACCTGAGCAAAGGCACACGCCTTCATGGCTAACGTCATGTGAAGATTTCTATGACAAACTGAGCTTTTATGTGGGGATCAAAATTGGGCTGAAAAAAGGGGAGAAAAACACATTTCGAGCAGAATCCAGCTTCCAATGGTTTATCATTCCTTCATCCAAATAAAGGTCATCTGATTCCCAGATTTATGTAGTCTGGTGTAACTGGATGAACCCTCTTATCCACAAAGGCTTCATTCTCCTTTGTGGATAAGAGGGTTCCACAAAGGAAGTATGTCGTCCAAATTTTGACCAAAAAGTCATATTTTAGAATGTCGTCCAAATTTCAGCCAAAAAGTCATACTTAAGTATGTCGTCCAAATTTTGACCAAAAAGTCATACTTCAGTATGTTGTCCAAAATTTGACCAAAAGTCATATGAATATCGTCCAAATTTTGACCAAAAAGTCATATTTTAGAATGTCGTCCAAATTTCAGACAAAAAGTCATACTTAAGTATGTCGTCCAAATTTTGACCAAAAAGTCATACTTCAGTATGTTGTCCAAAATTTGACCAAAAGTCATATGAATATCATCCAAAATTTGACCAAAAAGTCATACTTTAGTATGTCGTCCAAAATTTGACCAAAAAGTCATACTTTAGTATGTCGTTCAAAATTTGACCAAAAAGTCATATTTTAGAATGTCGTCCAAATTTTGATCAAAAAGTCATATTTTAGAATGTCGTCCAAATTTTGACCAAAAAGTCATATTTTAGTATGTCGTCCAAATTTTGACCAAAACAGTTTTTGTTTTTAATCGAACATCCATTTCTGTGTGCTGAGTCACAGGCAAAGAACTCCCCAGCTCTATCTGCTCCGTCGCTGGCCGTGACTGTGACTTTTCCAAACCTGTGTTCTTTGTATCGCGCACTTCATCACTCATGTTATCTCTTCATAGCTCTTCACAATAACCATGGGACTCAGGAAAGATGACACTTTAGAACTTTAAATTTATTATTGTCTGTTTGTGAGACATTCCCTATTAGCAACCTAATAGCCAAACCATGTCCAGACCACATCCGCTTCCCACTAAATATAGAAGAGTCTGTAATGACCAGCCAATGCTAAATATGCCAGAGTAAGGTGATATTTTCCCAAAAAGTCACTCTGTTTTTCAAGGAGAATCTTATGCATGTGGCACCTCTTGTATCTAAGACATGTGTGTGTATTGGATGTACAAAAACCACACACATGTTGTATATATACACACACAGTGTCATGTGGGGCTGCAGAGCAGAGTGGGGATCATGTTGCTTAAGACCCAGCTGTCTGGACAGAAGCTTCAGACAGAGAGAGGAGACGCTGTCAGGAATGTCTACAAGGCAGCGAGGGGGCGGAAAGGCAGAGGAAGAGAGAGCGCCATGTATGCACCGTGGCTCAGAGGGGAAGGAATGCAAAGATTAGTATCTGGCAGTTCTGACTTAAAGCTGCACTTTGTGACTTTCTGTTACAATGAGTTCACACAATGCTGATCCGCTCCATACAACTCTCTCTGTCATTCTCAGTACAGCAGTGTTTAGCCTCGCGCTGTTCTGCGACATTCCTGGTCAAAATTTGGACGACATACTAAAGTATGACATTTTTGTCACATTTTGGACGACATACTAAAGTATGACTTTTTGAAAAAAATTTGGACGACATACTAAAGTATGACATTTTTGTCAAAATTTGGACGACATACTAAAGTATGATTTTTTGGTCAAAATTTGGACAACATACTAAAGTATGACTTTTTGGTCACATTTTGGACGACATACTAAAGTTTGACTTTTTTGTCACATTTTGGACGACATACTAAAGTATGACTTTTTGGTCAAAATTTGGACAACATACTAAATATGACTTTTTGGTCGAAATCTGGACGACATTCTTAAGTATGATTTTTTGGTCAAAATTTGGACAGCATACTAAAGTTTAACTTTTTGGTCACATTTTGGACGACATACTAAAGTATGACTTTTTGGTCTAAATTTGGACAACATACTAAAGTATGACTTTTTGGTCACATTTTGGACGACATACTAAAGTTTGACTTTTTTGTCACATTTTGGACGACATACTAAATATGACTTTTTGGTCGAAATCTGGACGAAAGTATGACTTTTTGGTCAAAATTTGGACGACATACTAAAGTATGACTTTTTGGTCACATTTTGGACGACATACTAAAGTTTGACTTTTTTGTCACATTTTGGACGACATACTAAAGTATGATTTTTTGGTCAAAATTTGGACGACATACTAAAGTATGACTTTTTGGTCAAAATTTGGACGACATACTAAATATGACTTTTTGGTCGAAATCTGGACGACATTCTTAAGTATGATTTTTTGGTCAAAATTTGGACAGCATACTAAAGTTTAACTTTTTGGTCACATTTTGGTAAATGGTCTGTGTTCAGTGCTTTTTCTACTTTCTACAACCACAACACACACAAGTTTTGCCTGCTTCACACACATTCATGCAGCGCACATGTGCTTTTCTCACTAACTCATTTTCTCCCGCTTTATCCTCCACATGACGGGGTGGATGGAACAAATCCCAGCTGACATAGGGACGAGAGGTGGGCAGAGAGATGAACAATCATTCATTCCCACAGTGTCCATTTAGAGTGTCCAGTTAACCTAATCACCAAACTGCATGTTTTTGGACTGTGGGAGACTAATACCACTGACACACACACACACACAGGCACTGTGTGCGACTGTTAGTGGCAATTTGAGATACTGAATGAGCCAGGGATCAAACCTCCAACCGTCTAATTGGTAAATGACCAGCTCAGCAGATGCCAAAAGACCACTTAGGAGTTTTCAGAGTTGGGGAGTTTTTACTCCAGTGAAATTTATTGTCAAACTCAAATGACCTGGGCGGCCATTGGGTGTTGAGCCTGGTCAAGAGGCTTTTCTAGAATACACGATATTCCATCATTAAGTTGTGGGCTGCATGTCATTGTCACCAGTTTGATACCTCTAGAATGGAGAGATAATTCACAGTGTCTTGATGTGGTGATCTGACCATATGAATATTGCCAGCATGGCCAAAATGTCAAACACTCTAACATCTCCAGGAAAAAAAATGTCAAAAAAATATTCCTATGATCAAGTGGTTTAAAAGTAATTTTCTGGCATTGTGAATGAAAGAGGTGCTGTGGGTTTTTTGGCTGAGATTCTAGAAATACGACGACTGCTGTCATTTTTGTTCAAACCAACAATCACAGGTAAGTGGTTTCATTTGGATGAACTTCCCCTTTAACATGTCACTGTGAGCACTGATGAGTCTGGTAAAAGGCCAAACTGGACTCCTGAGGGGAGATTCTGTTTCTCGCACCTGCCTGAGTGGGTGTGTGAAGAGATGAGCGAGAACAGATTACAACAACATTACATTTCACAGAGAGTCTCATGTGAGACATTATTTAGACCCAACATGTTTACATTATGTCAATGTTATTTATGTGCTTTTGTATTATCAGAAGTCATGTTTGACTGACAGTACACCTACTGTATGTGAATGCATTTATGATGTCCTTATCATTGAGAGGAAAACAAATTACAGATTCTGAATAACTCTGGCCAAACTGACAATCGTTCATCAGTTTAAAAGGCAGCTCATACTTCTGCCACTGTCAACAAGGATAAAGGAAAATGCATGAAGCAACTGAGTAAAAGTTCATCTGAGTTCAGATAGTTTGAGATGGCTGGAAAAGTTATTATATGACTTTTTGGTCACACTTTGGACGACATACTAAAGTATGACTTTTTTGTCACATTTTGGACAACATGCTAAACTATGTCTTTTTGGTCAAAATTTGGACAACATTCCAAAATATGACATTTTGGTCAAAATTTGGACGACATACTAAAGTATGAAAATTTGGTCCAAAATTTGACAAAAACGACATACTATACTATGTCGTCCAAAATCGGACAGTTTTTGTGAAAAACATTCTTTTGGTCCAAAACTTGACAAAAACGTCATACTATACTATGCAGTACGTTATACAATACTATGTCTCCAAAATGTGACAATTTTTAGAAGAAAAAATTTGGACCAAAATTTGACAAAAACGACATACTATACTATGTCGTCAAAAATCGGACAATTTTTTTGAAAAACGTTTTTCTGGTCCAAAATTTGACAAAAAGGTCATACTATACTATGTAGTACGTCATACTATACTATGTCTCCAAAATGTGACTATTTTTGGAGGACAAAAATTTGGTCAAAAATTTGACAAAAACGACATACTATATATACTATGTCGTCCAAAATCTGACAATTTTTTTGAAAAACATTTTTCTGGTCCAAAACTTGACAAAAACGTCATACTATACTATGCAGTACGTTATACTATACTATGTCTCCAAAATGTGACAATTTTTAGAAGGAAAAATTTGGTCCAAAATTGGACAAAAACGACATTATACTATGTCGTCCAAAATCTGACAATTTTTTTGAAAAACGTTTTTTTGGTCCAAAACTTGACACAAACGTCATACTATACTATGTAGTACGTCATACTATACTATGTCTCCAAAATGTGACCATTTTTGGAGAAAAAAAAGTTGGTCCAAAATTTGACAAAAACGACATACTATATACTATGTCGTCCAAAATCTGACAATTTTTTTGAAAAACGTTTTTTTGGTCCAAAACTTGACACAAACGTCATACTATACTATGTAGTACGTCATACTATACTATGTCTCCAAAATGTGACCATTTTTGGAGAAAAAAAATTTGGTCCAAAATTGGACAAAAACGGCATACTATACTATGTCGTCCAAAATCTGACAATTTTTTTGAAAAACATTTTTCTGGTCCAAAACTTGACAAAAACGTCATACTATACTATGCAGTACGTTATACTATACTATGTCTCCAAAATGTGAAAATTTTTAGAAGGAAAAATTTGGTCCAAAATTGGACAAATACGACATACTATACTATGTCGTCCAAAATCTGACCATTTTTTTGAAAAACTTTTTTCTGGTCCAAAACTTGACAAAAACGTCATACTATACTATGCAGTACGTTATACTATACTATGTCTCCAAAATGTGACAATTTTTAGAAGGAAAAATTTGGTCCAAAATTGGACAAATACGACATACTATACTATGTCGTCAAAAATCGGACAATTTTTTTGAAAAACGTTTTTCTGGTCCAAAACTTGACAAAAACGTCATACTATACTATGCAGTACGTTATACTATACTATGTCTCCAAAATGTGACCATTTTTGGAGAAAAAAAATTTGGTCCAAAATTTGACAAAAACAACATACTATACTATGTCGTCCAAAATCTGACAATTTTTTTGAAAAACGTTTTTTTGGTCCAAAACTTGACACAAACGTCATACTATACTATGTAGTACGTCATACTATACTATGTCTCCAAAATGTGACCATTTTTGGAGAAAAAACAATTTGGTCCAAAATTGGACAAAAACGACATACGATACTATGTCGTCCAAAATCTGACAATTTTTTTGAAAAACGTTTTTCTGGTCCAAAACTTGACAAAAACGTCATACTATACTATGTCGTCCAAAATCTGACAATTTTTTTGAAAAACGTTTTTCTGGTCCAAAACTTGACAAAAACGTCATACTATACTATGCAGTACGTTATACTATACTATGTCTCCAAAATGTGACAAATTTTAGAAGGAAAAATTTGGTCCAAAATTGGACAAAAACGACATACTATACTATGTCGTCAAAAATCTGACAATTTTTTGAAAACGTTTTTCTGGTCCAAAACTTGACAAAAACGTCAAACTATACTATGTAGTACATCATACTATACTATGTCTCCAAAATGTGACCATTTTTGGAGAAAAAAAATTTGGTCCAAAATTGGACAAAAACGACATACTATACTATGTCGTCAAAAATCTGACAATTTTTTTGAAAACGTTTTTCTGGTCCAAAACTTGACAAAAACGTCAAACTATACTATGTAGTACATCATACTATACTATGTCTCCAAAATGTGACCATTTTTGGAGAAAAAAAATTTGGTCCAAAATTGGACAAAAACGACATACTATACTATGTTGTCCAAAATCTGACAATTTTTTTGAAAAACATTTTTCTGGTCCAAAACTTGACAAAAACGTCATACTTTACTATGCAGTACGTCATACTATACTATGTCACCATTTTTGGAGAAAAAAAATTTGGTCCAAAATTGGACAAAAACGACATACTATACTATGTAGTACGTCATACTATACTATGTGGTCCAAAATGTGACAATTAAAAAAAAAAAAAAATTTGGTCCAAGATTTGACATACTATACTATGTCGTCCAAAATCTGACAATTTTTTGAAAAACGTTTTTCTGGTCCAAAACTTGACAAAAACGTCATACTATACTATACAGTACGTTATACTATACTATGTCTCCAAAATGTGACCATTTTTAGAAGGAAAAATTTGGTCCAAAATTGGACAAAAACGACATACTATACTATGTCGTCAAAAATCTGACAATTTTTTGAAAAACGTTTTTCTGGTCCAAAACTTGACAAAAATGTCATACTATACTATGTAGTGCATCATACTACGTCCAAAATTTAGCAATTTTTAACCTGCTTTTCAACGGATAGTATAGCGGAGAGAGACAGGAGGCAGAGAGGTGAGGAATGACATTCAGAAAAGACCGCCTGGTGTGGGATTTGAACCAGGGTCACCTATAAGGGACCACAGCCACAACACTTGCAGGTTGGGTGCTCTACCATTTGAGCTAAACACAACGTTTTACTATACCATGTCGTCGATATAAATGTCATATATTATGTCTCCAAAATGTGACCATTTTTGGAGAAAAAAAATTTGGTCCAAAATTTGACAAAAACGACATACTATACTATGTCGTCCAAAATCTGACAATTTTTTTGAAAAACGTTTTTTTGGTCCAAAACTTGACACAAACGTCATACTATACTATGTAGTACGTCATACTATACTATGTCTCCAAAATGTGACCATTTTTGGAGAAAAGAAATTGGGTCCAAAATTGGACAAAAACGACATACGTCGTCCAAAATCGGACAATTTTTTTGAAAAACGTTTTTCTGGTCCAAAACTGGACAAAAACGTCATACTATACTATGTAGTACGTCATACTATACTATGTCTCCAAAATGTGACCATTTTTGGAGAAAAAAAATTTGGTCCAAAATTTGACAAAAACGACATACTATACTATGTCGTCAAAAATCTGACAATTTTTTGAAAAACGTTTTTCTGGTCCAAAACTTGACAAAAATGTCATACTATACTATGTAGTGCATCATACTACGTCCAAAATTTAGCAATTTTTAACCTGCCTTTTCAACGGATAGTATAGCGGAGAGAGACAGGAGGCAGAGAGGTGAGGAATGACATTCAGAAAAGACCGCCTGGTGTGGGATTTGAACCAGGGTCACCTATAAGGGACCACAGCCACAACACTTGCAGGTTGGGTGCTCTACCATTTGAGCTAAACACAACGTTTTACTATACCATGTCGTCGATATAAATGTCATATAGTATGTCTCCAAAATGTGACCATTTTTGGAGAAAAAAAATTTGGTCCAAAATTTGACAAAAACGACATACTATACTATGTCGTCCAAAATCTGACAATTTTTTTGAAAAACGTTTTTTTGGTCCAAAACTTGACACAAACGTCATACTATACTATGTAGTACGTCATACTATACTATGTCTCCAAAATGTGACCATTTTTGGAGAAAAGAAATTGGGTCCAAAATTGGACAAAAACGACATACTATACTATGTCGTCCAAAATCTGACAATTTTTTTGAAAAACGTTTTTCTGGTCCAAAACTTGACAAAAACGTCATACTATACTATGTAGTACGTCATACTATACTATGTCTCCAAAATGTGACCATTTTTGGAAAAAAAAAAGTTGGTCCAAAATTGGACAAAAACGACATACTATACTATGTCGTCCAAAATCTGACAATTTTTTTGAAAAACGTTTTTCTGGTCCAAAACTTGACAAAAACGTCATACTATACTATGTAGTACGTCATACTATACTATGTCTCCAAAATGTGACCATTTTTGGAGAAAAAAAAGTTGGTCCAAAATTGGACAAAAACGACATACTATACTATGTCGTCCAAAATCTGACAATTTTTTTGAAAAACGTTTTTCTGGTCCAAAACTTGACAAAAACGTCATACTATACTATGTAGTACGTCATACTATACTATGTCTCCAAAATGTGACCTTTTTTGGAGAAAAAAAATTTGGTCCAAAATTGGACAAAAACGACATACTATACTATGTCGTCCAAAATCTGACAATTTTTTGAAAAACGTTTTTCTGGTCCAAAACTTGACAAAAACGTCATACTATACTATGTAGTACGTCATACTATACTATGTCTCCAAAATGTGACCATTTTTGGAAAAAAAAAAGTTGGTCCAAAATTTGACAAAAACGACATACTATACTATGTCGTCCAAAATCTGACAATTTTTTGAAAAACGTTTTTCTGGTCCAAAACTTGACAAAAACGTCATACTATACTATGTAGTACGTCATAATATACTATGTCTCCAAAATGTGACCATTTTTGGAGAAAAAAAAGTTGGTCCAAAATTTGACAAAAACGACATACTATACTATGTCGTCCAAAATCTGACAATTTTTTTGAAAAACGTTTTTCTGGTCCAAAACTTGACAAAAACGTCATACTATACTATGTAGTACATCATACTATACTATGTCTCCAAAATGTGACCATTTTTGGAGAAAAAAAATTTGGTCCAAAATTTGACAAAAACGACATACTATACTATGTCGTCCAAAATCTGACAATCTTTTTGAAAAATGTTTTTTTGGTCCAAAGCTTGACACAAACGTCATACTATACTATGTAGTACGTCATACTATACTATGTCTCCAAAATGTGACCATTTTTGGAGAAAAAAAATTTGGTCCAATATTGGGCAAAAACGACATACTATACTATGTCGTCCAAAATCTGACAATTTTTTGAAAAACGTTTTTCTGGTCCAAAACTTGACAAAAACGTCATACTATACTATGTAGTACGTCATACTATACTATGTCTCCAAAATGTGACCATTTTTGGAGAGAAAAAATTTGGTCCAAAATTTGACAAAAACGACATACTATACTATGTCGTCCAAAATCTGACAATTTTTTTGAAAAACGTTTTTCTGGTCCAAAACTTGACAAAAACGTCATACTATACTATGTAGTACGTCATACTATACTATGTCTCCAAAATGTGACCATTTTTGGAGAAAAAAAATTTGGTCCAAAATTTGACAAAAACGACATACTATATACTATGTCGTCCAAAATCTGACAATCTTTTTGAAAAATGTTTTTTTGGTCCAAAGCTTGACACAAACGTCATACTATACTATGTAGTACGTCATACTATACTATGTCTCCAAAATGTGACCATTTTTGGAGAAAAAAAATTTGGTCCAATATTGGACAAAAACGACATACTATACTATGTCGTCCAAAATCTGACAATTTTTTGAAAAACGTTTTTCTGGTCCAAAACTTGACAAAAACGTCATACTATACTATGTAGTACGTCATACTATACTATGTCTCCAAAATGTGACCATTTTTGGAGAAAAAAAATTTGGTCCAAAATTTGACAAAAACGACATACTATACTATGTCGTCCAAAATCTGACAATTTTTTTGAAAAACGTTTTTCTGGTCCAAAACTTGACAAAAACGTCATACTATACTATGTAGTACGTCATACTATACTATGTCTCCAAAATGTGACCATTTTTGGAGAAAAAAAATTTGGTCCAAAATTTGACAAAAACGACATACTATATACTATGTCGTCCAAAATCTGACAATCTTTTTGAAAAATGTTTTTTTGGTCCAAAGCTTGACACAAACGTCATACTATACTATGTAGTACGTCATACTATACTATGTCTCCAAAATGTGACCATTTTTGGAGAAAAAAAATTTGGTCCAATATTGGACAAAAACGACATACTATACTATGTCGTCCAAAATCTGACAATTTTTTGAAAAACGTTTTTCTGGTCCAAAACTTGACAAAAACGTCATACTATACTATGTAGTACGTCATACTATACTATGTCTCCAAAATGTGACCATTTTTGGAGAAAAAAAATTTGGTCCAAAATTTGACAAAAACGACATACTATACTATGTCGTCCAAAATCTGACAATTTTTTTGAAAAACGTTTTTCTGGTCCAAAACTTGACAAAAACGTCATACTATACTATGTAGTACGTCATACTATACTATGTCTCCAAAATGTGACCATTTTTGGAGAAAAAAAATTTGGTCCAAAATTTGACAAAAACGACATACTATACTATGTCGTCCAAAATCTGACAATCTTTTTGAAAAATGTTTTTTTGGTCCAAAGCTTGACACAAACGTCATACTATACTATGTAGTACGTCATACTATACTATGTCTCCAAAATGTGACCATTTTTGGAGAAAAAAAATTTGGTCCAATATTGGACAAAAACGACGTACTATACTATGTCGTCCAAAATCTGACAATTTTTTTGAAAAACGTTTTTCTGGTCCAAAACTTGACAAAAACGTCATACTATACTATGTAGTACGTCATACTATACTATGTCTCCAAAATGTGATCATTTTTGGAGAAAAAAAATTTGGTCCAAAATTTGACAAAAACGACATACTATACTATGTCGTCCAAAATCTGACAATTTTTTGAAAAGCGTTTTTCTGGTCCAAAACTTGACAAAAACGTCATACTATACTATGTAGTACGTCATACTATACTATGTGGTCCAAAATGTGACAATTTAAAAAAAATAAAAATTTGGTCCAAGATTTGACATACTATACTATGTTGTCCAAAATCTGACAATTTTTTGAAAAGCGTTTTTCTGGTCCAAAACTTGACAAAAACGTCATACTATACTATGTAGTACGTCATACTATGACTATGTCTCCAAAATGTGACCATTTTTGGAGAAAAAAAATTTGGTCCAAAATTTGACAAAAAGACATATTATACTATGTCGTCCAAAATCGGACAGTTTTATTGAAAAACATTTTTTTGGTCCAAAAAATGATAAAACATCATACTATACTATGTAGTACTTCATGCTAAAAAAAATTTGGTCCAAAATTTGACAAAAACGACATACTATACTATGTAGTACGTCATACTATACTATGTCGTCCAAAATCTGACAATTTTTTGAAAAACGTTTTTCTGGTCCAAAACTTGACAAAAACGTCATACTATACTATGTAGTACGTCATACTATACTATGTCTCCAAAATGTGACAATTAAAAAAAAAAAAATTTGGTCCAAGATTTGACAAAAACGACATACTATACTATGTCGTCCAAAATCTGACAATTTTTTTGAAAAACGTTTTTCTGGTCCAAAACTTGACAAAAACGTCATACTATACTATGTAGTACGTCATACTATACTATGTCTCCAAAATGTGACCATTTTTGGAGAAAAAAAATTTGGTCCAAGATTTGACATACTATACTATGTTGTCCAAAATCTGACAATCTTTTTGAAAAATGTTTTTTTGGTCCAAAACTTGACAAAAACGTCATACTATACTATGTAGTACGTCATACTATACTATGTCTCCAAAATGTGACCATTTTTGGAGAAAAAAAATTTGGTCCAATATTGGACAAAAACGACATACTATACTATGTCGTCCAAAATCTGACAATTTTTGGAGAAAAACGTTTTTCTGGTCCAAAACTTGACAAAAACGTCATACTATACTATGTAGTACGTCGTACTATACTATGTCTCCAAAATGTGACCATTTTTGGAGAAAAAAAATTTGGTCCAAAATTTGACAAAAACGACATACTATACTATGTCGTCCAAAATCTGACAATTTTTTGAAAAGCGTTTTTCTGGTCCAAAACTTGACAAAAACGTCATACTATACTATGTAGTACGTCATACTATACTATGTGGTCCAAAATGTGACAATTTAAAAAAAATAAAAATTTGGTCCAAGATTTGACATACTATACTATGTTGTCCAAAATCTGACAATTTTTTGAAAAGCGTTTTTCTGGTCCAAAACTTGACAAAAACGTCATACTATACTATGTAGTACGTCATACTATGACTATGTCTCCAAAATGTGACCATTTTTGGAGAAAAAAAATTTGGTCCAAAATTTGACAAAAAGACATATTATACTATGTCGTCCAAAATCGGACAGTTTTATTGAAAAACATTTTTTTGGTCCAAAACATGATAAAACATCATACTATACTATGTAGTACTTCATGCTAAAAAAAATTTGGTCCAAAATTTGACAAAAACGACATACTATACTATGTAGTACGTCATACTATACTATGTCGTCCAAAATCTGACAATTTTTTGAAAAACGTTTTTCTGGTCCAAAACTTGACAAAAACGTCATACTATACTATGTAGTACGTCATACTATACTATGTCTCCAAAATGTGACAATTAAAAAAAAAAAAATTTGGTCCAAGATTTGACAAAAACGACATACTATACTATGTCGTCCAAAATCTGACAATTTTTTTGAAAAACGTTTTTCTGGTCCAAAACTTGACAAAAACGTCATACTATACTATGTAGTACGTCATACTATACTATGTCTCCAAAATGTGACCATTTTTGGAGAAAAAAAATTTGGTCCAAAATTTGACAAAAACGACATACTATACTATGTCGTCCAAAATCTGACAATTTTTTGAAAAGCGTTTTTCTGGTCCAAAACTTGACAAAAACGTCATACTATACTATGTAGTACGTCATACTATACTATGTGGTCCAAAATGTGACAATTTAAAAAAAATAAAAATTTGGTCCAAGATTTGACATACTATACTATGTTGTCCAAAATCTGACAATTTTTTGAAAAACGTTTTTTTGGTCCAAAACTTGACAAAAACGTCATACTATACTATGTAGTACGTCATACTATGACTATGTCTCCAAAATGTGACCATTTTTGGAGAAAAAAAATTTGGTCCAAAATTTGACAAAAACGACATACTATACTATGTCGTCCAAAATCTGACAATCTTTTTGAAAAATGTTTTTTTGGTCCAAAGCTTGACACAAACGTCATACTATACTATGTAGTACGTCATACTATACTATGTCTCCAAAATGTGACCATTTTTGGAGAAAAAAAATTTGGTCCAATATTGGACAAAAACGACATACTATACTATGTCGTCCAAAATCTGACAATTTTTGGAGAAAAACGTTTTTCTGGTCCAAAACTTGACAAAAACGTCATACTATACTATGTAGTACGTCATACTATACTATGTCTCCAAAATGTGACCATTTTTGGAGAAAAAAAATTTGGTCCAAAATTTGACAAAAACGACATACTATACTATGTCGTCCAAAATCTGACAATTTTTTGAAAAGCGTTTTTCTGGTCCAAAACTTGACAAAAACGTCATACTATACTATGTAGTACGTCATACTATACTATGTGGTCCAAAATGTGACAATTTAAAAAAAATAAAAATTTGGTCCAAGATTTGACATACTATACTATGTTGTCCAAAATCTGACAATTTTTTGAAAAGCGTTTTTCTGGTCCAAAACTTGACAAAAACGTCATACTATACTATGTATTACGTCATACTATGACTATGTCTCCAAAATGTGACCATTTTTGGAGAAAAAAAATTTGGTCCAAAATTTGACAAAAAGACATATTATACTATGTCGTCCAAAATCGGACAGTTTTATTGAAAAACATTTTTTTGGTCCAAAACATGATAAAACATCATACTATACTATGTAGTACTTCATGCTAAAAAAAATTTGGTCCAAAATTTGACAAAACGACATACTATACTATGTCGTCCAAAATCTGACAATTTTTTTGAAAAACGTTTTTCTGGTCCAAAACTTGACAAAAACGTCATACTATACTATGTAGTACGTCATACTATACTATGTCTCCAAAATGTGACCATTTTTGGAGAAAAAAAATTTGGTCCAAAATTTGACAAAAACGACATACTATACTATGTCGTCCAAAATCTGACAATTTTTTGAAAAGCGTTTTTCTGGTCCAAAACTTGACAAAAACGTCATACTATACTATGTAGTACGTCATACTATACTATGTGGTCCAAAATGTGACAATTTAAAAAAAATAAAAATTTGGTCCAAGATTTGACATACTATACTATGTTGTCCAAAATCTGACAATTTTTTGAAAAACGTTTTTTTGGTCCAAAACTTGACAAAAACGTCATACTATACTATGTAGTACGTCATACTATGACTATGTCTCCAAAATGTGACCATTTTTGGAGAAAAAAAATTTGGTCCAAAATTTGACAAAAACGACATACTATACTATGTCGTCCAAAATCTGACAATCTTTTTGAAAAATGTTTTTTTGGTCCAAAGCTTGACACAAACGTCATACTATACTATGTAGTACGTCATACTATACTATGTCTCCAAAATGTGACCATTTTTGGAGAAAAAAAATTTGGTCCAATATTGGACAAAAACGACATACTATACTATGTCGTCCAAAATCTGACAATTTTTGGAGAAAAACGTTTTTCTGGTCCAAAACTTGACAAAAACGTCATACTATACTATGTAGTACGTCATACTATACTATGTCTCCAAAATGTGACCATTTTTGGAGAAAAAAAATTTGGTCCAAAATTTGACAAAAACGACATACTATACTATGTCGTCCAAAATCTGACAATTTTTTGAAAAGCGTTTTTCTGGTCCAAAACTTGACAAAAACGTCATACTATACTATGTAGTACGTCATACTATACTATGTGGTCCAAAATGTGACAATTTAAAAAAAATAAAAATTTGGTCCAAGATTTGACATACTATACTATGTTGTCCAAAATCTGACAATTTTTTGAAAAGCGTTTTTCTGGTCCAAAACTTGACAAAAACGTCATACTATACTATGTATTACGTCATACTATGACTATGTCTCCAAAATGTGACCATTTTTGGAGAAAAAAAATTTGGTCCAAAATTTGACAAAAAGACATATTATACTATGTCGTCCAAAATCGGACAGTTTTATTGAAAAACATTTTTTTGGTCCAAAACATGATAAAACATCATACTATACTATGTAGTACTTCATGCTAAAAAAAATTTGGTCCAAAATTTGACAAAAACGTCATACTATACTGTGTCATCCAAAATCAGAACATTTTATTGAAAAACATTTTTTTGGTCCAAAACATGATAAAACATCATACTATACTATGTAGTACTTCATACTATACTATGTCGTCCAAAATGTGACCACTTTTTATACTATACTATATAATCTTTGGGTTTTGGGGAAAGTTGCAAGTCTTTTCAAGTCAAAAGGCACAAATCCAAGTGAAGTCTCAAGTCACTGATGCTAAAGTCCAAGTCGAGTTGCAATTCTCTTTACATTTTGGCAAGTCCAGACTAAAGTCATCAAATTCAGGACTCTAGTCTGACTTAGGCCTAATGTGACTGTCATTTCACATTTTTTTGGTATGGTATGGTATGGTATGGTTCATCATCACACCCAAACTAAACCAAAGCAGTTTGACATGGTTTTATTAGCCTTAACCCACTATTTCAGCACAAAAATGTTACGTTTCCAATTAAATCCTACTTTAAATACATATGTTTAATCATCAACCATACAATAAAAGAACACACATTGCAATGAACACACTTCAAAAATGTACAAATAGTAAAAGCAAAAGTAAAAGCAGTGAAGAAAATCACAGCAGCACATGAGTTACAGTAAGTTACATCAGATTGCTGGTGCAGTAAACATGATCAACTTTGCCTGACATGAAACTGAAGGTGAAATGAATGACTGTAATAACGTGTAATCAGGGCAGTGGGTCCAGCTCTGTCGGGGCAAGAAGAAATTAGTTTGCTGCAGATGTTACACTAGAGGAAAATCAAGGGGAATGAGGAAGAAAGATAGATGAGCACATGAAGGACGAGAGGGGGATTTTCAGTATGGAGATTATTACAAGTGTCCAGTAATTGCTAAGCAAGAAAAATGGATGCAAGAATTCCTGTGTGTCACACCAAAGCAAACAACTTAGCAGGTACTAATCACACCACACCCTGCACAAACAGTCTGCTACATTGTTTGCAATTTATCTTTCTCACTGTCAAAAGGAGATTTGTGTTTACACTATGGTATTTACGGTGATATCGTAACACAGTTACCTTTGTTTGAGGAGTGTTGTGAAAAATATGTGACATACAAATGATCAAATACTGTATAAACCTTGGTGCTGTCAGCTGTAAATGTCGTTATCAACAGAGAAAAGGCAGAGGAAGCTGGAAAGTCCCTTTATAAGAGTACAGGTTCCCACACAATGCATTCCTGCAGTCCCAGCTCCTACGTACTGTTTCTCTGCTTGGCTCCAGTTCCCCGATCATCTCAGCAGTGTGGTATTGACTCTGCAACAACTGTCTCCATCAATCATAGCAGAGCACAGCAGAGGTGTATTGTTCAAAAGTCACTGCACAGCTGGGTGTGGATCACAGATGATCGGGGTGTGGACTGGACACCTGTGTACGCTGAGGGATGGATGGATGGATGTAAGGCTGGATGGCAGATGTATAGATGGATGGTAGGATTATGGCTGGATGGGTGGATGGATGTATAGATGGATGGATGGGTGGAAGGATGGATGGATGATAGATGAATGAATGGATGATGGATGGATGATAGATGGATGAATGTATAGATGGATGGATGGATGGATGATAGATGGATGTATGTATAGATGTGTGTATGTAGGCATGGATGGATGGATGATAGATGGAAGGATTATGGATGGATGGATGGATGGATGGATGTATAGATGGATAGATGGGTGGAAGGATGGATGGATGATAGATGAATGAATGGATGATGGATGGATGATAGATGGATGTATGTATAGATGTGTGTATGTAGGTATGGATGGATGGATGATAGATGGATGGATGGATGGATGGATGGATGTATAGATGGATGGAAGGATTATGGATGGATGGATGGATGGATGTATAGATGGATGGATGGGTGGAAGGATGGATGGATGATAGATGAATGAATGGATGATGGATGGAAGGGTGGATGGATGATAGATGGATGGATGGATGTATAGATGGATCGATTGGTGGATGGATGGATGGGTGGGTGGATGGATGGATGGGTGTATGGATGATGGATGATAGATGTATGTATGTATAGATGTGTGTTTGTAGGCATGGACGGATGGATGATAGATGGATGGATGTATAGATAGATGGAAGGATTATGGATGGATGGGTGGCTGGATGTATAGATGGATGGATGGGTGGAAGGATGGATGGATGATAGATGAATGAATGGATGATGGATGGATGATAGATGGATGGATGATGGATGGAAGGATGGATGGATGATATAGGATGAAGGATGGCTGGAAGGATGGATGGATGGATGGTCTTGCTTTAAAACACATCAGTCACTGTTCTGGCCCAGGAACTTAAACAGAAAACACAGAACAGCTAAACACAGAAACACAGAGTCATGTGGAGCTGATAGACTTAATTAGCATCATGTGATTTGCCAATGATTTGAATTAAAATGTACACACTAAAGCATTCAACTTTGTGAATAAAAGACTTAAATGTCCTCAAGAAAGACCACTGTGATACATCACACATTGTATTTGTAATCATTAACCTGCTGTTTCCAGAAGCTGCAGACTTTAGGTGACATAATATAACCGACTGCTTGGATAAATCCCCTATAGAATAAGGCTACATGGAGGGTGAAGCATTAAAAAGAAAGAGGAAATCCTGTTTTTCATGGCTCAAGGGTCTTTCCCAAGTATCAGGGGAAATCGACAATGGTCCCCTCTGTCCGCATGAGGCCCGGAGGCTGAGCACAGTGGCAACCTTTGGCCAAATAGACCACAGTTGTATTGGAGGTCAGAATGAATCACGTTAGACAGCACACTACTTAAAATGCAGTGCAAGCACACTTCACTAATGTAAACACAGATATAACACACATGTGCTCCCACCTGCGTTTTATCCACCATGGTGTTACTGTTTTGTCCATATTTGCATTAAAAGCATTTATCACAATTTTAATACATGTGTAAAATGATGACATAAATTTTTGCAGACTTAAGTTTAGCTAGAAAACAGGATTAAAAGTCATGCCAGTCACATTTCATTGAATTCGCAAAAAAGCACATTTCTTATAATTTCCCCTCCTTTAAGCTCCATTCACAACACTTAGATTAGAACATTACAACATATGAAAACAAAACTGAGTATTAGTTTAGTCGCGGGGCTCGATCCTCTGGATGGAGAAAGAATCATTTTGTGAACCAAAGTGAAAAGAGACTAAAATTGCTCGTCCTCAGACTGGGAATTGAACGCAGCACCTTCTTGCAGTGAGGCAGCAGTGCTAACCGCTAATCCATCAAAGTGCACAACAAAGTGCACAAGACCCCTAAATGTGTTTTTAAAATGTGGGTCAACCAACTATGTGACTGATTGATTGATTGATTGATGGATTGATTGGTTGGGTTGGTTGGTTGGTTGGTTGGATGGTTGGTTGGTTGGTTGGTTGGTTGGTTGGTTGGTTGGTTGGTTGGTTGGTTGGTTGGTTGGTTGGTTGGTTGGTTGGTTGGTTAGTTGGATGGTTGGTTGGTTGGTTGGTTGGTTGGTTGGTTGGTTGGTTGGTTGGTTGGTTGGTTGGTTGGTTGGTTGGATGGTTGGTTGGTTGGTTGGTTGGTTGGTTGGATGGTTGGTTGGTTGGTTGGTTGGTTAGTTGGATGGTTGGTTGGATGGTTGGATGGTTGGTTGGTTGGTTGGTTGGTTGGTTGGTTGGTTGGTTGGTTGGTTGGATGGTTGGTTGGTTGGTTGGTTGGATGGTTGGTTGGTGGGTTGTTTGTTCGATTGATTGGTTGGTTGGTTGGTTGGTTGGTTGATTGATTGATTGATTGATCGATCAAATACAGCTTCTCTCTCTGTGCCAGCAGCCACACCGACGCCTTGTTTCACAGGGAAAACTGAGCACAGACTGGGAGTTTTAAGTTGCTAATCTCAAAATAATATTACGTTTTCAGTTTCTGGGAAACTATTTTCCCACAAAGGCAGAGACAGAAAATTCTCTAAATGTATAAACCTTTTTGTGAATCATCATGTATATGAAAATGTAATTTAGACTCCGCAGAGGAAGTCTCAGTGATGTCATCTCCCACGGCTGTCACCTTGAATGAACAGCTTGTCAAAAACACACACGTTCCTGCTGAAACAATTGCTAAAACACGGGGCACAGAGTTGTGTTTGCACCAGTGAAAAAGGTGGGTGTGTGACCTGTGTGAGCTGTGGGAACAGGAGTTAGTGGTGTAGGTTTACACAACCCCCGTGGAAACATGACGGCACGACTCCAGCAGGAGAGATGGATCTCGAGGTTAAGGATTTCAGGTTTTCACATGAAATGCGGGGACATTAAAAAGCGAAAGACGAGACCCTTGTGCCGTTAAATCTGAGGAAATAGTAAACGGGTCGACACATAAAGCGCAGCGACTGTGCACGTGTGAATGTCAACGCGCACGCTAGACGTGCACTATGACATCTACACACACACAGAGGAAGCTTTCATAGCAGTTTGCTCCACATGATCCCTGTGTCACTGAAACAGAATCTCTTTTCTTCAAGTTAACGCTGAGTGTGTGTTTGTGTGTGCATGTGTGCATGTGTGCGTGTGTGTGTGTGTGCAGTTACCCGAGCCAGAGGACAAGGGGCAGGGACAAGGATGGAGATGTTTGGGGGGTGTAGAGGACATGAGGGTGGGTGGATTGTTGGGTAATGAGTCACTGGAGCCTCCTTCAAAAAGCTCTGCTCTCCAACCCCGACAGCCCCACCAACACCCTCGCAGGGAGGTCCAGTGGAATCTGGGCCGCTGTGTGGAAGAGTCCATCTAACCCTAGTTAGTCCTTGTCGATCTAACTCGGGTCAGAATCTCACCACAGAGGATGCAGCCTCTGTAACAAAGGCTCTTACTGTGGGAAATGTAAAAGACAGGATATACAGTGTATGGATGTCTGTACTTTGTGTGAGTGCAATACAATTTATTATCTTTCCTTTAGTGAGACGGTTACACTCAATAATTTACACAACAATCATTTTTTTCACATAACATTATTTTTTTTTTTTTTTCCTGTATTTGTCTTTGGAATGTTTCAATTATGGCAAAGAGAATTTGACCCAGAGACACAGGGAAGTTTGCGTGAAAAGAAAAACAACATTGTGATGATGATGGGGATCCTGGTAGCAAGTATAGGATTACACACACACACACACACACACACAACAACAACACACACACACACACACCAGCTGTGACCTCATGTCACAGCTTTCACTACCGTTTATTAAATCACAGGCAACTATTTGACTGACAGACGGGGGTTAGAGAGGAGAAGAGAAGACTTTATTACCTGATTTATTTTTATCACATCAGTCTAGAGGAAGAAAGAACTTGTTCAGCTTGAATATCACTTATTTTTTTGTATTGTCCTTTATACTTGGAACTGCAGAGGACCTTGTTGTGAATATGAATGACGCACAAAGACGGAGTTGGTTGTTTTCATATGAATGTTTTCTTCTTTTTTTGTGCACTTGGGGCATGAGACATTTTAAACTTAAAATCAATACTTAACATACAATACCGAATGTTTCGTTTGATTTATTGTTTGTTTGTGTTTGACTGTATTTACTTTCTGCTGATATGCTATATGGACAAAAGTGTTGGGACGTCTGAAACTGTCATGAAAAGGAAGGAAAAGGTCTTCATGGTCATTAATATATCACTGAAGTTGCACAACAAATTACAGTTAGAGGTCAGATGGAGGTTGGATCACCTGACCAAATGTGTCTAACATTCATAAACGTTTTGATGGTGGGAGGAAACCAGAAAGCGGAGGAAACCCTGGACCGTATCTATGTTCCCCTTTCTCTAAAAAAGGGTTCTTTGTTCCCCGCTGTTCACCCAAAAGGACCCGGGGGAACATAGGACCCTAACCCTAACCCAGTCGTTCCCTCTTTTTCAGCTATAACAGCTTCTTGAAGTGTTTCTATGTGAACATTCATGAGGTCAGTCACTGATGTTGGACAAGAAGAGCTGGCTCACGATCTCTGTTCTCGATGGGGTTGAGGTTCAGGGCTCTGTGCCGGCCGGTCCGGTTCTTCCCCACCAAACTCGTTTTTGTAGTCTTTGCTTTTGCGCACAGGGGCAAAAGAAAAGGGCCTTCCCCAAACTGATACCACAAAATTGGAGTGACAGCATTGTCCAAAATGTCTTGGTTTGCTGGATTGCTCTTCACTGGAAATAAGGGGGTCTCGCCAAAAGCCTGATAAACAGCCCGATTCAATCATTAACAGGTGTTGTCAAAGACTTTTGTAAAAAAAAAAAAAAAAAAATGTGTAAAACTATCATAATCCCATGTGGGATGGGCCAGAATGCACAACACAGGAATAATAAATTGATTTGAACAAGCAAAAGTGTTGACATACTTTAGGTGACAGTGAGGCACCGATGGGTGGCTGCCTACAGTGTACATGTTTGTCTTGTTCTACTGTGGGAGGAGCTAAACCATCGGGGACAAGACTCAACAAGAGCTGTAGCTCTACAGAGAAACACTGCAGGGTCGACAGTGATGCTACCATGGCAACAGAGCAGCGCGACACTGCACAGTCATCTTACCTACATTATAACTTAGTGATAGTTATCATCGCCACTGTGGAGGAAAAAGGCTTGTTTGATAAAGGCAAACATAAATCTCGGGTTATGTGTCTGCACAAGAATACCTCCCTGCATCCTTTGTCTTAAAATGATATCATGTGATGTGGGTGTTGGCATGGCGACAGACAGGTAGGGTATTGCTACCCCAACAACAAATCAGTACTTGCCTAAGAGTTGTGATTCATACGTTCAATCACCAAAGCCCCAAACACTCGAGGCTGCTCTTCTCTCAGTTGTTTCATTATCATCGTCGTGTACATGCTGCTATAACCCAGGAGTTAACAGAACTGAGCAGTCTTCTTCTTCTTCTTCTTCTTCGTCCAGCCGTTTTCAAACTCAACATCACCGTAGTCCACTTTTGAAAATCATCAGCAGCAGCCCACTAAATCCTATACCCGTTAATCCTTAATCCTCCTCCTGCTCTTTCGCGCCTGACCAGCAAATACTAGCAGAGTTGACCTGTCACCATCTTGGGTCAATTCCAATTCCTATCTTAACCCTCAATCTTAACCCTCAA
>NC_139809.1:27732949-27775449 GCF_963457635.1 Microchirus variegatus
AGTAGCAACGTCTCCTTCCTCTGAACAAAAAGCGAATGCTTCAGTTGCTTTCATACAGTTCTCTGCTGTTTTATAACATTATCATGTGCTTCTGTCATGTCAGTCAAAATGAACTATACCTATGGATGCTGAATAGTCGTTCCCTATAAAACTGATAGTCTTCATTTCATTGCATTGAGTCATTACATACAACGAGTTATCAAATTATGTCAGGCAAATTTTAGACCTTTCTTTATAATTTTTTTCCTGGAAATGTCTCCTAAATTGAACAATTGCTCTCAGGTGAACTTCAGCTTTCACTCATGAGGAGATGTGTGAAGTATGAGTTGTAACCAGTGACCAAAGCCACTTGTTCACAGTCACTCAGGGATGAATCCCATGAACCCTCACTTGGCAAGCATGTATGAACCGAGCAGGACATAGTGTCTACCATTTCTACAACACAGAAATGGAAGGTCAGCATCGTGAAAGAGGGGTGAGGATGTGTGGAGGAAGAGGAAGAGGACAAAACAGGGGGAAGAGACCAAATACAGAGCTACAGATGTGGAGCATGTTGTCAATCAGGGCCTCACAATGGCTGAGGCTGGTTAGAGGGTGCAACCAAATGGGAAAAGCATTAGGGAAAGCAGGTATGTATATATGTATATCTCATAATATCTCACTTACTCCCCTAACTACAGTAATGTGTAACTTTAGTGCCGTTTTCAAATGGCTGTATATTTAGTGTATAGTGCTGTCTTGAGCATTTTCAGGTAGTGTCTCCTTTTGTTCGCATTGGAAAACACTGAGAGAATAAACTGTCATAATAGTGAAAACATGACAACGCCATTTGACTCTCTTGTTCATAAACGATGGCAGTTTCATTAACATGAATACTTTTGAATGCTTTTGAGGAATGGACTAACCGTTTTGAGCAAGTGCCATGCTTTTGCAGGTTATCCACTAGGTTTTGCAGTTTGCACTATTTTTTTCTGAGAAATGCACTGACTACTGTGCAAATGTTAATCCTGATGTGAGAAAAGCACCAAAGCGACTTAAAAAACAGATTTATGAACAATTTTTGAGAGAAATGGTGATTTTGTGTATGTAGAAAATGTTTAAGCTCATGAAAAATGGGAGCAAAAACAAAAGTGTTGCGTTTATATTTTTGTTCAGTGCGTGGGTTTTCTCCAGGTTCTCTGGTTTCCTCCCACAGTCCAAAAACATGGGGATTAGGCAAATTGACAGTCGGTGTGAGTGAATGGTTGTTTTGTGAGACCTGTCCAGAGTGTAAACCTGCCTTCCGCCCTATGTCAGCTGTCCCCGGGGCCGTGACCGTCATGTGGAGGATAAACAGGTAGAAGATGGATGGATGGATCTTTTGTGTGATAATCATAAGAGATAAAATGATAGTAATAATCATCATAATTCTCTCAGAAACCCCATTTTCAGTGCTGGGCCCTTTGAATTGTGTCCCCGCTCCCATGACAGAGCGCAGGCTTGATAATCAGGGTTAGCGTGGCTCGATTGGGGAAAATTAATCAGCCACAGTAAACTGTCTCGGACTTTTCTCCTGCGTCTGAATCACTCCGTCCTTCTCAAACTGACTCAGACAGTTCTCAGGGTCCCACGGCCACATGCTGCCAAAGATGAGATTAGATTAATATTCAGACGAATGAAGACGAGTAAATCATTTGAATCCTCCCTTCGTTCTTCCATCGTTATGGTGACCTATGGTGTGTGTATTTGTGTGTGTGTGTGTGTGTACATACTCTCTGTGCTTGTAGGTCCACTCAAAGGTGACAGGGTCCTGATGGAAAAGTCGTGGGATCCAGGGTGCGTCTCCTCTCTCCTTTGCCTCTTTCCTCTGAGCTTCCTCCAACACAAACTTTTCCTGCGTGGCTCGCAGCTGGTCCCGATCCATGATGGCACTGGTCACATGCTGCCACAGTCTGCAGGGAGGTTCGAATCAGGGGCACAAAAGGGTCAAAGGGGTGTTGTTTAGACGTTTAGATGTTGTTGGTATCATTATAATATCATCATGGTGCCTTTTGTACCATACAATGGCATGTTTAGACTTTGTAATGACAGATTTCTTAACAGGCCATTTAGTTAACATATGAACACACAGGATGCACACACACAAAAATGTGATAATACCCATGGTTCTCAAACTGTGGAAAATCAGAAATACTGTTCCAATATACTGAGGAATGTTGACCAGTGTGCGAAGAAAATGAAACAATAACAAAAATAAATAAAGATATTAAATAATAATAATAAAAGTCACTTCATCTCTTGCTCCATCTTAATATAATTTGACTATACCAGTGTGTGAAGTATATGCGAGGAAGAAGAATAAATCTGCCTCCTGCCTATTTACACAACTGTATTTTAACGTGTGTGATGATAATGGTGTTACTTTGAGAACTCTATATTTTCACACGTGGAGCTTGGTATAAACAGTTTGAGAACCACTGGTTTACACCATTTGTACTCGGGATGCATTGAAATGAAAAATGTTGTCCGAAACCGAAAATCAGGAAACACTTAAAGCGGACCTAGACCGGAAGTTCCAATTAACCCTGTTTTTTAGTGTGTATCTGCATCATTACCTTGTTTACGAAGCCCTGAAGGTTCTAAACAAACAGTTCAGCCACTGCTGAGAACACTGTGTTTTATTGTAATCTCGG
Source organism: Microchirus variegatus (assembly GCF_963457635.1). NCBI lineage: Eukaryota > Metazoa > Chordata > Actinopteri > Pleuronectiformes > Soleidae > Microchirus > Microchirus variegatus. Next base: position 27,735,622 of record NC_139809.1, read on the forward strand.
GCTCAGTGTGATCTCTGAAAAAACCCGGTCCGGTTACGTAAACGGTGGTTCTCCTGAACAGTGGATCCTCCTGCTCCGGGCACTAGTCCGGGCACATCCGGTTGCGTACATTGAACAGCAGAAGAAGAATAACGTACGTTGTGGAGGTGTTTCACGAGCGACAGTGTCTTCTGACTCTGGGTCTGACTCCGGGTCAAAGTCATAAAAGGGACTGCGGCGGGGAGTCGTGAAGAAGCTATTTTTAGACACTGTTAAAACAATGTTTTGATTATGAGTAGCAGTGCATCCACCGTTCCAGAGGGGGGAGCTGCGCTTCTGAGAGCGGGTGTGCTGAATATGTCACTTCCGGTTACTGGCCAATCACAACACACTCCGTCTTCTGGGTGTGAGATTTATGTCTGAAATATCGCGGCTCAGCACAGCGTCAGAAAAGACAGATTTATATCGTTTACAGCAACTAGGAGGTTTTTGACCATAAAAACAAGTTAATGAATGTAAGTAGACCTCCATAACTAACATGTGCAACAGGACCACTCTATGTGAGCTTTAAATCCCTAATGTGTAACTTATATTAGAAGCTTAGCTTTAGGTTATTGTGTCTATAACCCTTTGAGATGCTGAAGAATCTTCTGGTTGTGGTTGAGTATTGATGCCGAGCAACCTTAATAGTCAAACATGTCAAACATGTGTGACATGTTTACCTTTCGGACTCAAACTCCCCCTGCTGGTCCATCTCTACCACATGTCTCTTGAGGCGGCGGCTGCGGACGTCTGCACTCGGGTTCCACAGCGTTTCCTGTTGGCCTGAGTGCTTTTCATGAATGAACACCTCACGGTCCTGATAACAAAAATGGCGAAAGTGTCATTAAAGTTCCTATGAGTCTCATACTGAAAAATAGTGTTGCTAAAATGTATTGTCTGCAGCTCACTGCGATCTGTACTGTAAATCCCTTGCTTTGTGACCTATAATTAGCTGCGGGATTGTTCAATAAAGTTTAAAGCTCTTTCTCACCCAGTGTCCATCAATACTAGCCATCAGCTTATTTTCTTGGAAGATCTTCCCACTGATCTGATTCACAGAAGAGGAGCCTCCGAGTAAAGGCTGCAATGAAAGCAATCGATCTTTACAAAGAAAGAAACTAGAACTCACATCCTAAGAAAGAAAATAAAGTTAAATTACATACAACATAAATGTAATTTAAATTAAAAAAAGTGATACCTTTAATTTAAACTCCAGCTTTGTGTAGCATCTCGTTTTCTCACACTCGATGGTAACTTTCCCACCGAGCTCGAGCGTCATAGTGCCGCACAGGATTCCTAGAGAGACAGTGTCACATATTCTGGTCAGTTACTCACACTGGGATGTAGTAGCTACCATATTGTCTGGCTCACAGGACACAGCAATAGCCTCCACCACCAAACAGGAGAACAGTGTTGTATTGTAAAAGATTGACCCATATAAGGGTTAGGGTTCGCCCAGGAAGTGCACACAACCTCTGAGTTGAAAGCATGGATGTATTATATGAACTGGATAGAGCTCCGCCCCTTCGCTTCCGTTCATTCCTATGAAGCTGCTCACCCAGCGCATATGCCCTAAAAAAGTTTTTTGACTTCCGTGTTTATTTCCGGGTTATGGGGCCCATAGAGCATGCGCAGTAGTGTCACTACCATAAAGAGTCCATGTGTGTCCATGTCTCGAGGTGTCCTGTGGACACTTTTACAGGCGTCTCTTTTACTATTGCAGTCAATGGGAAAATTGCTTTTTGGGCTTTTGGACTTTTTATGGGGTTTTCTGTTGCAGTACCCACAGTGGCCACCATGTACAAATTGTCTTCAAGTCAGAGGGGGCGGTGCTCTATCCAGTTCATATAATACATCCATGGTTGAAGGACAACTCGCTCTACCACTGAGCTACCAAAAGCTATCAAAAGAGTATGATTGTGTTCACTCACTCTGGATCGAATGACAAAAATCAGGAGCAAGTAGAGCAGCTCGTGTTCTCAGGTTTGAGCAAACATGTCTATGTCACACTGTGTATTTTCTGTCAAATGCAAACTGATCCACCAAAGCGCACCCAAATCTGTTCCATGACCTCTGAGTGCAGCATCCAATCCCCATATACTGTATCAAGATGCCCTTTGCCAATAGGGTTGCACCATGTCAGCTGGGAGTGGAACCAGCAGCCCAGTGGCATTCAAGTAATAGACGATCGATTTGAGCATAAAAAATAACATAGTTAATTATCCAGTAGGCAGCTGATAACAACAATCTGACCAGACTTGGTGACTTAGATATTTACTGTATACCTGTTTACCTCTGCAGTGAGCATATGGCATAGCGATGACATACTCCTCATTTTTGTTCAAGAACAGCAGCTTGGCTTTTCCATCCATAATAGCTGAAGCAGAGTTACCTAAACAAAAAAAAAAGTGAAGGAAAAGATCATGATTTGTGTCATTGTTATTGTCTAAAATGAAACTGATGATATATTGGAGTATACCATAAAATTTGGACTTGGACAGAATGTTCCCACTGATAACAAACCCATCCTTCCTATTGGAGACGTAAAAGGCAGAGATGGGTGGAGAGTGGGAAATCTGGCAGAAGAAAGTGAGAGACACGTGTGAGGTGTATGCTAATCATGCAAAAATATTTCACACGTGAATCACGTTCGGTGCATTGACAGCATTCTAGGTACAACGCTGGTTTAACCTGTTCAGCTATGTAGAAGGTGCAGCTGTCAGTCTGAGGATGACGCCAGCAGCAGCGGAGTGTTTCCCCCAGGATTGGGTTGTAAGGCTTCTTAAGACCCTGGAGAATACAAGAGGTGTACGTCAGATCAAGTCTCAAATTGTCTCAAGAAAGATGACAAATTTATTTCACTCTTTCACATCTATCCATCTTCTATGAGGGTCACAGGGGGGCGCTGGTGCCAATCCCAGCTGACATAGAGCGAAAGGCGGGGTACACTCTGGACAGATCGCCAGTCCATCACAGGACCACATAGAGACAAACAACCATTCACTCTCACACTCACACCTGCGGTCAATTTAGAGCATTGGTTCTCAAAGTGCGGCCCGGTGGCCAATGGCGGCCCGCAGAAACATTTCTGGCGGCCCACGCAATGAATTACAGTTGATAGTTTTAATCCAGGAGCTACTAAGCTTGTTAGTAGTAATGTTTATTGGACATTACTGGACACAGACCAATAAGTGTAAACAAAAATACTGGGTATTTACCTGGTTTCTATATGCTGAATTTTAGTGTATTATTGGGTTATAAGCTGGTAATAAGCAGGTAGCTACAGCCCCCAATTACTAGCTATTTACCCAGTAAATATATGTTTACAGAAATGTGTTACTTGGTATTAACCTGTAATTAGAAGGTAAGAACAATGGCCAAAATACTGGGTAAATACCCTGTAAATTATAAAGCGTTATTATATTAATGCTTAAATTACATTATATTAATGCTTATATTACTTAACGCTAAACTGTAGAACTGCAATTTGGTCATTAAAATTATTACAAATGGGATTTCTTTCAGGTTTTTTTTTTTTTTTTTTTCTTTGGCGGCCCCCAGTCCAATGTTGGGTTCCTCAGGTATCAAAACTTTGAGAACCCCTGATTTAGAGTGTCCAATTTACCTAATCCCCAAATCTGCATGTTTTTTGGATTGTGAAAGAAACTGGAGAATCCAGAGAAAACACCTTTACACACACGGGGGAAAAAATGCAAACTACATGCAAAGGTGAAAGGCCCTTTTTACGACTGGGTTTCACTCAACCAATATTAGTTAAAACCAGTTCCACTGCAGATGGCAAGACTGGCTTCACTGTCGAGCCACAATAGATATAGTTATAGTTATATTCAGTCATTATCTGAAAACAAATGGTGCAAAAAGGATCTTGTAATCAGGATTGTCTATAACAATCCAGCTGGACGTGGACAAATCTTACCCTTGGTTTCTTGTAAAAACCAGACAAGTACCATCTCAACACCTGCTTGATGCGACCATATGCACTCTCCTCCAACGCAGCTCTGTGGTGAAGAAACATCAGGAGAGTCAGACACAAATATGAAGCGATTCCCGTGTCTCTGAATGACACACACACAAAGTATAAAGACTTAAACGTCACCGACTGTGAGAGCAGATCAGCGTGGTAGTAGAAGTCAGACAGCTTGTCCAGGAAGGAGCGTGGCTCCAAGATGAAGGTGGGCAGCACCACCTTGGACATGTCCATACCGGGTCGCAGCTGTTTCAGCAGACCCCAGATCAGACCTTTGTTCTCCCCTGATACAGTTTCCACCTGGGACGCCTCGCCAGCCTCAAGTAAAACATCCAGAAAGAGGAAAAAGGGAAATAAGGGCAGCATAAAGGCCATTCAGTCATAATAGTATAGAGCAGGGCTGTCAAACATACGGCCCGTGGGCCAGATCCGGCCCGCCAGTGGCTCCAGTCCTGGGTCGGTACTCGGTACTACCGAGTTTTTGCATGAAATCAAACGGTACCCGGAATCGGTACTTGAACGCATCCTTGTAACATTATCCGAGTGGAAGAGTAGGTGATTTCCTAAGGTTTTTGTTATATGTATACATTTGATGCACCTTTGTAGGCTAAAAGACGCCATGTTTCAGGGACAAATGTAAATGTTGTGTTAATTGTTATACACTGTGCTCAGGTATAACTGAAATAAATGTTGAACTGAGTGATAGTGTTGTTGAAATTGCACATACCTTTCTTAAAAATTCTGTTCATAATATATTTTGTAAAAGAATAATTCATTTAATACATAGAATTGTATTATTCTTCTTCTTTGCAGTAATGAATACAAGGAAAAAAAGTGGACTTATTATTACTTCGATGTCATTTTCCGATAACTTTACTGGTCCGGCCCCTTTGAGGTCGGGTTAAGCTGGATGCGGCCCCCCGGAACAAAATCAGTTTGACACCCCTGGTATAGATATTAGGTCAGAGACATGGCGTGAGTAACTGTATTTTTCCCTGAACTACAAACTTGGTGCCTCACCTTACCCATCTCCTCTGTGTTCTGCTCTACATAGACTGTGGCCTGAGGCCCAGGCGACAGCTCGTCTGATTGGTCCATGTTACTTTCATCTGTCAGACCTCCACCATTCTTATTGGGTGGAGCTTCCCATTTACTGTGCATTTCTTATCCTCATCTGACAGTAACAGTTTGTTGTTACTGTTGTTTATGACAGCTGGCATCTGAACTGTTGCATTACTGCCTCCTCTCTCCTTCCTTTTGTCTTTTCACTCAGGGAAAAAGTGCAAGGTCATGACCATTTTAGGGTTCAAAGGATTCAAAGGTTAGCATTCTATAGGACAAGCACATGGGGGAGAAAAAGAGCTTTGAGCTTTGGTGAGAAACTTTACTACAGGCAGAAACGTTTCTTCTTACGTTAATTCTGAAATAAAAATTTAAAGATCAATCATCTCTTCACTTTTCTTGACTGATGCTATGGTTGTTGTCCTCTCACTAAACCACTAGTTCACCTGCTTTCCAACCTGCATGATCATTATCACCGCTGTGCCATCTGCACATTTCACTATGTGGTCGCGATGACAGTGAGCGTCACAGTAAGTAGTCTATGCAGGAAGTAGCACAGGACGCATCCCTTGGGGATGTTGAGAACGATGGCGGTAGATTCTGTGGATCCTGATGGACTGATCCTGTTTGTCAAGACCTCCAAAATCCAGTTTCAGAGGACTGTGATTGGAAAAGGTAGTGATAATGTAGGTAGTGGTAGGCAGTGTTTGTTCACCAGTATTTGGGAGATTATGGGATTAAAGGGAGAGCTAGGACGAGACTAGGAAGAACAGTCTCACGTAGGAATCGTGTTAGAAATGCCAGATGCAAAACAGAGGAGATACCGTCACAAACAAGTAGCAACCGGGAATTTGAACTCCCATATCAAAGCCACCAGATTTGTGGTTTTCCTCCTGCTATATTAAGGCTTTGCAACCACATGTCCAGAGGGATCACCTATTGGACAGTGTCTGCTGCCAGTCACACTGGCCGTTGGTGTCCACTCATGTCCGGCACTCCATAATCCCTGTATATACAGTACTGTGCAGAAGTCTTAGATTTGTTGTTTTAGCGACGCTTTAAAGACAATAGAGGATCATTATTTCTATTTCACTTTACTGGAACACATCCAGAAAATATGTTTGCAGTTTTTTTATATAATTTTTTTATTTCCTTTACAGGTGTCAAGTATTTAGCGTGATCTACCCTTACACTTGAACAATAACACAGCTCTGTTAATACTGGAGTGGAACCTTAAAGTTTGTCCTACTATTTCATTTAAAGAAATATCTGCGGTAAAAAAAAAACTTCTATTACACCAGGTTTATTCAAGACATGCCTGAGCATTACATACACATGTTGCATGAGTTAAACTCACTGACAGCTCGCTAACATATAAAGCCAGCTTTAAGTCGCATCACTTCACTCCAAATTCACAGAATTTGACAACAACAGAGCTGGTGGTGCCTGAAACTTTTGCACAGTACTGTATATTTCTTAACATGTTTATACCTCGTTTCTTGTTTTGTCCTGGTTTAGTTTTTGCTCTGATTTTTTAAAGCACTTTGTAAACTATACAAAATGTACTGAGCTACAGGAGAAAAATAACATTTCCGTCTACCAATTTTACAAAAGCCAGTGAATAAGAAGTTGTTGATGTCAGAAGTAAATAAACTACACCATGTCTATTACTGTTTTTTTTTCCCCCTTCCCTTCTACTGAAACATATGCAGAGAATATCAAAGTTGTCACTGTACAAGCCCCCTGACACTGTGGGGACTGTGGAGGTCCCAAAACACAACCAGACTTTACTCACTCGGGCTTAAATCTGTGTGTGGCAAATATGTTAATCCATGCGGCGTCTGCCAAAAGATTTACACCTGCTCAGGTTCAACTCTCAGGCCTGGGCACCGTCAGTGTGTCAGTGAAACACAACAATCTTATGCATTCTGTACCAGTTGCCAGTTGCAGTATTGCTTTGTCTGATCTATAACTTTATTTTATTTAGTACCCAATATTAATAATTATCTTAAAACTGACTGCAATGATGAACACTTAGCTAAAAGTAAAGGTTTAGAGAGTTTTAATTACCAACATCATCAATCTCCCTCTGGTGGAGAAAGTTTCGTCCGTGAAGTGTAAAGCATTTCTTTCAAAACCATCGAGTACAATTCTCAAGACATTATTGACGAGTCAACGTCGGGGTTAAATTACTTTACTGTAGTGCTACAGTATGCAACAGGTACGAATGAAAATGTCGAGCAACGTCATGTGCGCGGTTTCAGTCCATGTAACAAAAACATTACTGGCGCGTCGAATCCCCACAGCATGGCAGTAGAGTAGAAAAGAGGGAAAACAAGACGACAAGAAAAGTAAAAGCATTCAAAGAGTTGACTTCCTTCTTGTGCACTCTGTGATTCTGTCCTGTTGGGGGTGGATCAGTACTGGCGATTCAATGTCATCGAGAAAAAACCCAGCTCACAGAACTGGTTTTCTTTAGCATTAGTCTTATAATGGCTTGCTCGCAAACACGCGCTCCCTCTTAGTGACACGGGCGCACACACATACACACACACACACACACACAATAAAAAAAATCCACGGGAGAGCAATCGTCTCCATCCTCCATGTTGAAATAGATTAGGAAAGTCTCCGTTTATCACCCAATAAATACATTCTTGAAACATAGACCGCTAGACACACATAAACAAATTCGATTAAAAGACAAAACAAACTCATTAAAAAGTGTTTACATCGTAAAACAGTCGGATGAACATGGTGCAGACCAAGATGCACACGCGCAAACTCCTTATATTAGGCCCAATTTTTTTCTTGTTTTTTTCCTCTCCACTCTGTCACTCTTTCTTCCTCCACGTTCTGCGTCTTTTAGTAACTGATTGTACACACTAGTGTCGTGGTCTCAAACCAAAGCGTCGCTATAATATGCCTTCGGCTACGGCACTGCAGGCACACAGATTCAAAGACACTGCTCGGCTCTATGCCCTGTCTCGTTTCAACGTTTTTTTTTCTTCTTCTCCTTCTTGTGTCATTACAAACACACACAGTGCTCTCTTGTAAACAAGTACTCTTTGTTCTTTCAGATTATAAATACTGTTTTGGTAAAATCATCATCATTAAAAGACGAGACGGAGTATATCTGAGCGTATATATCGATACAAAACACAAAGAAATTGCACTGTTGGAAGATTTTTCCTTCTTTGTTTTGAACATGTTGCGCTTTTCTTCTTCTTTTTTTTTTTTTTTGGCTTCAGCGTTAAGGCCCAACATTTGGAGTGGAAGAGAAAGAGAAGTCCAAGCGGCCGGCGATCTACCTGTGCCCATGGGGCCTACTGTAGGTACGAATAACACACATACAAACACACTCACAGATAAACAGTTTTGCGGGGCAATATAAAAAAGACACTAAGGAATGGTGAAACATCCTCTCTGTCATTTCTTTCTGCAAATTCATTCTTTCAACTCCATCATACATTTCATCTTTATATTCAAAATCTTTTTTTTTTTTTTGCCGTGCTTCATCGCACATCCCTACTTTCCTGTCCAAAGTGCGTGGGTGCCGGTGCTATTTCAGTCTGGCTACACTAGGGGGTGCTGTTCCTCTCTGCAGATGACTGATAGGCGGTGGCTGTGTTTATTGCTATAATGTCCTCCCCCTATTAGAGGAAACAAAAGGGACAAAGTTGCCGCCGTGACACTGATCTGAGGTCTCTGTCCCTGGTGCTGATTATAGTCTGTGCTTTTTGGAAGGATCTACAGCCAAATCAGTGCCGGACGGAAACTCTGCCCAGAGGAGTGAGTTCAGGTGAAGACATAGTTGAGGAAGAGCTGAGAGAGGAGCAGAACACAGAGGATTAGGCAGTGACGGCCAGTGAGCGACACGTTGTCCTCCGCGGCTCTCTGGTAAGACATCTGACGACTCAGGGCCACCAGGTTCCTACAGGGACAGAGAAGGATGAGGGTGAACTAGAGTTTGACATCATGAAAAATAAACATGACATAATAAAACTTTCAAGATGACTTGCGGGGGTAAGAAATGTATTTTCCATGTCTTTGGTTATAATTTTTTTTTTTACTTTTGTTGGTTTGGAACATCCTTCAACTATACCGCTCAGGGGGTGAAAATATGAGGGGCTAAAATTTGGTACAATGATCATCTATGCCTATAATTTAACAGCATATTTAAGGACACATTGTGTTTACATTATTTACTTCCATTATCTTTTATTTTTAATCGATGAAACCAGGAAAATAGTGCAATAGTGTTTAAGTTGTATTTATCTACAGAGCAATACTGAGAACAACAGATACACATGTGAGTGACAGAGAGAGCTAACATGCCTCGCCGGCTGATTTGACAATTTCCATCAGCCAATCTGTGTTATTTTTCAAGCACTCCAAATGTATTAAAGCTGTAGTGTGGAGCTTCCAAATTCACCCCATTCACCCAACAAGCCTCTGGCGGCCTCTGTTGGTCATACTGGCAAGTGCAAGTGTGGAAGCACAAACGAACAAACAGACAGAGCCACGAAAAACAATACTGTGTTGGTGATTATTACATTTTTCCACATCACATTCATTCTCTCTTTAGTGATGATTTAAATACATTAAAGAGGGAATTATGGTGAATCAGGAATTGAGTTACATTGATCTTGGAAGACAAACTGTTAGTTTGACTGGCTCATTGTCTATGTTCACACTAAGGCCCTTAGTTAAAGATCAGAATGATGAATAGTTTAGCTTCCATGGGCCAAGAGCCAACAATATTGGGAACCTCTGACCTACAAAATCACCACAGTAAAATCACAAAAAAGATAAGAGGTGAAATACTGATCAGATATCATTCCGTGAACATGTTTGTGTTCCAAAATGAATGTCTTATTTCGTTAAATTTGCTTTCATTTTTGCTTTTGAATCAACACAAAATGTCCATATCTTTAAATTTGATTTAATTTTTAAGAAATGTATGCATGGATGACTTTTTTTTTCATGAAATTAAAACTACATACAGTGTTCATTGGAAGAATGTTATGTTCCTCTGAGGGAAGGAGGCATTATCTGTTGCATATATGTATTGCGTGTGTGTAAATTTCCACCTCTGAATATCCTGCTGTGTCTTCTGTATAGATGTAATGGAGGCTTCGATCTGGGTGATGTCCTTTTTCTCATTACTGCACCGTGCACACTGGCTGGAAAACCCTGAAGAAAATAATAACAAAGGTAAGGCAATGAAAAAACAAAAACAATAGTGTCTTGAGTTGTGTATGTGTTGTGTATGTGTTGTGTACCTTCATTGTCCGAGGACTCGTGTGTGGGTTCAGGTGTGGTGCTGCTGCTCTCGGTGTTCTGGCTGCAGCTGGACGGTTGACTGCTGGCCTTCCTGTGCTTCCCATTCGCCACCGCCTGGGAAGAGTCAGAAGAGGATATCTGTCTAAATATGTGTTCACGTTGGACGGTGTAACATCCAGAGTCGATACAGAATAGTAGCTGCCTCATCCGGTGAGAACACACAGTAAATTGTTCACACTTGAGCTGCTGGTGCATTCATCTGGGCATCAGAGCAGCAAATAAGTGAAATAACATCTTTGATTTTACAGCACAGAGATATCAGGGGACAGTGAAGCTTGATGGGAAGTGAAACAACCTCATGGGAGGTGTGTGATTAATCTGGCTAACCTTCTGTTGACTTGTCCACCTGTGGCTGTAAGAGAGTTCATGGTGTCGTCTCTGACTTTTCTCGTGTGTCTGAATCACTCCGTCCTTCTCAAACTGAAGCAAACAGAACTCTGGGTCCCACGGCTGTGTGCTGCCAAAACATAAACATGAGGTTAATCTTCAGATGCAGCATAATTAAGTCATTATTCATTTGTGTACTTATCCCCTGTTTTATTTGCTTGATGTGTGTGTATGTGTGTGTACATACTCTCTGTGCTTGTAGGTCCACTCAAAGGTGACAGGGTCCTGATGGAAAAGTCGTGGGCTCCAGGGTGTCTCTCCTCTCTCCTTTGCCTCTTTCCGCTGAGCTTCCTCCAACACAAACTTTTCCTGCGTGGCTCGCAGCTGGTCCCGATCCATGATGGCACTGGTCACATGCTGCCACAGTCTGCAGGGAGTTTTCGAATCAGGGGCACAAAGGGTCAAAGGGGCGTTTTATGTGGATGTTGTTGATGTCAGGGGCAACATTGCAATCTTTAAAATGTGATGTGAAATTATAAAAGAGGGGAAAAGATTTAACCTCAGACTCATTTGGTTATAGACATTTTCCTCACATTAATAAAAACATCAAAGGGCAGACAAAGGGCCCCGTCTTGCATGCTATACAACATATAAGGGAAAGTAACACACTCCTGATCACGTGATCATGAAGCATTTGTCCTTTGTAGACACAGAAACCTTTGTGTCTGCAGCCCTATGAGGTGCTCATGTGAATGCAAACATCATTAACATTACAAGCCAAACATGTGCTTGACTCTGTATATCTGTATATTAGGGCTGTAACGATATGCGTATCGAAATCGAAATCGCGATACTCAGAGTCACGAACCTGTGTCGCGATGTGAGAAGGCAGAATTAACAAACTTATTTTTATTAGGGGTGTCAAATTATTGTTTTAATTGTGATGAATTAATTACAGTCATCATTAACGCGTAAGGTTTTTTAATCGCGTTAATCTCTTCTTTACCGATGTCCCCGCTACCGGAGCAGCGTCAGACGCAGCGACAAAAGTGTCATAAAACCATGTCTAACTTTAACAAACACAGACATGCTGCATACCCACAGAAAGGTCAGAAACTCAGCTACAATCTCATGTAAACCTTTCTTATGTTCACCAAACACAGTTAAAACACAGATGGAAACCCGCAGGAGCGGAAAAACCTGTTCCAGTGCACACATTGAAAAGCGGCACTGGAGCGTCAGCGTGATTATGTGAACAGCGGCGAATTCACAGATTTTAATCACTCTACGAACAAGATTCACGGATCCAGCCCCAAAATAAGAGCAAAACAACAACTGACTTTCAAGAAATACAAGCGGAAATGTTGTCTTACCTTTGCTGTTTATCAAAACAAGTTATTTCCACCGGAACAAAACTGCTTCTAAACATCCATGCTTCTAATGAAGAACTACACTTCCCAGCATGCTTTGGGGACAAATCCCAATCTGATTGATCATTAATTTGTATTTCTCAAGAGTATTATTTTGTTACAGAAAAGAGAGAAATCTTTGGTTATTTATTTATTTATGTTCAAATCTGTTCACAGTGTTCCAAAATATTGTTATTAAATGTTACATTAAGTTTCTATATAATTAAATGTTGTTTAAATAAAATGTTTTTTAAATTAAAAAAAAATCGTGGAATGTATCGAATCGTGGGTCAAAAATCGTGATACGAATCAAATCGTGAGTTTGTGTATCATTACAGCCCTACTGTATATGTATATCTAGGTTTACCTTTCAGACTCAAACTCCCCCTGCTGGTCCATCTGTACCACTTGTCTCTTGAGGCGGAGGCTGCGTATGTCAGCACTCGGGTTCCACAGTGTCTCCTGCTGACCTGTGCGCTTTTCTTGAATGAAAACCTCACTGTCCTGGTTACATAATGGCCGACAAACATGTTCAGTCTCATCATATTTCAGATAATTACAATCTAGAGGCAGGCAGGAATAGAGTTACATAATATTAGTGTTATTAGCTCTTTCTCACCCAGTGTCCATCAACAGTAGCCATCATCTCCTCTCCTTCCAATATCTTCCCACTGATCTGATTCACAGAGGAGGGTCCTCCAAGGAAAGGCTGCAATGAAAGTGGTTCAATACCTTAATAAAAAAACTACTGTTGATAAGAAGAAGAAAAACATATGGCATCACAAACATAAATAATGCAATTGGAACTAATAAAAACAATACCTTTAATTTGAACTCCAGCTGTGCAAAGCATTTTGTTTTCTCACACTCGATGGTAACCTTCCCCCCAAGCTCTAGTGTCATTGTCCCATACAGGATTCCTACAGAAGACAGTGTTACAGCATAAGACCAACAGCACATCAACAAAGGATACAAAGTTACTCTGCAGATTGATCACAGTATTACTGTAGATTTAGGAACATCATTTATCATCCAGCCACTCGCAGTAAGATTAGCCATCCAAAACAGCATATTTAGTATTTTTTTCTCTCTGCATCGGGTTGGGATGCCTAATAAAAGTATTCTCCACTCTTCAGATGTTCCCTGGATTGGCATAGCAGCATGCTAAGCTAAACAGGGAGCACAATGCATGAGAAACTGGTACAAGAGCAAGCCCAAGCAAGACACTGCATACAATTTTAAACCTTTTAGCCTGTGAGACCCTAATTTAGAAAGATGTAGGATTGTCAGCAGCAGCAGTGTGATGCAGCATTATCTTAGCAAGAAATTAGTGAGATAGGAGTTTTGTGTTGTTGAAATTGACTGCCTTAATGCCCTTTTCCACCTGTGGTTCCAGCTTGCCTTGCCTCAGCACGGCACAGTTTAGGTTTTTCCACTACAAAAAGTACCTACTCGTCGTGGAGTGAGTCACCGCCTGACTTTGTTTTACGCGTGACACACACACACTAACGAGTGACTAGTGACTTGTAAGGCAGTTGTTTTCACTGTAACTGAATCACTAGAATCGGTTATTTAAAAATATTTGTTCCGTACTTCCTCCATGACTGGAGCACCAGACTACGTCTGACACAGTCACTGGACTGAAATACAGCGGAATGGTTTGTGATGCCGCTCGCTGGTCTTGATCGCTGTCCCTAAATACACCAGACTCCTCTGTTAAATATTGAAATTTTGGACATTTCCCTGGTAATTGTTGGAGATTAACCCAAGTTTTTAGGATTGTTAAGTCTTGGCACTGTTCGGCTTGATTCTTGTGCCGTACGCCTCTTCCTAATGACGGCACTCTGACCAATCAGTGGCCGGCAGTCTGGCGATGTTACGCATAGTACCTACTCTTGGAACCTTTTTTTTTTTGAGAAGGTACTAAAAAAAACTACTTGGTACCAGGTAATATGCTCGTGGAAACGCAACTTAACCTTGCTGTGCTGTGCCGAGGCGTTGAAACACGCCATTAGTGTGAGAATGGCTGTGACTGACTGCGGCCAGCTAGCTGTCAGCCGATTACAAGTGAGGTGTACGACGACAGTGTCTTGCATGAACTAACACAAAGCTTTGATTTTTCTGTGTTTACCTTTGCAGTGAGCATATGGCATCGTGATGACATATTCCTCCTCCCTGTTCAGGAACAGCAGTCGTGCTTTGCCATCCAGAATAGCTGACAGAGAGTTACCTACAAAGTGAAGGAGCACATCATGATTAAATTGCACAATCGAAAGAGATGAAGACATAATATCTGTGATTAATGCAATACAGATTACATATTGTAGTATGCTGCACACCATAGAATTTAGACTTGGCCAGGATGCTTCCACTGATTGCAAACCCATCCTTCCTATTTGAGATGTAAAAGGCAGAGATGGGTGGATGGTGGGAAACCTGGCAGAAGAAAAATGAGAGACACGAGAGTGAGAAGAGTTTTCAAATTTTACTCTTTGTATGATCATGGCATTCCCTGATTTACTGTGGATTTAGGAACATAATATATTAAGCTCACATTGAGCATATTCTGTTATATCAGATGACAGATTTTGATTGCATCAGTGGTCGATGTGTTTCAGCTCTGTGCCGAATTATGCAAAGTTACACAAAGGAAAATTCAGTCAGGTTTATTCATGCATTGTCGCTATCAATCTGGTGTAACCTGTTCAGCTATGTAGAAAGTGCAGCCGTCGGTCTGAGGATGTAGCCAGCAGCAGCGAAATGTTTCCCCCAGGATTGGGTTGTAAGGCTTCTTAAGACCCTGGAGAATACAAATACAACGGACAGTGAGTAAGAAAAAAAATCTTCTGCCACAGTTTTTCTCTCTCAAATCAAATGTGAAAACAACTAAACTGCAATTTTTCCTCAGTTGTGTAAGATTAGTTTCTTTAAACCTTTCCAGTTAAACTAGTTACACCGCAGACGGCTAAATAGGTTTCAGTAATGAACTTAACCCAATAAATTCGAATAGGCGTAATTATTTAAAAGAAAAACACTGGACACACACTAGAACAAAATGAAAAATGTGATTAGTTTGTGTTCAATAAGAGACACTAACAATCCAGCTGGGCATGAACAAATCTTACCTTAGGTTTCTTGTAGAAACCAGACAAGTACCATCTCAACACCTGCTTGATGCGACCATATCCACTCTCCTCCTGTGTAGCTCTGCGGGGAAGAAACATCAGGAGAGTCAGACACAAATGTGAAGATTCTTCCGTCTCCAAATAGCACACATGCGCACACAAAGTATAAAGACTTAAATGTCACTGACTGTGAGAGCAGATCAGCGTGGTAGTAGTAGTCAGACAGCTTGTCCAGGAAGGAGCGTGGCTCTAAGATGAAGGTGGGCAGCACCACCTTGGACAGGTCCATACCAGGTCGCAGCTGTTTCAGCAGACCCCAGATCAGACCTTTGTTCTCCTCCGATACGGTTTCCACCTGGGACGCCTCGCCAGCCTCAAGTAAAACATCCAAAGTAAGGTTAGCATTATTGCTATGAAGTCATTATACCGTCTGCGTTCTAGATTCAGACTGACACAAGCAAGATAAGATATCTCTATAAAGGCGAGCAGTCACATTTTACACTAGGGTTAATCTGCTGACCTACAACAAAGGTGGATCTCTCTCCAGCACAAAACTGAACTTGATGCCTCACCTCACCCATCTCCTCTGTGCTCTGCTCTACATAGGCTGTGGCCTGAGGCCCAGAAGACAGCTCATCCGATTGGTCCATGTCGCTCTCTTCCGTCAGCCTTCCGCCATTCTCAATGGGCGTAGTGTCCCAGTCGTCGTGAGCCTCGCGTTCCGATTTGTCGGAAAAACCATCGTTCTCCATGTGGTGATTGCCAAGCAGCAAAGACTCGTTCATCCTGATAGAAACAGAGGAAAAGTGCAAAGTTATATATAACCATATTCAGGGATATTGAAATTATTCAAAGGCTCCTCAGAAGCATAAACACTGGTGGGCCTTCTTAACAAGATAGGCTGTATTGTCACGTCAGGTGAGCTTTGTGGTTTACCAAGACCTGACTTCCAAGCTTTTTATCTATATTAAGCTAGGGGTTCTTGTTAGGGTGTGTAAGTAACCCTGATGTCAAACCATTTTTTGACATCAGTGACAAACCTTTCCTAAACAATTAAAAAAAATAAAACATCAGGACTTAATGAGGTGCTTTCGCCATTTTCTTGTGATTGTGAAATGTGATTTGAAATGTGATACAACTGGCTTTGGCAGCAATCATTAAACAGAAATGACCAGACATGAACTTCAATATATCTCAATGGTCTTTAAATTTGTATTGAATTGTACTGATTTGTGAGAGGGATTTTTTGGATACACTTCCTCACAGCTATGATGAGCAAATCTGTTGCATAAGATAACATCTGCAAAAAAAACAGGTTGACCTTCTTGTGGTGTCCCTAGTTTCACATTTCACATTTTGCGCACACATTCATAGATACAGTATGTGTATGTGCCAAACATACAAAGCCGAGGAACAAATAATCTGCAAATAAACTGCAGGTCACAGTGAGATTTTTAGCCCATTTTCTAGTCTTGAACACATCAAACACAGTACTTAGATGTGTCAGCAATTTAACAAACAAATTGTGGAGAAATGGAAATTAACAACAGCTTCTAAATGGTCAAAGAAAGGAGAAGTGGAAATCAGAGAAGGAGAAAGAGACAGGAAGGTAGATTGAAAAGCTGAAAAAAGGAAGATGATGTCTACACTTCTACAGCCATTTTAAAGTCATGAAAATGGACATCTGTGTATTCCAATGGAAGCAGCGCAAACATCCAAAAACATTCATTATAATATAGTATAATTATATATAATTAATAAGTCACATTCAACAAGACAGCCAGAAAAACAAAGCAGGTATTAATCATACACACTTAAAGGTTTTAAGGTAGATATTTGACAATAGTTGACAGTTTAGCTCCAAATTAAAAGATTTAACATCGTGGCAGGTTAAGACTCAAGAGGCTAAACTAAGGGTTAGAATTATGGTGACAATCAAGATAAAAGCCCACACAACAAACAAGAAGATCAATTTTCAAAACGCCTGAGGGCTCGACAGACCTGAAGAGTCACATTCCTACTGTACACCTTGGGTTAATAATCAAACTGCAATGTTTATAACCCATACACACCCTGGAACAGAGACAGCGTTCCTTACCTCAAAGATAAAGAGTATTTAGACTCCTAAACTCTTTTTCAGGAATCAAAACACCAGCAATAATGTTTGCAGTAAATCCAATCCTGTTCCTATCTCCTCTCCTCTCCAGTGAGGGGTAATCCTTGTTTTTAAATCTGACAACTTTCCTTTGTTTACTCTACTGACTAAAAAGAGTGCAGCGTTGCTTCCTCGACTCCCGGCACGCCTGCTTCCTGCAAGTGTGTATTTCTGTCACCGTGGAAGCGTCTGGTTTACATTCTACTCTTGTCTTCCTGCTCCTCTGCTAAGTCATGTGACCATATAGGCCGTTGTGAATGGCTGGGAGAGGAGCAATGGAGGAAGGGAGAATGCGTGACAGACGGTCAGAGAGGCGGTGCAGCCACAGAGAAGGTAATAAAAAAAGAGGAGCGGGGTGGAGAGGAAATGGAGGACTTATGTATGACATGCGCATTCAGGTGAAAAATTGGAAAATAACTGATGCATGAAAATACACAAAATGACCAGCAGAGTCACAAGAACAACTCATTATAACATTTATGACTAATAATACAATCGCTGTGTAATGTATGCCTGATCACATGAACATCACTAGAAGTAGGACTAGTTTAATACTTTCACCTTATTCATGCTTATGTATTTATTTTTAGTAGTGGTGCACATTCAGAGGCTTTAAATGCTATCCTGAGAGTGCAATGTTTAAAGAAGTACATTGTACTAAATAAATAAAAACTGTACTAAAATGTTATACACTACAGCAATACACTGCATCACTGTATAGCTAAACCACCACTAAAGCACAGATACGATCTTATAAACCCCTTCAGGGTATATGCAGGAATCCTGAAGTTAATTTCAACACCTTTTTAAGACCTTCTCAAAATATTTTAAGACCTTATCGCCACTTCAAGCCGTAATCAGCAAAACATATTTAGCTTACAATTAAATCTATAGAACAGAACCATACAAAGGAACTCATAAGCTGGAAAGGAACAAAGCTCGCAAAAATAAATGAAACCAAAGGCCAGGTTTATTAAAATAAACAACAGGTAACACCTTGACTCAAGTATTCATGATTTTGTGCAAAATAAACTCCAAAATGTATTATTTAGCAGCCAGGATGAGCGCGTTTGCTCTCGCAAGATGTGTAACGTCACATGTACACGTGCGACCTTGCAGGGCGAGCATACCTGCGAATTGTTGTTTTTAAAGCGGACCTAGACTGGAAGTTCCCATTAACTCTGTTTTTTTTATGTGTATCTGCGACATTACCTCGTTTATGTTCAAAAACAAACAGTTCAGCCACTGCTGAGAACGCTTTGATGTATTGTAATCTCGGGCTCAACGAGATCTCTGAAAAAACCCCTTCTGGTTACGTAACCGGCGGTTCTCCTGAACAGCGGATCCTCCTGCTCCGGGCACTAGTCCGGGCACATCCGGTTGCGTACATTGATCCGCAGAAGAAGAATAACGTCCGTTGTGGAGGTGTTCCACGAGCGACAGTGTCTTCTGACTCTGGGTCAAAATCATAAAAGGGACTGCGCCGGAGAGTCGTGACAAAAAAAAACAATGCTTTGATAATGAGTAGCAGTGCATCCACCGTTCCAGAGGGAGGAGCTGCACTTCTGAGAGCTGGTGTGCTAATTATGTCACTTACGGGTATTGGCCAATCACAAGACAGTTGGGAAGGCTCTACGCTAGCTGGCCAATCACAACACAGTCTTGTCTTCTGGGTGTGAGATTTCAGTCTGAAACACCGCGGCTGAGGAGCGCGTCAGTAAGGAGAGATTTCTATGGGTTCATTTACAGCAACTAGGAGGTTTTTGACCATCAAAACAAGTTAATGTATGTAAGTAGACATCCATAACTAACATGTATGTGCAACAGGACCACTCTATGTGAGCCGGGAGGAAAATAAATACATTCATGCCTACTTTTGGCAGTCAAACTCTACAGACAAGATTTAGGCTGAATCCCAATACCACCCCTTAGCCCTCCCCCTTCCCCTTACCCCTTTGTCAGAGTTCCCCTTGGCCCTCAAAACAGAGTTGAGGGAGCGAGGGGTACGAACGTTCCCCTAAGAAATGAGACACACCTCCATTACGTCATCACGTCGTCCGGACTTGACGCTCGCGGACTGTTACATCAACAAGCCGATGCGATGCTTGTTGATGTAACAATCCAAAAATGCCGTCCTCACAAGTAATGTCTGTTGCCTGGGCTATTTTTCTGTTTTTACGACTGTCAGCTGCTAACCAACGACATCGGCGGCGACGCTGTGAGGAGTGTTCACACACACAGTTACAGCGACTGCAGACCCGCTGCATTATCATAGCCACACACACACACACACACACACACACGGTGCAGAGGGAGAAAGCTGCTCGCAGACAGAGCGGAGGAGAGCGGGGACAGAATCTCCTGTTCTGTCCTGAAGACGTAACTGTGCACTCCGGCACTATTTGTTAATGTTAAAAAAAAATAGCGATAGCAGCTAGCTAACCACTTACGAAAGGAACGCCGGGATAGCATCGGCTACGACTAGCTAGTAATTCAAAACAAACTTGACTAGTGATTCAGAAACACCGTTGACAATTGAAGAAGACCACAATACAATCATTACACATGACTGTCGTGATTAAAATACTGAAAATACATTTGTGCGAGTCTTTAACGGCCAGCTTTCAAACTTCGCTGACAGGTGACGCGGCAGAAGCTGCGAAATTCCTCAAAGCCCTCCGTTCCAAGTGTGGTCCTGAGGAAGCTTCGTTTCGAGGGCTACGTAGCCCTACGGCTTGGCCCTACCCCTTAACCCTTATGAGAAATGAGACAGCACTACACCTCACATGAACGCGCAAAAACAAGGGGTAGGGGGAAGGGGGAGGGCTAAGGGGTGGTATTGGGATTCAGCCTTAATAACTCATGAAGTCGCAATTAAGACTTCCTAATACTTTTTAAGGGCCTTCATTTCACCAAAATTGATTTATCAACTCTTAATAATTTTTAAGACCCCGCAGACACCCTGCTATTTTATAAATGTGTAGCAATGCCAGCTCAAAACCTGTGTGATTGTGAACTGGTAAAAGCAACACCCTGAGAGTTAAGATTTCAAGCAATATAAATAAATGATGCATACAACATTATGTCTGACAGACTTTCTGTGTATGCAGCTGCATCTGTGTGTATTTTACTCACTGTAGCAACTCTGTGTCAGTGAGTGCCGTTGATTGCAGGAGGTGGAGTATATGGGAAGACTCTAACGACATGCTGATATCTCCCTCTCTCCCTGCTTTGGCTGTCAGCTTGGAGAGACTGGAACAACTTAGAGCCAACTCCAGAGCATCCATCCAGCACCGTCCTAGAGAGACAGAGACATTTTGGAGATGGTGACGAGTCATTATAATACATTTTGCAGTGAAAATAACTCCTTCCATGTACATGACTAATTGTGAAAACCACACTATAGACTCACCATCAGACTCTGAGGCAGCTCTGAAGATCAGATAGTTGCTGGGTAGAGGCTGCGTGATGGAGCCAACAGTCTCGCCTTTGGGGCCCTGAGCAAAATGGCAAAACAAAATGCAATTTTATTCCTAATGCTATTTCAGTTATATCATGCCAGCACAGATAAAGGAATATCTCAAGGGCCATGATGTAGCACTTTTTTTTATTTTATTTTTTATTTTTTTAAACCATTAGTCAGGGAAAACCAAAATAATAAATTTAAAAACAATGCTAAAAATGCTAACATTAGCAAAATAATTCAATAATTAATAATCGATTAGGATGACAAAATATTCATAGCTAAAACTGCTCTTGTTTTAATTTTGGAGAGCAAGTATATTATGCATTTTCCCAATATTACATTAATATTTAAGGTGCAAAGCTGTTTCTGTCCCAGTTTGACCAATGAGTTAGTTCGACCAGTGAGCCTCAAACCACGTCTGACCTTGACAGCCCAGATAGATTTGTCCAGTGGATGGTAGAGCTTGAAGCAGAAACCGTCCTTCTTTGAAGGTCTTTCGATCAGCTTGCATGCACTGAGCAGGATGGTGCCCACCCAGTGGTCTGTCTTGGTGGTCTTGTAAATCAGAAGAACACCGGGCTTCAGGGCACACCACAACTTGGTCCAACTCTTCAAAGAGCCACGGATCTAAAGAAAACCAAGAGATAAAAAGGAACAGAATGCTGTTGATTTACACTTGCATTTAACGATACATTAACTGAACACAGGCCATGTTTGTGTTTTGTAAGGTGAAGAGATTCAAAGATGCATAATTGTTCCAATTAATGAATACACTGATAAATCCAAAATGTGAATGGGAACTATTGAAAAAACAACTAGTCAGTAAACTACTGTTGAAAGAGACAGCATCCCTGCACCTTTAGCCAGTTGGACATGATGACAACACTGGGGTCCTTTAGTGCACTGAACAGTTCTTTAGCTGCCCGTTTCTTCTCCTGCCTGTAATTCTGTTTTTGGACCTGTGAAACAGAGACAAATGAATGAGTCATCAGTAAGAGTCAAAGTACTGGTCCATTGGTGCCACTAGGTGGGAGTAGAGTCAAACTAAATATCATTATTCATGGAGGCTCCTTGTTAACACTGGTTTTTAATAACACCATTTATTAATGTTTATTTAAACACATTTTTTTGGAAGGGTTCCCAAATTGCTTGTGTACATTTCACTTGCAGATTGACAGATATTTAAGAGCTAATTTATGCACACTTGCTAATAAATTCAACTGCAGAACCACAATCCTGACACTCATCTCAAAGAGGAAGGGACACGTACCTTCAGAGACTCCTTTCGGGCCAGCCTCTCTGTGGGGGAGGTGCAGGCCTCCTCAATACCATTGAACATTCTGGACTCAGACTGTGGGAAAGAACAGAGAAGATCAGACAGGATAAATAATCCATCCATCCATCCATTATCTACCGCTTTTTCCTCCACCAGAGGGTCACGGGGGGTGCTGTGCCTATAATTGCTACTACTACCGATATTGAGCTCCGGTGGCTGATCATGCAACCAAAGCAACGCCATTTTGGCAGGAAATGGCACTGTTCGTATCTGCTGACATGTATAACCGCTGGCATACATATCAAGGAATTTTGTCACGTAAATGGTCTCTCCACCAGCTGTATTCGTAAAAAGTAAAGATGGTGGATCACCATATATTTCGAGGATGGCAGAGGCGGATCACTACTATTAAAACACACTCAAAGCGAGCGTAGGAGATGGAGCGGTGGGAAACCCAAAGGCAACAGGTTCTGTTTGTAGTGACCACTTCTTATCAGGTACAGTTGTGAATCACGATTCACGGCTTCCCAGCCGGCAGTCAGGGTGAAAAAAAGTCATATTTTTATACTTCTTACTTCTTATGTTAAGCTGCATGTGCGTAGAGACATGCTATGACATTAATAAAACCTTTTATCACAGTTTAAGTTTCGCTTAAGTTACCTTTTAACTGCTGACTGTGAAGCTGCAAATCCTGATGCCAACTTCAGCGTTGTTACAGACTCCAACTCTTGTTTATTTTACATCCTTTTATTGTGACGCGTAAGCTTTCTCCGGTAGAATAAGGGAAAGTTTATCGGAAAGTTGAAGAGTAATGACTTCTTCGGCTGTTTCCATACTCATAAAAAGCACCCAGAATATTGTGAGGATCAGATTTAGTCTGTCAGGTTCTATGATGTACTGCTGCAATCTCTGTGGATTTAAAGTGCACAGTGAACTCATTGAAAACGTCACTGCGTACTGTTTTTCAGCTTTTCCTGCCAACATGGCACTGTGACCAAGCAGTCACTTGAAAACCAGATAGTAGAAATTTTTGTTTATAAAATGACCAAATGTAAAATATTGGGTTATGGTAGTCTAAAGGCATTAGTTGCTTGCTCATACTATTAAAATCAAATCATTTAACTTCAATTTCCTTTGCCACATTACACCTAATGTCCTGTGTGAGGTAGGTGGATGGCAATTTCGATTAATAAGGCAATATGGCAGTCAGTTGTGGTGTTTGAACTCATATCCTCAGTTGCAGGTTATCCTGTAATTTCACTGTGTTATACCTAATTATATACCCACTTCTTTTGTATGCTCCTTTTGTGAATGTCTTGGTTAAGGATGCAATGCTCTTTCGGCTAGAGATGTTAAAATATTTCATATCCATTATAAACTAAACTGATATTGAGAGGAACTGATTATAATTGAATTGACAATATTCTGACAATGACGTTATTTTGACAGGTTAAGCATTCTTTTAGTTTTCGTCTGGCTTTTATGGCTTTTATCTGAAACGGCTTTTATCTGACATGACAGAAAGGGGAGTGTTCTGCCGTCGTACTAGTTTGAGAACTGATAGTGACTGCAAGTTAAGCCTCACACATAAACAACATACACTGCAGCACGTTTTCATGTTAAACCCCGTTTATTATATTTGTGAAGCTTCCACTACCTAACACTACCAGCTCCAAACCAATGTGAATCAATAATATTTGGTGAGCCTACAAAGGCCCTCAGGTTTAGATTAGAACTACTGTCATGTATATACGACAACATGCCAGGATAAGACCGTGTTCAGTCTCTTATTGTACTATAAGGGCTTGTGTGATGGAACAGAGGGCAACAGGTCATAGATGCAGCTGTGCCACAGTGAGTCCACATATAAATAAGCACTTATGTGAGATGAGGCAAGACAAAATGACAAGAGGAGACGAGACGAGACAAGAGGACATTACCGTGTTGCCAATGGAAACAATTATTGGCTAGTCCTCATTAGTATGAGTAAAGAATGAAGACAGAGTTCAGTCCTAAAAGCATAAGCAAGACAGGCAGCACCGGAACAATAAAACTCTTATAAATGGCTTGTGGCGCTAAAGACACAGTTCCCACCATGGCCCTGAAATATGAACTCCCACAACGTTTACGTGGCTTTACTTCACAGGTGCAGTGTTTGAAGTTAGAATGTTAATTTTAAGTCAGTGAGTATAGATAGTGCTGTTCCTCCTAAAAAACAAAAAGTAATAGATCTGGTTTCTATTTCAGAGGTTCATTCATACATAATCAATTTCTAAATCAGGGTTTAACAAGATATTAAAACACTTATATGATTATTCCATTGGGGGTATACTGCATCAATTCATTGAAGTATGGTTTACATTTATCAGAGATATTCTTGGCAGTGTTTTTGAGTTATATTTAAGCCTGTGACCGCTAGTTGGTAGCAGGCCTTAAGCCATTTGACTCTTGTTCTCCATCCGCTTCTCACAAGATAAAGAAATTGTGTATATATATTTTTTTAAATGTATATAAAATTGTTATCGATTAACTCACCATATATTGCCTTGTTTTCAGTATCCCAATATAAAGCAATATATTATTTCATCAAATTTAGTTTTTTGCCAGTACACAGCCCTTTTTGTAAATGCCCTGACATTACACGACCTCCTCTACAACAAGGCCTCAACAACTGCAGATTTTTCCATCCATCCTCTCAATCAGAAGAAAAAAAAATCAAGGGCTAAGTGAGTCAGTCAGCCCCATGAGTCAGTCTCAGAGAACTGTTGAGGAGCTGCCCAACCAGAAATGGTGTTCTTACCTTACTGCCTGGTGATTGGGCAGGACTAAGTTCATTACTCAGCATGGAGAGACCGTTCCTGTCTGTTTCACTGCCTGGTGGGAACCCACAACACATGGTCACATACAAACATACTCAGTGAATAAACCTGCTGACAGTAAAAGCATGGCAGCCCCCAAAAGCAGCGAATGTGCAGCAGCTGAGGTTTTCATTGATTTGTATGGAATAAGTTCAGTACAATACAAATCAACATGTCATTTCACAGAAACTGGAATTGACCATCTGACATTGTTGAAATATCAGGGCTCGTCATTGTCACATATCCATGCGTCTGTGTTGAACTCTTTGGTCCTTTACCTGGGCTGAGGCTGTAGATGTCATTGTCTCCTCCATAGGACAGATTCCGAGTGAGGGAGCGGGGATCGATCTTGGGTGGGGAGGTGGCATTAGGACATAGAGAAAACCTCCGATGGAACAAATTCTCCTCCTTCATCCTGACAACCTGGTTTTCCTCTGCAGGAGAGAGATGCACAAAAGAAAACAACGGTTTGTGAGATATGGAAATAGGTTTTCAAACATCAAAGCGATGCATTAGTTCAGACTGACTGTAACATTAGATTTTACTACCATTTCAGTGAAGTGTATCTTCACTTGGATCTGATACTATTTGTTTACTTTCTCTGTGTGCTAGTCTTAACTCCTCCTTTGTACTGTACAACTGTCTGGACCACCACCCTTTCTCTCGTCTTCTACAATAACAAAGGCCTACTGTATGAAGACATGTCAGTCCACATAATGGCACTGTGCGTGGCAGTCACAAGCAGTTCAGAGTGCACATTGTTAGCGTAAACGACAGATAGAGGCTCTCACTAAGTCATGGTCTGCAGAGAGCCACTGTCCAAGACAATAACGCATTGCTTCACCACGACTCCATCCTCTCTGTCAGCCTGCAGCAACAAGCTTCCACCCACAAACAGCTCCACTCAAAGAAAGATAGTGCTGTTCTTCACTCATTCGCTATCGACTAAAATCCTATCGACTCCATGAGTACATGAGATGCACATCTCGGCACAGAAAAAGAGAAAATGCAGTTACTTCAGCTTCATGGGCTTACGCTGTTAGACTGATTAGCAGCTGTGTTGCATATCTACCGGTGGGTGGCCAGTGGCTGCAAAAAGAGGTAGTTCATTTGAATGGAGGGCTATGGGAAAATGAGCCGACTTCTTTTAACATTACTAAACATTTTCTTGAGGAGTTAATGTCCTCAATTGCTAGTTTCAGGTCTTCTTCAACAGAATATGTTGTCAGTTTTGTAAATGATGTTCCAGTTTAGAGGGAAAATAGATGATAGAGCACGGCACAGTGAGTGTACACCAGTGTGATCATACAACATGTGCCTGGTTGCTGAATTTCTAAAATCTTCAACGTGAACCTGGCCAAATCAGTTCTTCAAAACAGGAGTTTCAATTCTTATCGGTCAAAACTGATCGCCACATGCAAATATACTTGCTACATGTTGTCCAATTACTTATATATGTGCCCCTTTTGATCATCATAAGAGCCCACGGTTGGTGTAGTGGTTAGCACTCTTGCCTCTGCAGCAAGAAGACCTGGGTTCGAGCCTTGTTTGGGACAACTTCGGAACAAGGGCCTTTCTGCAAGGAGTTTGCATGTTCTCCCCGTGTGTGCGTGGGTTTTCTCCGGGTTCTCCGGCTTCCTCCCACAGTCCAAAAACATGCGATATGGGGATTAGGTGAATTGGTCACTCTAAATTGACCATAGGTGTGAGAGTGTGAGTGAATGGTTGTTTGTCTCTATATGTGGCCCTGCGATGGACTGGTAAACTGTCCAGGGTGTACCCCGGCAATCGCCCAATGTCTGCTGAGATAGGCACAGCACCCCCCGCGACCCTCTGGTGGAGGATAAAGCAGTAGATAATGGATGGATGGATGCATGATCATCATAATGCAGCTTAAACCAAACCCTATCATTAGGTGTTAATTAGTGAGGATGTATAGTAACATCTCTCTTCTCTTGAAATATTATAGCAGAAAGCCCACCTATATGTTTTCTCACATTTCCAATCGTTGTTAGCAACTGCTAAGGGTCACAACTGTTTCCATACAGATCATTATATTTGTTCAAACAAGTTTTGAGCCGATCACAGAAAATCCAAGCTGACATTAAAATACTGAGGTTAATGGAGTGTAGCTGTTACCACCTGGGACTGTCTGGACAGCCACACAGTGGTTTGATCAGATCAATATAATCCTATTCATTTTCTCTAAGTGCACAAACACACACGGTGGACAAGACACGCAGTACACAGAGCAGTCCTCGTTCACGACATCCGAGAACAGCGCGTTATATAAATTGATTGATAGAATGTTTTCACAGAGTGATTCATCTTTCTCCCACATTGTTCCATGTGATTTCAGGCAAGTGCAGTGTTTATACTGGTAATTGAAGTAAACATGTGGGCTGACAAAGGTTGTAAGTGGAAAAATGGCCACTGTGCGTGGTGCAGCGGGAGCTTTAATGGTTAACAAACTGCACCTTCCCCTTTAAAATAAATATATGTACATACAAAAGCACACTCGCATCCGTGTACTCATCAAACCACTCCCTGCTTCCCTGTGGTTTCTGCTCTGCCTCTGTGAATCATTCTCGCAACAGCTACAGACTCCCTTCTTGTGATTGCTCTTCACATCTCCTCTGTACATTTATTCCTCCTGCCCTCTACCATTATGTCCTTTCAGGGGCAGCAATGCACAGCCAAGATATAGAAGCAAAAATGGCAAATTAATGCTTTCACTAAAGAAGCCATATTTGTCCTTGTGGGGCAGGTCTATTAATAGCATTCTCTTGCAGCAGTGCATGTGTGTATGTGGAGCACACTGCTGAACCCTGAGAGAGGTGGAGGCTGCATGGAAAAGAGCTTGAGGCTCCAGCATTACACAATGGGCTGTCAAAGTGAACAGACAGACACATTCACATACACAGAACTAATATGATTTACTGTAAAAGCTCTCAAGCAGGTCAAAATGGGGCTAGACGTACACACTGACAAACCAATCACAGCTGGTTCTCACAGCTGCAGAGAGGTATTTATTGGGAGAGAGAGAGTCTATCAGAACATTATGCAGTCTGGACTGAGCATGGGTGTGGCAACCATGCCTACTTATGTTTTTGTGTTGAGAGTGAGCCCGTCAGACTGAGAGGAGAGGACACGCAGCTCGTGAGTGTGTCTTCCGTGCATACGTGACAGTCGGTGTGTGCCTGCCACGTTGCTGCAAACAGGGAGGATTACACATGCACATGATGCAGTGCCAAGGAGAACAGTAACAACACTCCTCTTCAACCAACCGATGAGTTGGCACTTTAATACACATTAATAAATGCACATAATGACTAAAACACACTGGAAGTTATACTTGAATGAGAGGTTGTGGTAAAATATGTTACATTTATTCACTTAAATGTCTACTGTTTGTGTTCATTTGACCCTGTGTACATCAATTTACTACTATGCATTCCTAGCTTCTCCAGCAGCCAATCGGAAAAAATGCTGCATGAAACATGCTGTGTGCATGGCACTGGTGCACTGGTTAGTATAGATCAATGTAAAATGTAATCAAAGCACAATTACAATTAAATGAAAACACAGTGAGAGATAAGCGAAAGCATATATTTGTAATAGTTTTGACTTTTTTTGATTTGGAGAAAAACAGAAACGCAAGATGCTATGTTCTATCCTAAATATTTTAAATACACGCTTTTATAGTCATACTGGTTTATATAATATAATAAGTGAGAAGAACCTTTCCAATGTGAAAACAAGGAGAAATTCAAGAATAAATGACCTTCTTATCCACACTTCCTAATCTGAGAACTCACTATGCACCCCACCTACAGTTTGCCCAACTATGCTAACATTTACTCCATCCGTGCTACACAGGCACTAGGCTAATATTTATCTACTGATGTGAATTTCTTGTGGAAGATAACACTAGGTTGGGCAACAGTTAAGGTTGCACTTGACCGGTCAATATCACACATTCCTATGTCACACATTAACCTCGATCTGTGAGGACGACTAAAACAACAACAACAAGTGACCCATGGACACTCCCCTCTGTGACAGCAGGACACATGGGGCACACTCGCTTTTAGCACTCTCTATAACAACTGGGAAGAAGAGAGAGGAAAACAGGGAGGTGACTGGAAAGAAGCGTGTTCTAACCTGTAAATTGGTGATATGCTTGACTGATTAAAAGTCTTTCTCAGGGACACAACAGGCTGCGCTTCACATCAAGTACTTCACAACATAATTTCTGCTCAATATCACCTTAGGAGACTCTGGTAGAGAGAATGTTTACTTAATTGACTGATACACCTATCATTGTAGCATGGGGTAAAATGATACCATGCTGGCTTTAGACAGCAGCACCAAATAAGGAAAATAATATTATTAATAATTTCCTTTGCATTTCTGTCTTCCAGACAAACCCTAAAACTGTGATTTACAAAATAAGTGGATAAATGGAATGTATATCTGGAGGAGAAGTGAAGCTTTTTCCAAAAACCCATCCCTTTTTAGATATATGCTAATTTGTACATCTGTGTACAAATGTACATCTCATTAAATATTAAATCAACATCTAACAAAACACCAGGACTGTATTTTAGGTGGAAAATATCATTCGGTGCTTAAATTTGCTGAAAAACTCCCATGTTCCATTATCAGAATCTCAATTAAATAAGATTATACAATATATTAGAGCTGCAACTAACGATTATTTTGTTATCGATTAATCTGTTGATTATTTTCTCGATGAATCGACGAATCGTTTGGTCCATAAAATGTCAGAAAATGTTAAAAAAACGTTGATCAGTGTTTGTCAAACCTGGAAATGACGATGTTCTTGAAAGTCTTGTTTTCTCCACAAACCGAAATGATTCAGTTTTAATGATTTCTTTGTTATGTGGAGTAAAGAAACAAAGGAAATACTCGCATTAAGAAGCTAAAACAATCAGAAATCTTGTTTAAATCATGAAAAAAGCTTCAAACCGATTAACGATTATCAAAATAGTTGCCGATTCACTTAGTAATCGATTAATAATCGATTCATCGTTTCAGCTCTACAATATATGTTTAGAGAAACTACACAATGCTCCTCCAACACACAACTGTTCAGATGACATCATAGTAAGTGATAGCCCAGTCCAAATATGGCCTTGAATTAAAAGTAGTATTTTGATTAAATGTTTGTGTTTATCTGCGTGTCTGGCTGCAGTAACGTGTTCAAATTGTGATAGAAAGTGTGAAAGCCTTGCAAGCATCAAGCCAGCTGTTCCTAATATGAGGGCACAGATTAAGTCCAGACACTCCCTCCCTAATTCCATCACTCTAACTATCCTCCACTCAGCACCCCCACTCTGTTAACACCCGTCTCCACTGACGACGAGACTAATGGATGGCCATGTGACCTAGATATACACCAATAGGCTGTCGCCAAGTACACTATGGTGATGTGTGTAAGTAATGAATGCACAGATTATGTAGAGAGAAGGATCACCCATATGTAAGATGTGCATTTCTTCTTTCTTTTCAGTGCAGTTCAGCCCCCACTTTTTCTACAGTCATCCTTTTCATCTGTACAATGTTCACTCCCCCCCAAAAATAATCATTGAATTCCTCATACATACTAGCACAGCATGTATAATTCCGCCATAATCATTCACAATACAAAAATGAATTTGATTTGAATGTCCTTACATAATTTAAGTTGGTGGGGAGTTTTTCCATAATATGCATGGTCATTAGGTAATGTACTGATTATTTCTTCATCGCATTGGCATCAATTAACAGCTTTTTACCAATCCAGCAGAGACACCATGACACATTTCCTTTTTTAATGTCCTAAAAGCTATAAAGAACAATGGAAAGCTGACTTGATTAAACTTAAACAAATTAAACAAACAAATTAAACTATGACAACTGTTGTCCTGATTAAAGCTATAGCAACTGTTACCGACTTACTAGAGAAAATGTTTGATAAAAAAAGCTAAACCTCTGCAACTGTATCTATTGCATCTAGGAGGACACATGCAGAAGGCAGAACTAGGTCTACAGTTACTGTTTTAAACAAGATGTGATTTTTTTCTGTGTGTGTGACACTCTGTGGGAGGATGTGTGGTTTAGAAGTTCTATTCTGAATCTTGTGGGAGGGCTGAAAGTATATTTTAAGGAACTCAGATGGAGAAAATGCCTTCCAGCCAGACTTCCCATTTGATCTCACTTAAAATAGAAAGCCTTTGTTCTGCGGGGACTGCGGTGGCCCATAACCGTGGTTCACTATAACTTTGCAAGGCCAACATTCACCCTGCTCTACCCAGGACACCCCTGCATGCTGCTGCAGTGCTGCTTCTACAGTATAGGTCTTTATATTTATTGTCTACACCGTCTTGCTGATCTAATGAAAGCAACTTAGCTGTAAAGAGTCTGGAAATGTTTTCAGAGATTCAGAGAAGTGCTCGCCCAGCTGTGAAAATAGCATAAGGGGAAGATAGGAGCTAAGGCTTTATTAGTAAAGCGGAGTGCCTTCACTATTCCCTAGCTTCACTTTAGACTAGCATGAGACAAAACCTCCTTCTAAACATATAATCAGAAGGTTTCTGTCAGGGAGAAGGGAAGAGCAATGTAAACATAGACTGTAAATGAGACACTGAATTACCTACAAGCAATAGAAAAGAGTGCAAAGACATTCCCTTGCTTTCTCCACTACCTGATACAAATGATCACATGCAGAAACAAACCATGCAGACATGCATGCTGAATTGAAAATCTACAAATACATACACCATTTAAATGTAATACAGTAATATTAATACATATTATCTAATAGCCAAAGTGAAGGAGTCAACCTAAATGAAAACAACTGCAGACAAAAAATGTTACATTCTTAAACAGTCACATTTGTTAATAATCTCCGAGCACAAAGAGCACATTTAAAGCGGACCTAGACCGGAAGTTCCTATTAATGCTGTTTTTTTAGTGTGTAACTGCGTCATTATCTTGTTTATGAAGCCCTGAAGTTGAAACAAACAGTTCAGCCACTGCTGAGAACGCGGTGTTTTATTGTAATCTCGGGCTCAGCGAGATCTCTGAAAATCCAGTTATAGTTACGTAAACAGCGGTTCTCCTGAACAGCGGATCGTCCTGCTCCGGGCACTAGTCCGGGCACATCAGGTTGCGTACATTGAACCGCAGAAGAAGAATAACGTCCATTGTGGAGGTGTTTCACGAGCGACAGTGTCTTCTGACTCTGGGTCTGACTCCGGGTCAAAGTCATAAAAGGGACTGCGGCGGGGAGATGTGAAGAAGCTATTTTTAAACACTGTTAAAACAATGTTTTGATAATGAGGAGCAGTGCATCCACCGTGCCAGAGGGGGGAGCTGCGCTTCTGAGACAGGATGTGCTGAATAGTACTGGCCAATCACAAGACTGTCTTCTGGGGGTGAAAGTTCACTCTGAAACATCGCGGCTGACGAACAGCGTCAGAAAAGAGGATTTCAATCGGCTCGTTTACAGCAACTAGGAGGTTTTTGGCCACAAAAACAAGTTAATGTATGTAAGTAGACCTCCATAACTAACATATATGTGCAACAGGACCACTCTATGTG
The DNA here is from genome assembly GCF_963457635.1 of Microchirus variegatus. Lineage (NCBI taxonomy): Eukaryota > Metazoa > Chordata > Actinopteri > Pleuronectiformes > Soleidae > Microchirus > Microchirus variegatus. The sequence goes on from NC_139809.1 coordinate 27,768,263, forward strand.
ACCTTTAAATCTAACTCTAAAAATGGCCTCCCACTGAAGCCTACTCACTAAATCTTAACAGTCTTGAAATGAAGAACAATTCTACTTATTACACTTCAGACTTGTCATTGAAGATATATCGTGAAGGATTTGTTTCACTTTTTTTTCACACATTTTTTTTCAGAAAATATGTGAAATGGGGAGCAGGTCCCTTGTCACACAGGAGCCGTGTTTGACCCGACAGCCCGAGCCAGCTGGCTGTCTATACGTTTGGTTCCAGGCCAGAGTGGCTGAGTGTGAGAACCAGCCTAAGGCAAGCCTAGCAAGGCTGAGCTGTCGGAGAAAGGCCCTGCATTCGTGCCAAGTAGGGCCCCTTTGTTTACATGAAAATGCAACAAGGATACGTGTATACATGTATATAAATGCAAAGAGACGCCAGCTGAACATTTTAAACATTAAAGGGTCTTAGTCCTTCACTTTGAGAGGCTGTAATTTTAACTCACACCAACAAACCCTCTCATTTCTCTTCTTGGATGATCAAGGACACCCATTGAGCAGCTCCACTTTGGCACCAGAGAGGTTTTTTTTGATGTTGGTGGAGTGAACCAGATGCAGAAACTGTTATTTGAACATGTTCTCTTTCGTAAATGTGTTTTAAGAGATTTAAGGGAGAGAGATGCTGTTCTCTGCTTCCTGCCCAAGGGCAATAGATGAAATTTAGTTTAAAGCTAACTGTGATGCAGCCATGAAGCCGTGCAGTTAACTAAACTTAAGTAAAACTAAATTACATTGAATTCAATGAATTACTTATGTTTTCTATGTTGCGTCCGTACTTCTACTAATAATAATTTCCAGCATTCTGTACACTTAGAGGTGTAATGCTGCCCCCCACAGTCGTAGTCTACTTTCAGCTTCCTCTCCAATTTCAGCAGTCTTTATTCGATTCAATTTCCACTGTAGAGCTTTGGTTTTCTTCTTCTCTGGGCAAGATGTTTTGCATGCTCTCTGCTTGCTCTGCAAAGTGCTACTAGCTGCTTTCTGGTAGGGTGGTGCAACAGACATCGTCTTAGGGTGAATTTACTGTAAGCTTTCACTGTGTATATGTTTAACAACATAACAGGGCTTTACTGAAAGAGACCCAAGAGACATGGGTGCCATGACAAAAATGCTCCAGGCTTGTAGAAGGCTGAAAATAGAATGTGTCTTAGCAACTAAGGCTACAACAATGAAGTGATTAATTGATTCCTAAATTAAACCCCAACTATTTTGATGATCGATTTGAGCGTTGTTGTTTTTTATAAATAATCCAAATTCTCTTCAATGTGAACATTTTCTGGTTTCTTTGCTCCATATAACATTGAAACCATTAAAGCTGAATATTTTTAGTTTGTGGATAAATTAAGAGAAAATCATCATTTTGAGGTTTGGGAAACCTCATTGATGAACGTTTTTTTTAAATTTCTGACATTTTATGGACAAACAATTAAACAAATAATGAAGGAAATAGTTGTTATGAGCAGCCCTGTTAGTAACACCTAACTGTATTCCAAAGCATTCATTTATGTATGAAAATCAAATATAAACTGCTAGCGTCACACAAGGCAATCCAGAAAATTCTACTTCACCTTAAGCTCTACTGTAAATGCCACTACTGCATTCTAATCCCGTAGCAGACAAAGTCAATGCATGAAAAATCAATCTATTGGCCAACATCACTCATCACATTCCACATTGAATATTATATAGCAGGTATGCAAATTGGATTCCTATTCTACTTCAAGTAACTGCAGCCATTCTAAGGTCCTGGTAGAGCTAAAAAACCTATCTGGGGTAAAAGGGAACTAATAGGGTGGAGAGTTTGCAGCAAAAGGTGCATAGTGTTGACACAAAGAAGAAAGGAGGAGAACATTAGCTTGTGTTTAATTAAGCCAATGCAGGGTATAGACTGGACCAAGTGTGGTTATCAGAAGAGTGAGTGTGGAAAAGTCGGCTACTGAGTCTGCCAGCAGAGGCCATGAGGCTGCCCATCCTGAGTGGACAGAGATGGGGTCATTAATCAAGGCATAAATGATAACAAGGTGTCATATAAATGATCTTAATTAATGATGCTATGCAAAGAGCCAGAGGGTGGGAGGCTATTACAGACTCCTCCATCTGAAATATCCTAGTTAATTATGGCTACCTGTCAAACAAGAAATAATTCGTTTATTGAATTTGACATAAAATTTGATGGGAAACTTAGGGAAATAATCCCTACATATTGTTCAAAATGGAGGTGGTAGTAATTCACAGTTTTGGGAATTATTAATCTTATGACGAAAAATGCGACTGACACTGAACCCAGAGAACGCAATGCTGCAGAAATTAGCAAAACAATATAGAACGGCAATAAACATGAATCAAAGTCTGCATTATTACAATCATCCAATCATACAAAAAGTTGAGGGGTGAGGAGTATTTTCAGGGAATAGTCAATTCAACAAAAACATTGTAAAGCTGAACTGACAAAATATTTAAAACATCTCCCTCTGTGGAATTGTTTAAAGCTACATGGCAATTTTCACTACTGTACTATTTAATCTAATCATTTTCCTAATGTGTCGTTTCATTAACGTTTAGGTTCAATCTAGCCATCAAATCCCTGCAATGCTTTTTAGAATCCAACTTTTACAGCAGTAAGTACAATATTATCGACAACCTGACCCCACTTTATAGCATTAGCAGGAATCACCTTCAGAAAATAAATGAGATCCAAGAGCTGACACCCTACTTCTACCTGCGATATCAGCATGGGATTCCCTCTCAGTGAGGAACAACAAGACGGGGAACAAACTGGCTTCACACCAGCTCATGCCTCTCTTATCTGGGAATAAAAAAAAAAACCTTCAAAAACAAACAGAAAAAGCAGGCCAACTGTTCTAGGTTGGACTGCTGAGCACTCTCACAGTCACAGACAAACTGCTACTGTGAGACTTGCTCACGATGTATAAAACATTTAATCGGGTCAAACTGCTGAGAATGCAAGTTCTGTGCTTTGTCCCAGCAGTCACTTGATAGTCGTGTCACAAGCGAGCAAAGAAACTAAATGAACATAATGTAATGAGGCTAGACTATTTCTGTAGGTCTGGTGAGTGAACAGCCCCTATTCTCCACTTACACTCTAGTCAGGATGAACTACACTCAGGTTTTCCCAGCATTTCATCTTTAATAAAGAGCCTTCATTATAGAACAGCTTTAAAAGAACAGCTTTTCACTATGTATTAGTGTTTATCAGCAGCTGCTCGATTTGCCAGTAAATATGAGGTTACAATACAGCACTGCAACTGGATCAACAGATCAGGAATGGAGCAAAGCACTGACAGATTATATTATATTACTACAAGGAAATATATTTAAAAATCAATACTTCATCAAAGAAGTACAGATAGATAATAAGTTGAAAACAATTTAGTAACCTCACTAACCACAAACAAATACTACTTATAGCACAGGCCTGAGGAGTCTGTTTGAACTTATTCAGCATTAATCATAATCCGTTTGGATCACAACATGAACTAAATGGAAAGCATGGTATAAATAAACATACTGTGCACCCCTGAAATTTCAGAACCCAACAGCAGATCCCAGGCAATTCAGTGACAGACACATGAACTTATCTGAAACAGGATCTCAATCATCCACACAACTCAGTGTTTTTATATTTGCTAATTTTTCCCAGGTGGTAGTACCTGTCTTGCAAACAGTCACATTTTTGTTTACCTTGGGTTGTGCTCTTCCCTTAGGAAACTGAAGTGAACATTTCCATGGTTGCATGTTTTGTTTGACATCTGTATGCTGTTCTAAAAAGAACTAATGGTACTAACCGGCTCCCATGCATCATTAATATACAGCGAGAGTCTCACATTAAGCACAAAGGTGGTTAAAACCACTCCAACCATCAGGAACCCGATGAGTAAACAACAACTTCACTCTGGCTCACTCAGTGTTGACCTCATTAAACTATACTTTGCTTTGCTGATCAAAAGAGGATGCTGGGTAGTCTACTTTGTGTGAGTGTGTTCAGCAATACTAATAACAATTGATATTTAGCATATTAACACTACTGTTAATTTATTCTCATGGCAACCCATTTAGATATTCTTTTGTATGATTGTGTGACCGTCTACCGACTACTCTTTCATAAACTAGCTGCAGACTTACGTATGGTCTGTACTAATTCAGATTATGGTCTATAGATCTCATTATTCTGTCAGTACAGCAAGTAATTCATTCATTAAATGATAATGAATGAATTACTTGGGAGGATTAAACATTGAAAGGGGACCAGGTTTGCTATTAAACAAAATTTCACTATTTGGGTTTTGTTTTGTTATTTAGTTCTACAACAATATGAACAAAAAAGTGAATAAGCCTTTAAATGTTTGAACACGTTTCTGTTGTGTGACCAAATTATCTCTGCGAAGGAGTTTTCAATTTTGGCAACCTTAGTCTGTCTGTTCAGAAAAAAGAAGAAATGTCACTCAAAAAAGATACAATTCTGGGGAAGGAGATTAAGGCTCAAGTTAAGCACATATTAGATTATAGTTAACTTTTGCATGATAGGAGAACATATTGATACTGTCGGAAACCAAACTGAGCAACCTTGGTGAAGGTTTGTACTCTTTGTGCTTTCTCCTGTACCAAGATGTAAGTCTTGTAGATGTGCAAGTCAAAGTGAAACACATAATGGTAATATTTCGGTATTTAGGTGAGCATCTACTATATGATAGTATAGTATATGATTTTATCATGCATTCTGATAAATAGATCTGGCAGTAAGTTGACTGTGGTAAATTTCCATAACAGGGATAAATGTAAATTTGATGCGAGTGCAAATGCTTACCAAAATGTAAGGTTAAGATATTTAAGTTTATTGAAGTAATTTCAAGTTAATTCAAAGCAGGGGTTCTCAAAGTTATGATACCTGAGGGCCAATTTAGGAACCCAACATTGGACTGAGGGCCGCCGAAGGAAGAAAAACGAAAAAAAAAAAAAGAAGAAATCCCATTTGTAATAACTTTAATGACCAGATTACCAGACAGCGTTAAGTAATATAAGCGTTAATATAATGTAATTTAAGCATTAATATAATAACACTTCATAATTTACTAGGTAATTACCCAGTATTTTGGCCATTGTTCGTACCTTACCAAGTACCAATACCAAGTAACACATTTCTGTTACCATATATTAACTGGGTAAATAGCTAGTAGGGCTGAACGATATATCGCATTTGCGATAATATCGCGATATGATCAAGTGCAATTTTCTAACCGCAAAGGCTGCGATTATACGCTGTTCACGTGACATGCGCGTGTAAAACATGTGATATAAATATAATGAACGAGATCGTCTAACCACAGACGCTGCACTCTGGTCACATGCAGGCTCCCTGCGCTCTCACATGCGCGCGTTGCGGAGGACGAGTCACGGCCCGTTTTTGTGAATGGAATAGGTGAGGGCGGGTCGGTAAGGTGACTATGGAGCTTCGGCCGCTGTCCGAACAGCTGTTCAGTGACTGTGCGTGTCCAAGCGTGTGTGTGTGCGCGTGTCGTGCGAACGAGCTTGCGCTAATGTTAAGAACGGGGGTGGACACAACAATAAGCAGTCTACACGATTGAAGACGGCATCTCACCCAGTCAAGATCCTACACAACAAGCGCAGGTTCAAAAACCTGAGTCGTCTGGAGACACATCTGTGCCAGCGGAGAGTTTCTCTCTGCTCCGTTTTTTTTTTACCCTCATTTTTATTATCGCTGCTTTGATGTTCAATAATGGACAGTTTTTGAGCCTAAAACGACGTAGTACACTGTAGAATAGTTAGTTTCCACCCCGCATTGCTGCGGTTGCTGCTGCTGTAAAAAAAATATGTATATATATATATATATATATATATATATATATGACTTTAATGTAATATAGTATTGGCCATACTTATGATGTATTGCTTGTCCCTGTTTAATAATACAGAAGATTAAGACCTTTAAAAAATAATCGCATCGCAATCGCAATATTGGCACGAAAAATCGCAATTAGATTATTTTCCATAATCGTTCAGCCCTAGTATCCAGTAATGTCCAATAAACATTTAACAAGCTTAGTAGCTCCTGGATTAAAACTATCAAGTGTAATTCATTGCGGGCCGCCAAAAATGTTTCTGCGGGCCGCCATTGGCCCCCGGGCCGCACTTTGAGAACCAATGATTTAAAGCATACAGTATGTTTATACTATACTATAATGACATATATTGCAAAGGCAGAGTAACAGGACATTTGAGAGAAATATATTTTTTAAATTCCATTCCCAATGAGTGGGCACAACGATGTGTGCACAGTTCTAAGGCTTATAAAAAAAAAAGGAACTCAAGAGATAAGGGAGCTATGTAACCAGTCATTCAATCAGTTGAGGAAAATACACTGTCAAGAATTTGATGAGGGCAGCCAGGGCTGCCGCTGCAGGGTACAGGACATTTTTGCCTGGTTAATGTGTAATTTGCTGTTAAACCTCATACGTCTTCATTTTGCACACGCCAAGATAAAACAGCTTGTGCAAGGTTGAATCCAAACACTTCCTAACTGATAAAAGGTAGGCAAGTGCTGCTTCACAGCGTCAACAGTGCAGCCAGCTACCATGATAGGACCGTTTCTGAAGTAAGCACAACACCATTCTGGGATGCCAAAAGTACAGACTGCAAGCTATTGTGTCATTACTACTACAGATTTAATGTGGAGGAATCACATTTAATTTGTGAACAGTAGGGGATACATTCATCGAACTCAAAGAACACAGGGTTTTTCGATCATTATACCCAATTCACAAACGTGCTAACAGCTGTTTGTCTGAGAAACTAAAATACAGAGTAAAAAGGAGCCAAAAAAAAAGACAATTGACTAGTCATTAGACTTACTTTCTGCTACTGTATGAAAGATCAATATGTACTCCAGACAAACTGCCAATTTACTTATCTCGCTGAAGAATCCTTCTGTGGCCAACTGTCATTGTAAAACCTCAAATATTTACTCCCATCTAACTCAAATTAACCAGACACACCCTGTACACGGCTGAGGTCTGTCAGTGTCTTTTAGTGCTGCCTTCTCTCTGAGACTTGCAATGACACACACAGTTGCTCACATAAACTTGCAGAAGCCACCAAAACAGATCTTAGTGTCA
>NC_139809.1:27780449-27863449 GCF_963457635.1 Microchirus variegatus
TTAGGATAAGAGCTGTCACTGACGCCCTAAAAACACTTGGGTAGAAACAAGACCATGGATGATATAACCTACAAACATATTACGCAGGATGTGTAAATGAAATTTTAGCCACAGTAAGGAAAGAAAAAATGTAATCATAGGTATGAAGTGACAGTGTTAAACTTAATTGGAAATGCTTGCAACGTCAAGAATTGAGTAAATGTCACATAGGCCTTTACACCAGGTAATGTACTGCTCTACACTCATTTCCACAGGTTTTCAAGATCTGCTTGAGCCGTGATTTGCTATGACACAAATACATTCAAATAATCTATTAACATGAATGTTTTACTCAATGTGAAGCTCATAATTCTGCATAGTAATAGTAAAAAAAAACGTATGGCTGTGGGCAGCCAGGTTTTTAAATTAGGCAGTAATCACCTGGTTGTCCATCAAATGTTACTGAAGCATTATAGTAAAGCAGGTTTATAAAATTCAGGAGCTGAGAGAGGGAGAACAGGGAGCATCAATTCAAGACAGGTATATGCTAATAAGCACTAAATAAATGTACATTATGTTCTGTTCATTTGCTCACACATTTATACCCACATATGCCTATTCTCTCTCATGGGAGTTAGTTGAACATTTTAAAATCAATAGAAATAAACATGCGTTTCCATCACTAACACAAAAATACCATAACACCAAAGCGAGCTAGTGTCAACCTGGGACAGGAAAATATTCAATCTGATCAATCACTAATCCACAGTTCCCCTGTGCTTCCCACTGCCTGATCGTTTCCTCTGGTGGAGAATATTGTTTACATTTCAACTGTCTGCGTTCAACAAACAGCATCCCCTGTTAAGTTCCTAGTTTACACATAGGTGGGTGGAGCAGCCAATAAACCTTCCCCAGCAGTGAAAAATATAGACAAGATTAGATGAGGACAGTCCTCCATCATCTAAAGCATTATAACTTCACATTATAGAGATTCCCTGACAGTTTTAGAAAAACATATTTGTTTGCTCCTGCACAAGATACAAAGATCAATATCAATTCCATGTGACCGCATGCAATAGAGAGATCAGACCAAGATGCGTGCATATAATTACAAAAGAGAGGAAAGAGACAGAAAAGGCTGGAAACCAGGAGACAAATGCAGGAGGGAGGGGTGAATGATCAAACACTGCTTTAAGATGTTTCTGCATCCCTGATTCTGATTGACATCTCATAAATATCTTAGAAAAACAAATATTATTCAAACTGTTTATGGCCACTATTATGAGTCAAATCAAAGCTAACAATGAAATCCTTTTAGAGTCACCGCTCACATTTCACTGAGATGAAGTACTACTTTAAGACTGAAGTCAGACAATGATCCCATTTCATGGAAACAGTCCATGCTGTGAAACCTGAGGTCTGCCTTAAAGGTTAAGTCGACACTCGGCTCCTTGAAGCTGCTTGGCAAAGACAGTTTAAGTTAGAGTATCACAACTTTCCTTTTGGTGTAATTTAACATCACCGACTACTCCATTAGCAAAACAAACTGCAGACACTTATAAATAAAATACTGACACTTGAGCATTTGTTTTCTTCGTGAAAAAAAGTGGTGTATTTTCATTAACAGTAATTAACTGATTTGTTTGTGGCTAATGAAAAACCATGACATAAAAATATCAGCAACCAGATGCCAAAATTTACAGCCAAGGCTGACTCAGAGATTACCATGATGACTCTCCAGCTACAGCTTTAACAGGCTGGTGTTATAACCAATGACATAATCAAGTCTTGCAGGAACACTTCTTTCATAATAAAAACGCTGTTTAAAGTATGTCTAAAACCCAAAATAACCATGATGTGAACTAAACACAATTAAGCCCTCAAACCTGCAGATTTTAAACAATGGACATGGATTATTGCGCTTTGAGGTGAGAAATATCTAATGTTTGAGATAATAACGTGATTGTTGTTTTAAAGATATGCAAATTGACTATTTAAACAACTTCGCAAAAACAAATAAAACACACACTGAAACTCCATAGACTGAGGTGGAAGCCGATTCAGTGTCACATGACCACTAGTGCGTGGGCCTACATGGTCACATAACCTCTGGCTAGCATCCTCCATGCCACACAGGTTAGCCTTGTGTGTTTATGTTAATAGGGAGAAAACAGAGACATCATCCCCCAGCAACTAAATCTTTGAAAGTGTTTTATTATTTACTCTTGCTTGTTTGCTGCACAATTTACGTTTCAACCGAACATCTGAATGTTTACCCAGCGTTCAATGTTTCTACACTGTGGTCCTGTTGCACATAAATGTTAGTTATAGAGGTCTACTTACATACATTAACTGGTTTTTATGGTCAAAAACCTCCTAGTTGCTGTAAACGAGCCGTTAGAAATCCTCTTTTCTGACGCTGCTCCCCAGCCGCGATATTTCAGACTCAACTCTCACACCCAGAAGACAGACTGTCTTGTGATTGGCCAGTACCCGGAAGTGACATATTCAGCACACCCGCTCTCAGAAGCGCAGCTCCCCCCTCTGGAACGGTGGATGCACTGCTACTCATTATCAAAACGTTGTTTTAACAATGTTTAAAAATAGCTTCGTCACGACTCCCCACCACAGTCCCTTTTATGACTTTGACCCAGAGTCAGACCCAGAGTCAGAAGACACTGTCGCTCGTGAAACACCTCCACAACAGACGTTATTCTTCTTCTGCGGTTCAATGTACGCAACCGGATGTACCCAGAGCAGGACGATCTGCTGTTCAGGAGAACCGATGTTTACGTAACCGGACCAGGTTTTTTCAGAGATCTCGCTGAGCCCGAGATTACAATAAAACACAGCGTTTTCAGCAGTGACTGAACTGTTTGTTTAGAACCTTCAGGGCTTCGTAAACAAGGTAATGTCGCAGATACACACTAAAAAACAGCGCTAATTGGAACTTCTGGTCTAGGTCCGCTTTGAATTTTTACTTGAGTGCTAACGTTTGCTGAAAATAAGAGTTGATTACCTTAAACATTGTGACAATTGAAATAGATCTGTCAGCAAAAATGAATGACTTAAACTTCAAATGAAACTTTTAAAAGGATATTGACTAATCATCTTTACTGTCAAAACGCACCAAAACAATGCAGCTATTATTTATTTTTTTCGTCCAAATCACCCACTCAAGTTGTCCCCATACATTTTCTAGGACTGGATGAACAAAGTTTTTGAAGATCATAAAGCAGACATATGTGCCACAGCCTCGCACAAGTGATACTGTTCATCCAACTTGTACACAGTACAGACAAACACAGCACAGACAGGAAACATTCACTGTTAGACAAATGTTAGTAATTTAGTAAACTCACAGGGCTCTCTGCTTTATAATACCTCTATATTAATCCACACATAAACCTTTCATTAATCCGTTCTTCCCGCTGTGCTTCTTCACAGTACTACATTAGAGGGACTCCTGAAAGAGCTCCTACGACTTCTACAAAATAAAACCACAGGGATCAGAGAAAAGTTTACACCAACAGCAGCTCCATACATTGTGCTGGAGATGAGTGAGAGGTGGTGGATGGCGATTGAAGAGGAGTTATCTTCCATGAGAATGCTCCGGCAGCCACTGGCTTTGTCAAAGAGCAGTGGAACCATGGCGTTAAACTAAGTCTATAAATACACAGCAGTCGCCCAGCAGCCTAAGGACAAATGTCAACAGGTCAGAGGTTAATTGTAGACCCTAAATCTTTGTGTGTAAGACGGATGTAAACAACAGGCAGCAAAGAATATAAAAAGGTCAAGTATGTAAAATACAGATGAATATATTTTTCCATTTAACGAACAGCAGCAACAAGGTTTCACAAGCAAAATGTGTCGCATATATAAAGATATGCAGGCAACAGGAAGATGTAAACAGTCTACATTCAAATGCAGACAAATATCTAATAAATTATCCTGAGGATAATTTTTGCAGTGTGCTATTTGGTAAAAAAATTATTTCTGCTAATATCCAATGTTTATACTTGCTGTTGCCACTTTTATGGTGAACCAAGTCACTCTTTTTGTTGTTACTGCTCTTTTATAATTATTTTCATCCTTTCTTTTAAGTATTTTTTTTTTTTTACTTTGTATTAATGCTTTATTCTGTGAACTGTCCTTGGACGTCTTTTTTTAAAATTATTTTTTTAATTATTATTAGTGTTGGTTGATTAATTGAAACGATTACAGTGGATGAACAGTTTTTAAGCACTTTGCAAAATGCATGATCTCTCATAATAGAAACACTGTTTATTTGCGATCCATTTAATGTGATTGACATAGTTTCAGAAAAGCTTTGCCTTTGCCTGCTGTAATAAGAAAAGGAGAAACTTATTCCCAATATTAATGTGCTTGTATCCTGTCATCAGCACAAAAGAGCCAATACTAAAATATTTAAAGCTGGACCTCGTGTAATCAAAACGTCAAGGCCTGGTTGATGAGTTTTCACAGGGAAACGTGGCTTTCTCTTTTAAAGAGACATGTTTTTTTTTAACTTGAACGCCAAAACCACTCAAGATCAAGGAGAGGGAACCTTGGCACACTAGAGACCGCTAAAAGTGCATTTGCTCTCAGAGAGAGATTGAATATGGAGCACTGACGTACGCCGACATGGCCTAGTATGTCAGTGAGATTTTCCATGGAAACGTAAAAATACAAAAATGCCCTGTCTGAAGAAAATTGGAGGACTCACAACACAACCAGATATAAAGGGCTCATTGTAAGGTCATGAAGACACATTCTTCTTTTAAGGAGACTAAACTTTTCATGAATATCATATTTAAGCTCAATTGATCTCTGTAAATGCATAACTTTTTTAAAATGTTTAGACCAAAACCAAATTTCTTTTTTATTATTTTTGTCTTTTTTAGCAAAAGTGGACAGTGTGTGGAAAAACACATACTGATTTACGGTTCATCTCACACCAGAAGAACATAAATGAGGATCAGAATATTCCTGAACGTGGTGAATGGGAGCTGGTGAGAAGAACTGAGATCCAACCAGCTGTATATATAGTAAGGGCCATAAAAGAAGAGTGATATAATGGAACAAAAGGCACCGTCTATCCTTGTGCAAAGCACATGTAGCTGAAATAGACATGACATGTCAATTGGGTTAGTAGCTTAGTTGGTAGAGCTGGTGCCCTGAGGGGCAGAGGGCCCAATTGCAGTGACCTAGGTTCAATTCCACCTGTGGTCCTTTGCTGTGTGTCTTCACCGGCTTGTCCTTCTCACATATCTGCTTATAAGTTTTGGATTTTTTGTCATCATATTACCCTAACCCAGGGGTTCTCAAAGTTTGGATACCTGAGGGCCAATTTAGGAACCCAATATTGGACCGAGGGCCACCAAAGGACAAAAAAGAAGAAAAAGAAAAAAAGAACGAAATCCCATTTGTAATAATTTTAATGACCAGATTGCAGTTATACAATTTAGTGTAAAGTAATATAAGTTAATATAATAACGCTTTATATGGAGCAGTATTTTGGCCATTGTTCTTACCTTCTAATTAAAGGTTAATACCAAGTAACACATTTCTGTTACCATCTATTTACTGGGTAAATAGCTAGTAATTTGGTGCTGTAGCTACCTGCTCATTACCAGCTTAATAACCCAATAATACACGAAAAATTCACCATATAGAAACCAGGTAAATATCCAGTATTTGTGTTTACACTTATTGGTCTGTATCCAGTAATGTCCAATAAACATTTAACAAGCTTAGTAGCTCCAGAAATGTTTCTGCGGGCCGCCATTGGCCCCCGGGCCACACTTTGACAACCAATGCCCTAACCCTAATCCTCAACAGAGAAAAGACTGGAAATAGGCAAAGGAATGAATATGGTATGAGAAAAGGCAATGATGCAGAATTATGGATACCAACAACCGTGCGACACAAAAAAAATAGAAAATGTAAGAGGAGAAAAACAAAATTGATGGTCTTGGTTTACTCGTTTATCGCCTTCGACCCTGACACCACCAGGATCCCCTGGGCCGGTGGCTTCATGTTTAGCAACATTTACAGTATGTGTTTGGACATCTGTTGCTGTGCCCTCCTGCTAGAAAAAGCAGTGATAAAAAAAAAAACCAGCAAAAACCACCCACAGAAAGTGACTCAAACAGCTCCTCACATTCTCATCACCCTTTCTCTTTTCTGCTTTCCATTGACTATCACTCTTTCCTCATTTGTCATTCATAGCGGGGCAAAGCCGCCACAGTTCTAGTTGATAGGCTTAGGGACCAAAGCCATTAAATATCCCCGCCCCGATTAGTGCAAAGTGGACTGTTGCATGGCAAGACTTAACTTGTGTGGGTGTGTTGACAGATCACCATAGATAACCTCCCATCATTAGAGAAGAAAATTCTAAAAGTTGTAAAAGAGTTTGTAAATTTGACACTAACTAATGTTAGATTAAAGACAGAGTCTACTAATGTAAACATGCCACTGTGTCATTAAATAGTCACAATATATAGTTTATTCAAAATATGATCATTTAACTTAAGTTACCTCATCTATCAACATAATGCCAGTCAGTCATATTCAGTCTCTTGAATGTCAAACAACCATTTCGTCTGAAATCCTACAAGCACATGAGGTTTTTCTAAATATCATATATAGACCTTTTCAAGGTCCCTGGTACATAAGATGTAGAATATTTGAAACAACATGGAAGTAAATGGTAAGCCAAGTATGTTTGTTATTAATTCCATGAACTATTTTCTACTCTGCAGAAATGACCTTGAAATGTCTGATATGTTACCATCTGAGCTATTGGCCCCGCTTGCAGTCCGACATTTTGTGGTCATTCAATATCAGATCAATTGCAGTCTAATGCGAGTCAGACAGAGAATCCTAATACTGGTTATTAACCCTTTATTGTTTCATGTGACCTAATCTGAAAGATGGGATTGAGTACAAGTGCATAGAGATCACAAAAATTATGAAGCGATGAGAAAAGCTTTAAAAAGTGGTTCACCTACACTTTACTTCTTGCAGTCTGGTAATCACTTCCTCTTATGCTTATTTTTATTCTAATGAGATTATTTTTTTCCACAAATCCTCATAAGGGTTTTCTCTATGAACTAAAGCACACTTCTATGTCACTTCAAGCTCAGCTCAACATAATACCACATGATTAAAGATGATGATAATGATATAGTGGCAGTCTACAATTTACACATTTATTCATAATCTCATCCAAGTCCAAAATCAAAATATTCTTCAATGGTCAATCTCAAGCCTTTTCAAAAAGTAGTGACTCATATGTGAGCAGGGCATTTCACCGTTGAAATGGAAACCTTTTCAGTTCCTGTGTACCCAAAGAAACTGTTTCCAAATGACTGAGATCTGCTCGCATGTCTGCAATACACCAGTGTTGGAAATGTCTATTTCTGAAGTCTAGCTCAGTAAAAACCAATTAATTATTAATAGCGATGGGCCATAATCAAATTTGAGGACAAAGCAATACTTGATCTTTATCGAATATGTATCACTATAATCCAGTTAAAGAATGAAAATGATCTAAAAAAACAATCTCAATTTCCAGCTCTGCTCGTCTACATGCTGGTGTGTCCTTGGGCAAGGTGGTGTCGCCACAGACACCACCAAACACCGCCTCTAACCCTGGAAGTCAAAAGTGAGCACTTATACTTCTCCGACTGCGTATGCGTTATCCGACTGCGTAACCACGGAGACACCTCGAGTAGATCTACCGGCCACAGACACCGCCACCCACCACCCCTAACCCTGGAAGTCAACCCTAACCCTATTTTTTTTTTACAATTTTTAAGCCATTTTCCAGCTTTTTCACAAAGGCCTCTACTCTGCCTCTCCGATAACCCTCTGGGCCCTCCCTCACACTCACTGTTAAGCAACCCCTGATGACTGCGCTGGCAGCGTGTGAATGGGTATGAAAGATGAGTGATATAAAATGCGCTGCACATAGATGTGCTGCATAAAAATGTGAGTGAAAATCTGTAGTGTAAGCAGCTCTGTCTGGTCATCGAGACTAGAGCAGTTCTCTATTGATAAAGCTTTAGCATTAAACACATAAGGCAACACAAGTTGACCCATGCTGAAGATGTCTTGACCTGTGCAATCTAGTATTTGAGTAGATCTATACGTCTACTACTCACCAATAATGGTCTTCTATAGAGCTGCAGGAGGCAGAATGTCTAGAAAAATTGCTCTCTCTCCTGAGCTTGTCTCATTAGATGAGCACGGTGAAACACCTTCCTCAATGTTTAGGAGATGTTACCTAACCCTAAGGGAACGTTCTCTAAATATTATTTTGGTTTGGCTGTTACTAACCTTAGGGAGAACCTTAGGGGGAACGTTATTTGAACGCTGTGTGTTGGAAGGGGTCTGTTCACTTGTGCATCCCACTAAAGGGACCTTCATGCAGAGAAGATGTAGTTAAAGAGCCGTGAGCTGTGATTCGTCAATGTCCCCTGAAACATTACAGATTTAGCTGTAAAGCTGTAAAACAATAAAAAAAAAAAGCTGTGAATGGAGCCCAGAGGTCACATGACTTACATTATGATGAAAGGTTATTATGCTATAGTATGGGCAAGGATGCCAATACTGCCTAATGTACCTTTATATTACGTGGTGTTACACTATATTATGTCAATGGTATTTAGAGTAATGGAGATTGTTTTGTTGATGTGTACCATTAGCCTCTGGGGTTATTCCACCCTCATAAATGTCACATAAGCCGATATGCTTAAGTTATCCGCACAATGATTGCTCCTTTGACCAATTGACCAACCCAGTGCCCTGTCACACTCAAAAGCAGGAAGGGAAATCCTAATAATAAATAGGAGGAAATCAAACCGATGCCCCTGCCCTTGTGTGTCACCCCTGACATCGGCTAAATCCAGGTTATAGCCACAGAAACAAGCGACAGCCGGACCGCAGCCGCATGTGTGCTCCGCTAATGTGGGGATGAGGTGGCTAACAGTACTAGCCACCTCATCTTGCCCAGACAGATAACGTTACTACGACCACTGACCACATTCCTCCGTACACTGCGTTGTTACGATGTCCACACAACTACTGACGCCTCGACTCTCAGCAACAAAAAAATAAAAAAAATACACACCCTCCATATTCTTCAAGTCAATGCTACTCAAGCTAGCCAGACATAAGTTGGCACATTAAACGTCGGCTCGTTGAAAGAAACGCTGCTAAACGTCGCAGGAAAACACTTAAGTTGTCTCGTTAGCGCGGTGGTAGCAGGACAGCGATTGAAAAACGTGAAACTCACTCCGTGTCGACCGTGGCGGCGCTCACGCAGTCGTTCCCCAGCTCGGCGTCATAGCACGGGTCTGTGGGAGAGAGCGGCTCTGCCTCGGCGGGGAGCAGCAGTCGGGCTGTGGCGGACGACGGTGAGAGTGCGCCGGAGAAGTTGCTCTGTTTCAACATGGAGAGTGTGGAGTGGACTGGACCCTCCTGCTGCTGCTGCTGCTGCTGCTGTGGATCACCAGACTCTTGCTCCTGCTGCCAGACTGTGGTTTCCTCAATGTGAGATCTGGCGACACCTGTGGCCGCAGTGGTGTATGACACCTGCTGCATGACACATACTCTCTTACCACTGTGATAACAGTAAAAGTAACAATAATAATCATAAAGTACTTAACCACCTACTGTATGGGTAATCAATGCCTACAGTTAGGGCTTCAATATCATATGTTGATATAATGTTTTCTTTATGAATTGTTGGAGGCAAAACACATACTCGCAGAGATTGTTCCCCTTATTCTCATCCAATTCTCATCTTACTTCTTTCATTTGTTTATACTTACATTCCCTGTATATTGTATATATTTCCAGATTGTCTACTTTATTATTGTATTTTATTTTTTTATTATTGTTTATTGTATTGTTTATTTTATTTCATTTAGCTTATTGCCTATTTACTGTTGTATTTTATTTATATCTGTATATCTAGCTCTTGTTTCCTCATGCTCCCCCCGGGGATTAATAAAGTATTCTGATTCTGATTCTGATTCTTAGACGTGGGAAATGCAGTCTCCTTAACTTTCACACAGAAGCAAAACTCAGTCTTTAGTTTGTAATTTAATTTGTCTTGATAACTATTAATGTCAAATTATTGAAAACTTTTTTTTTATTGTGATAAGATTTCCCCCTCCATTATGCCCAGCCCTGCTGCCAGAAAATGCACCACTTCAATCAGAAGCTGAAACATGTCGTAATCCATCGTTGGTGGATTTACTGGGACATATTAAATTTGGATCACCTAGTTATTGTCCTATTTTAATTTCATTTCCTACTCGCAGGTTGGATAATGCAGTTCAGTTCTCCGTGTGCTTTTTTTTTTTTTTTTTTACTGCAAATCATAGCACAGGAAATGAGAAGGAGACGTTCAAATGCCAAATCTATTTTAGCTCTAACTGGTGCATCTGAGAGACGTGGAATCAGGATGATGAGGAGGTGGAGGTGGAGGGTGTGAGGTTAAAAGTGGGGGAAAAGGGAAGGAACGGCACAAGCTGTTGTAAATGACAAAATAAATATCACCACTTTTCAGCGAGGAGCCTCCTGAACGGTGCAAATACATTTGATTTTAAGACATTTTTGAATTGCTGAGCGCAGGCCTGATCTGAGCTGTAAAATGGAGTCTGTGCAAGACACTCTATGTCAGAACTTATTTTCTCATGAAATAAACAGATATGGCATCATTTATTCATCCTTTGAGGGTGCACTTAGGTACCTGCATTGCTCTGAATAATGCAACGGAGTGCCAACTCAATCCTCCACTGCACGCGCACGCAGCTGCTTTGCTCCTTTTGACCGTTTCTGTTTGACGGAACAATTATGAAACAATTTGCATAATGAAGCAATCAGTGTCACATGTGGCGGCGCGACACAGTTGTGTTTTCAGCGACGTTGGCCTGAGAGAAACAGAAAGCAGCGTACTATTTAAAAATCACAATTGTGAACATATTATCATGTTGAATGTCAAAAATGACATATAACTTTATAGATGTTGTTGGATTAATGCCACTTTTATTCACACAATGATTCAAACCACACACTTCATAAGCAAACACATCCATGATGTGGTGTAAAACATCTTCAATGCCATTTTGTTTGACAGACTTAAAGATATACAAATATTAAAAACCTTACTCATATTGCATTACTTTTGCATTGTACCAGCAAGCATCTTATAAAGCAAATAAAATACAGTAGTTAAAATAAATGCCTATTCTTTTTTTTTTTTTGTTTATTCAAAATGTGCTTTTAAATGTGTTTAAGTACGAAACAAATGAAAGATGAGTTCCAAAAAAGGCGTCTGGACAACTGCACATATCAGTTTTCTTAGAAAAGTTAGAAAATAAACTTTCTGCTCCTCTGGTGATTTCAATATCACAGGAAGTGTCTCTGTTTCTATGATACATTTATAATGCAATTTAAAAAA
This sequence comes from Microchirus variegatus, assembly GCF_963457635.1. NCBI lineage: Eukaryota > Metazoa > Chordata > Actinopteri > Pleuronectiformes > Soleidae > Microchirus > Microchirus variegatus. The sequence continues at coordinate 27,791,905 of NC_139809.1, forward strand.
AATGACTTCATCAGACGACACACTGATGCAGAATGGATTATCTACATTTAAAAATAAAATGTTTACTATTGACTTCCTGAGCTTTGCATGAGCTAAAATAGTTGAAGATACCCATAAGAGAATAGTATCATATTCAAACAAAAATGTGGACAGTATATCAATGCAGAGACAGACAGAGACAAATGCATCCAGTGCATTATTTGCTACAGTGCACGCACATACAAATTATCCTTCAGTAATTAACAACGAATCATTGCACAGTTCAAATTGGTTCAGGTGTGCAAAAAATGCAGTACAATCTGACAGAAAAACTATGATAAAACAGTCCATGATTTTCTTTTGGATTATTTCTTTCCAAAAAACAAAATAGAAGAATGCCACCTAGTGGTATTTAAGTGCACATGTTTTCAAAAGGTACACAGTATTTATACCAGCATTCCTTTACATAGCCACTCGGATTGTAATATGCCTTTGCAAGCATCCAACATATTACCTGAGCTGAAAAACATAATCATCAATAAATTCATATACAGTAGTAAGCAAACGGAAATAAATTACAATGGATCAAAACAAAAGTATTCACTTATGGAAAAGAATCTAAGACAGAACTTTACATATAAACAACAAAGTCTTTGGACAGTGATCATCCCCACATACAATTTGCTCCTTCATCAAACATTCAAATAAATACAATAAAATGGCATATTTGAATCCATAAAGTTACAAGGTCTATAACAAGACAGGTGTATAAAAATAAATACAGCTACATCTATTGAAAGCAATCCCTTTACAAATATTTGCTCAGTTTTGTGCAAAGAGGACAGGAGGAAGTAGAGGACCTGAGCAGTTTTGGAGGCCTAATTATTGTTGTACCCGTTTTTGTAATGACCTTTTCTGGGGTCTATGTTCTCATAAATGGAGAATGCAGCTGCGTTTTGGTAGATTAGATCCACATTGGTTCCAGTTCTTGACTTGATGATGTCCATGGCACACTGGTTTAAGAACACATACTGATCCTGTCAAAACAGCAAAATACAGAAAATGGCTGGTGTTGAATTATACTGATGATATCCAATGACATGTATAACCATGGACTGATAAAATGTGAACGCAGCCTTCTGATTTGCAAGGTGAGTCTAACCTTCAATAGAACATGGTGTCAATTTTGTAAATTACAAGGAAGATATGTTCCCATTTACAAAGGTACAAAACATTTAGTCTCAGGTATTTGGAACTAAAAATTCTAGTATTTCACATGGAACATGTCAAGATCTAGGTTAACACCCTCACTTATACAGATATGGGATGAACAGGCGGACACTGGGGTGATCTGGAAGAGTCTGAGCGTTTATTTCTCTCAACAGGCTTGGAACACAACACATATTTTACCCCACTTCATAGTGACTAATGCTAACTCTGCCCGTACACCAGCTTCTCTCTCTCCACACACACACACTCAGTGCTGCTCACTCACTCTCTCTCTCTCCCTGCATGTACACCGGCTCTTAAAGGGGCCACAGCATTCTTGCTATAGAGATGGGAATTTCACACATTTTTAGAGTCGATTGTCGAGGTCCACGAGTCGACTTTTTTTTTTTTTTTACAGCAGCAGCAACCGCAGCAATGCGGGGTGTAAACTATTCTACACTGTACTACTTCGTTTTAAAGGGATACTTCACCGATTTGAATGTGGCTTTGTATTGCTAGAATAGCAGTAGTATTTTTTAGAAAATGTGCTTCCCTCCCTCAGTTTTTCACTGACTTGTAAAAAAATCAGTTTTCCCTTATCCAAATGTGCCCTACTGTGAGTCAAATGACGCGTTTTGCATCACAGTAGGGCAAATTTTGAAATTGGAAAACAGATTTTTTTTACAACTCAGTGAAAAACTGAGGGAGGGAAGCACATTTTCTAAAAAATACTACTGCTATTCTAGCAATACAAAGCCACATTCAAATCGGTGAAGTATCCCTTTAAGCTCAAAAACATGGCTGTAATGTCCGTTGAGGGGGAAAAAAAGGAAAAAAGAGCGGACTCTCCGCTGGAACGCGTGCGTCACCAATCGCCAGATGGCTCAGGTTGTTGAACCTGCGCTCGTTAGGTGTCCACCAGTGTGAAGTACAGTGATCTTGACTGGGTGAGATGCCGTCTTCATTTGTGTAGCGCTTGTGTCATGTCCCCCACCCCCGTCCTAAACTTAAGCGCTATCTTGTTCGCACTGCACGCACACACACACACACGATTGGACCCACTCGAGAGAACGAGCCGGTGCAGCAGGATCACCTTTTCGTGCACAGCTTCTTTAACCTCCATGGACGCAAACTTTACGTGTTTGTGACACTTAGACTTTTTTTTACTTTTCATTTTTTTGTCGAGGTGCGCACGTGTCGATTGTCGATCAATTTGTCGACAAAAAAGTCCCATCCCTGATTCTTACAACAGTAGTTTACACTTATTCATCTTGCGGCCCGGCTTGGACCTTCTGGTGGGCCGGTTCTGGCCGTACGTTTGACACCCCTGATCTACAGTGTATTTGTAGAACCCATCCATCCATCCATTATCTACCGCTTTATCCTCCACCAGAGGATCGGGGGGGTGCTGTACCTATCTCCGCAGACATTGGGCGATAGGCGGGGTACACCCTGGACAGTTCGCCAGTCCATTACAGGGCCACATATAGAGACAAACAACCATTCACTCACACTCTCACACCTACGGTCAATTTAGAGTGACCAATTCACCTAATCCCCATATCGCATGTTTTTGGACTGTGGGAGGAAGCCGGAAAACCCGGAGGAAACCCACGCACACACGGGGAGAACATGCAAACTCCTTGCAGAAAGGCCCTTGTTCCGAAGATGTTCCACACGGGAGTCTTCTTGCTGCAAAGGCAAGAGTGCTAACCACTACACCAACCGTGGCCCCCTTTGTAGAACATATAGCAAAAACAATGAATATGACAGTGACCTACCTCCGTCTGCACCATAAGGGTCCGGTGCATACGCAGCTCATGGACGGTGCCGAATATATCCACAGCATTCACCCTTTCAATCTGGAAGATCAGAGTGTCTATGGCTATGAAGGTGCCTGTGCGTCCAACACCAGCACTGAGTGTAGACGAGGTGGACGAGAGAGAAGAGAAAGAAAAGATATCAGTTATATTTATGTTTATTTGTCGCATGGGATTAAAAGCAGAGGTGTGTTTCTGTGTGTGTTCAGTCGGACCTGCAGTGGACCACAGTGGGCGAGTGTTTGGAGTATTGGTCCATGTGTTCTCTGACCAGATGTCTGAAGCTGATGAGGAGCTCAGTGGTTTCCGGTACGCCATGATCTGGCCAGGCTGTGAAATGGAACTGTCTCACTGTGCGGGTCTCCATAGTTTTCACCTGGACATTAAACAACACACGAGCACATTTGTGTATAAACACTGATAGGTGACACATTTTACTGATGCCTGTGTGGGATTTTTTTTATATATTTTTATGCCATTAGGTGGCGTTCACATGCATACACATGGAGGGAGCCAGATGTGTTTTTGTCAATCTGTCAATTCTCAGCAACCAAAACTGCTGCAGCTTCACTGAATTACTTAATTCATTAATACAATCAACTAACAAACATTCTATCACCTATCACCAGCAGGTGCATCGCAACCAGAGGTGGAAAGTAACTTGTATTTTGTATTTTTTAAGTACAATTTAAAATCAGGATTTTGTATTTTACTTGAGTACGTATTGACTCAAGTATTGTACTTAGTTACTTTATAAATCCTATCCGTTACTGAGTAAAAATAAACATTCAGCACAATGAAGACCTACAGGGGGAAAATATACACCAGAACCAGATTATGTAAACAAAAAAAACATGTGTCTGCTGGACAGCGAAGAATCCACAGATTCCAGCGGTAACATTTTTACAACTCTACGACCAAGATTCATGGATCCAACCCCCAAAATGAGAGCAAAACAATAACAGACTTTCAAGAAATACAAGCAGAAATGTTGTCTTACCTTTGCTGTTTATCAAAACAAGTTATTTCCACCGGAACAAAACCACTTCTCATGAAGAACAACACTTCCCAGCATGCTTTGGGCACTAGTATGGTCTGATTGATCATTACAGAGCAACATTAATCGTTCTGATTAGAGGAGGGCGAATGTCCACCAAATGGCTTTTAATAATTTGGTACCTAAAACATGTACAAGCCTTTATATAACTCTGATGGTAGAGCTTGTGTTATAGGCAGTATTTTGCCGTCATTGCTTTTGTAATGCATCATTTTACAAAGTAAAATAGTCATTGTCAATAGTCATTTTCCAGTTTGTCATTTTTCTAGTTCTAATTCCTTTTTTTGGTGGCCCACCCACTTTTGTACTGGCCCACCCAAAATATTATTTCTGCCTACGCCACTGCCTCACACCCCACGCAAAGTAACTAAGTAACTTTTACTTAAAGTACATTTCAAATGAACTACTTTTTACTTCTACTTGAGTAATACTTCATCAAAGTATCGGTACTTTTACTTGAGTTCAATATGTTAGTACTTTTTCCACCTCTGATCGCAACAGATGAGCATCCTGACCACATCCCTCTAATTTGGCTGTGTCTGATGCACGTCTCCATCGAAGATAATGTATATGTGCACAACAGAAGCTACATGTGGATGCTCCTTACAAAGGTGTTATTCCAACTCTGTATATGTAAGATCCTACCACTTACATTTTTAATTTCAAATTCCCTGATGGTCCAGTCTTCAAGTGGTATTTCAGAGGTTGTTGTCACAGTGATGTTTTCAAAGTGCTTGGTGCCAGGTCCCCAGTACTGCTCACATTTTACCTAGGAGGAGAAGCCATCTGATGAAGTCCATGTCTATGAAGATTGCCGTGGCTGCTGGTTGTGATGTTTGTGTTTGCACTTACTCGTCCCTGTTCATTACAGCGTGTCAGCATGACCAGGGTCTGTACGTTCTTCTCCCATATCATCCTCCAGAACTCCCTGACTGTGCCGGGCAAAGGACCCTGAGCTGCTATAAACTCCTTCCTGGAGTTGAAACCCTGCCAAATAAAACATCATCCAAAACCGCAGAACACAAGACAACCCCATCCTGTTCAGTTTTCCCTGAGATTCAACATGGATGAACATGGTGTCGCGTTAAGCAAGCGAATAAGTAGTTATGCGGTTCAGCAGGATGTTCACTGATACTGAAGCAAAGATCGAAGCAGAGAGCAGCCGAAAACAAGTGTCAGTACGCACCGGCATGTAGTTAGCATTGATGTAGTCGTCAAATGGACTTCCATGGATAATAGAGAGTTTCACCCTAGAACAGTCATCTAGGAGTTAAGAAGAGAGCAAATGGAATGAAAAAAGTGGAAGGTGGCTGCACTGGGCAGTCGAAAGAAAATTGGGGATGCCACCTTTATTACTTACGCCCCTAAACTTTAGACTACCCTTACATATCAGGAAGCCGGTTCACTAGATAATATTTTTAAAAGAAGACTTAAAACCTTTCATCGTTTTACTCTAGCCATCAACTAGCTCCTTTTTATTTCACCCTGTATTGTGTTTTATTTGAAATTTTAGTTTAAATTAAAGTTAAAACAGGGTTTTGACCTCTTGACCTTTTAGTATTTTATTCCACCAGTTGTTTTGTACTGTTTTATTCGCATCGTTTGCTTTATTTCAAAGTTAAAACTGTAGACTTTTCCTTTTCATTCCACCCTGAGTTGTGTTTCATTGTTGTATTTGCTTTTTAAATTGTATTTTCCTTGGAATCCTTGTATGAAAGCTGCTATACAAATAAAGTTTATTATTCTTATTATTACTTGCGAAGTAATAATAAGCCTCTGCTTAGCCATTAAGCAAGGCCCTTGTTTACACATCAGCCCATAAATGACACTAAATTGGAAAAAATTAAGAGATAATTTTGATACCAAATGTGTTGTGATTAAGCAGATACAAATAAAAAACACAGAAAAATGTGCGTTATGGGAAAAATCTTTTCAACTTCTCATTTATGCCACTTCAATGCAGGATGCCAGATTGGCTTCAGCTGGGGCAGCAGGCAGCAAAGTTTCCTTCTCTAGTTTTTAAAGCAAGTCGATCCTTTCCAAACATATGCCTTTGGGTAGTATACAAAATCTTTGCCAATAAATCCATCTAAATCTTACAGACTGGCCCTTTAATTTATATACACTGCAATTGAAGTAAAAGATGAATGATTAAATGTTCAGGAGAATGTAGTAGACATATGATGACATGAGATGACATGGTTTGAAATGATGAGGAATGTTAAAATCAGTAGAGGTGGATTTCAGAAGGTGACTCACATGGAAGCACATTGTTGTAGCGGTTCTTAGACTTGTTCTCCAAGGTCAGAGCACTTGTTCTCGACTGACCCGTGCCCACAAGCTTCAGGTCCTTTAAGGACAAAAAAGATGGTTAAATGTACAATCAAAATGTGGTGCATATGCAAAACATTAAAAAAGCAGCTTAATATTATTTAGGGTGTATAATTGCCGACATGTGCAATACTTTGATAATTTTCTTCACCACCATCTTTCACAGGGTCTCTGCAGGTTTCACCAAGTCAAATTTAAGACTTTTAAAGAGTTTTTTAAGACCATAATGAATACAAATTGGAGCCAAAAATCGCTGAACTTGCAATTCGGCTTAGCTGCGGGTTTTCGTTAAGTTTTCTCCGCTGCTATGCTAAGCTATAAATTGTCACCGGGCAGCACAGGTGGCCTACTTTAGTTCCGTGTTGTAGTTATGCTAGCGCATCCTCAAAAATAGAAACATTTCAAAGCGAGACTGAAATGAATGCACGTTTTAAATAAAAGTAACGTTAATTTATTTTTAAGACCTTTCAAAATTGTATTTAAGACCTTTTATGATATTTTAGGAGACATTTTAAGGCCTTAAATTCAAATGATTGGATTTAAGACTTTTTAAGACCCCGCGGATACCCTGTTTTCACCAGTGAAATATGCTGGTTATACTATAAGCCATAAAACAGGTGTTGAAATCCTATTTTGGCCAAAAATGCGCTTGAAGCCAGATGTTAACATGATGTTATGATCATATTGTTAATTATTTACTACATGATAAAAAAAATATCTTGGTTAAAGTGGATAACACACTGTTAATTTTCTGATATAGATTACAGTGACAACTGACTGTTATGAACACACTTGTTCCTTTATAAGGATTTCTAGAATATTACATTAGTATTTCACCTCAAATTCTTCAGCAAAGCCACAGTTGGAGTCTGCTTTCTGCTTCCTGAAGTAGGCCTCATAGTCCTCGATGCTCACAGATATACTTCTGCTCAGATGACCACCAGAAGGGAAGATGGCAGATGAGTTTTGTTCAGAAAAGCACTTGGGAACAGTTCAGCCTGTAGCATTAACACTGCGCAACGTTTGACAGATCAGTGTATTATTCATTCATACTTACGCTTTGGATCTGGAAAGAAATGAGAAAAAGCAGCATTAACTAACAGCAATATATTTTTTAATTTCACTTCAATCTTAAGATACTATGTTAAATATGAAACGTACCTCATGGACTGAAACTCGATCTCTGGCGTTTCCTTCGTGTTCATCCTACAGCACATAAACACTGAGGTTACACTTTATTCACTGACTTCATAGTCATTCCGATCGATGACGATGATAACAAACCTTTTCCAGTAGATAATGAAGCCGATGAGGATGATGAACAAAACAGAAAAAATGCCCATGGTTGTTCCGACAGCGATGGCAATGACATCTGTTACGTGGACAGAGATTTCAGTGGAGAGAAAATGAAATGAGTGTTGCCTTGAAAAAAAAACATGGGTCTATAATCATACCTGAGTTTGATGGGAGTTGAATAGCAGGATAGAAGTTTGTGACTGAGAACAGGGACTCTTGGTAATTCACAAGGTGGTTTTGCAAATTCAGACGGGTGAACAACACAATGGCATATCTGCAGGATGAGACATTTAAAATTCAGATTTCACATGTTACACTTTGACTTTCTTTTACTGTTGGCACTAAAGCTGTGTATATTTTAGTTCATAGATGTAGCACATGTTTAATTATCACACCATTGAAGAAGAGCAAAAACAATATTTCTGACGATAACGTAGTTATACACATGCAACACAGTTCACAGAACTAGGGAGGAATACTGCTACTGATTTCCTAAATTGATACGATTCTGATTCACAAGGTCCTGCTTTGATTTGATTTGCAATTCCATTCAATATTGACTCATTTAGAGATATTTCACATTCCAAATGTTTGTTTGGTTTGGTGGAAATGGATTTTGACAGAACTACTGCTGCAAAATTTACCACATTTGTATCTCTCCAACCTGCTGTGTCATTAAAAATGTTTACTGACCTCAAAATAGTTTCATAAATGCACATTTCAATATGACCACACGGTCTCACTCTACAGTAAAAAAAAACAAAAACAACAACAAAGTTCAAAATATCCAGTCAAAATATGCCAGCAGAGGGTGCTGTGACAACAGGGTTATGTTGTATGGTGAGAGTGGAGAAACTGAACTGTCCTCCTGAGTGGACAATCACCACACCAAACCGTCTGAATTGTTATGTGGACGTATAATGTTTCAACACCTTAGATCAGGAGTGTCAAACTCATTTTCACTGAACGCCACGTCAGCATAATGGTTACCCTCATTTTTAAGACCAATTAATCACTCACGGGCCACATAAAATGACGTGGCGGGCCACATCTGGCCTCTGGGCCTTAAGAAATCTGCCGACTCAGCTGTTAGTTTGGAGATAACAAGCCCAACAGTCTTGTGACGATGACAGTCTTGCGTGATTTGTAAGAAAATATCTATCTAAAGATTTTATTAATCTTTTATATGAATAGTGATATGAATAGAACATCTTTATCACAGCACTACATGGAACGCAGTGTTTGTGTTTCATTGAATCTGATATATCGTAAACTTTTTGTTTACTGCCACATGCCCCGACCATACCTGTTAATACTCCGTAAAAAACAATTACTGTTGATGTGCATTACTGCATGTAAGTCAGTGCAGGAATGTCATCACAGATATCTGATTTCACTCTTGATTTACATGACACATTGCACTCGTTTTACCTGAACTTAGATGTGATAAATAAAGCAAAAACAAATGTAACATGATCTATTGTAACAACAGGCAAAAAGAGGGATATTCTGTCATTGAGAAATGACTATGTGATATACTGGGTCCTTTTTTTAAATTATTATTATTATTATTATTATTATTATTCTTACTGGTATATTCCACTGCTGTCAAGAGGTCCATTGGTGTAGCCTTCCCATTCACTTCCATCTCCTACATCTATGCTCAAATGGTTCTCTCCACTGCGGAGCTGGAGGTCGATCTCAGTCACTGTTGCCAGGTACACTTGAGTCTCTTCTGCCTTCCATTGAGCATACGTTTTCTCCAAGTATGTACTCAAGTTAGAAGTGTTATCTGAAAGGACATAAATTAATATGTAATATGCAAATATTTGGAATTTAGGAATGGATTCCTTAATCACCAGGACAGTATATACGCAAAAAGAAATCTACCTGCGAGTTTTTTGGTCATCAGCACCCCGACATGTGTGATGGGTCCATGGTTGTTATCCAGCAGTTCTCTGTTCATCTGAATGGAGAACTTGTTGTGTTCCTTTTCAACAACATCCAGCAATGTCTCATAGTCAGGTGGAATGGGTGGATCTTTGAAAAAGTACCCCAAAAAAAAATTCAAGGTCACATAAAACTAAAGGAAATGCACCAACATTATTTAAATGTGTTTCTGGCATTTGTCATCACGCATCACCTGTAATGCCTGTCCAGCAGTCACGAGACACAGGCGTGCTGGGCTGTCCACAGCTCAGAGTCACTACAGTCAGCTTATATTTAGTATTGTGGCGAAGTTTGGACACAGTAACATTGAGAAAGGAGCTTGTGGTCTTGCTGTTGTTCACAGTGACCTGGAATGCAGAGTTTCCACCCCTGGGTTTGTTCCAGCACAGGAGGATTTCTGCCTTTGGTTTGTCTGGACCTTCACATGTAAGGTTTTTCACTGGGCCTGCATCTGCAGCATCAATAGAATTAACTGTTAGGATACATTTTACTCCTGATATTTAATGCATAAAGTGTTCATTGTTATGTATGTATTGTATGTAGCCAAATGTAGACTGTAAGGGTGGGAATGTAAATACAGTATCAATATGAAGACATTTTTAGACACCAATGTTATAAATCCGTTTTAACAAAAAATATTTTGGTACCTTTGTTTTATATCGAATGACAACACAGTTTCAATGTTAGGAAAACAAATTTAGTACAGTGTCATCAGTTATAATTATATCATAAATAGAATGCATTTATTTCCCCACATAAAATAGCACTTTTTTTTTATTTTTCACACATGCACAATTAAATGACAATCATGTGAAACTTTGGTATACAGTGTATGAAAAGAATCAAGTGACAGTGATCATACTTGTGCAGCTGGAATTCCATGCTGTGATACCATGTCTTCCCATAAAGATCTCTGGGGTAACACTATAGCTATATCGGCAGCCAGGATCCAGGTCATGGATGGTATACTCCGTTTGGTTTGTTGTGATATTTCTGAGCCCATCTCGACTTTGCCACGTTAAGATGTAATGGTATCTTCCTTGGTAATCGGCAGGTTTTTCCCACTTCACGGTGATGTTGTCTTCTTGTGCCACTCGAGCCACAACCGGCCGCACATCTAGTTTCTCTGATTGTTTAAAGAGATGTTTAAAGAGATTTGTTATCACCACAACGACAGTAAAGGTCAAATAAGAGAGAATATCCTTACTTGTAGTAACCATGGAGAGATGTGCCTCCTTGCTCTGAAAATCCCTTACACCCACTGTTACAATGGAGATGTTGTAAGACACGCCAGAGATCAGGGACTCAAAAGTGTGAGAGTTGATGGTGGTAGAGACAGATCCGCTTCCCTGGGATGGTGTGTGAGTCAGTATGTAGAAGAACGATACACTTGTCATCAGAGGAGGCTCGTCCCATCTAATTTGGATGGTACTGGTCGTCTTTGTCAGGACCTCAATCGATCCAGGAGCGTTAGGGACTGTGGGATGAAGTGTTACTTACATCTTTTCATCAAGGAAACCAAATGGGTTTTCATACATTAAGTTTCCTTCACAAAAGTGACCGATATCATGCATCATCGTCACTGAAAGCACCATCAACATTCTGAGTATCAGCACTGTTAAATGTGTCATACTCACATGTTGCATTGGTGATGAATCCTGATGATGCATTAAAGGGTCCACTATGTGTGATTACTCTGGCAGTGTAAAGTGTCCCTGCAGACAGATCTTCAAACAGAAAGGAGGTACTGGTCGAGTTCAGTAATTTCTCCTTTATATTGGAGGAAGTGCTGTTTAGATAAACCTGAAAATATTCCACATTCCCAGCAGGTCTGCTCCATGACACCAGGACTGAACTGTTGGAGCCCTGGCTGGAGATACTGGGTTCCACTGGCTCAGGTTCTGTTCATGTGGAGAGAAGGAAAGTTAGATCACTTTGGGAAAACCCCAGTGATACACTAAGAGAAATGACAGGTGAAAATCTTACTGGTGTACTGTGACACGCAGTTTCTGTCCCCTTCAATGCCATTCACTGCAATGACAAAAACACAGAAAGTGCATTCTGTCCCAGGAGTGAGCTCTGAGATCTGTGCCACTTCTTCTGTGACAGTTTTGTTTCCGGAACCACAGCCTGTTGTCTGAACCCGATATTTATAGCTGTCCTTGTCCTCCAGTGGTTTCATCCAAACTAGATGAACAGTTGTTGTGTTTAAGGCTTGAGCGCTCAACCTCTGAATACTATACGGTCCTTCGAAAAGGGAACAGAGAGGATGTTGTTTTGAAAAACAGGAATACTCACACAATTTATTTTCATATTCTGATTCATTAGCTGCACTTCCTGTAGCACATAGGTTTAGATTTTAGTGTTTTAGGGTTATGAATGTTTGAAATATATCTGTGAAATGTAAATGTTATTCCAGATATTAAAGGTCAAAGAGGAGAGCGTCTGAAGAATAAAATCCTTACTTGTCGTAGCCTTGTAGATGTGAACCTTCTCACTCTCAAAATCCATGGCACCCACTGTTACAATGGAGATGTTGTAGGACGTCCCAGAGATCAGGGAGTTGAAAGTGTGAGTGGTGTAGATGGTGGTGTTGGTGGTACTGACAGATCCATCTCCCTGGGATGGTGTGTGAGTCAGTTGGTAGAAGAATGATGCACCTGTCATCAGAGGAGCCTCCTCCCATCTAATTTCAATGGTACTGGTCGTTTTTGTCAGGACCTCAATTGACCCAGGAGAGTTAGGAACTGTGGGGGTGAAAGTGAAGCATGTTCATGTCAAGAGCCACATCATTTGCATTTTTGAATATGACACCATTGAAAACTGCAAAATGAAATGAAATAAATGTGTCATACTCACATGTTGCATTGGTGATGAATCCTGATGATGCATTTAAGGGTCCACTATGTGTGATTACCCTGGCAGTGTAAAGTGTCCCTGCAGACAGATCTTCAAACAGAAACGAGGTACTGGTCGAGTTCACTTGCTTCATTAAATTGGGGGAAGTGCTGTTTAGATAAACCTGAAAATATTCCACATTCCCAGCAGGTCTGCTCCATGACACCAGGACTGAACTGTTAGAGCCCTGGCTGGAGATACTGGGTTGCACTGACTCAGGATCTGTTTATGTGTAGAGAAGGAAAGATTAAAGCTGATTAATCACCTTGTCAATGTGAAATACACTAAGAGAAGTGACAAGAGAGAATCTTACGAGTGTGTTGCGAGATGCAGTTAGCATCCCCTTCAATGCTATTCACTGCAATGACAAAAACACAGAGGGTGCAGTTTGTCCCAGGAGTGAGCTCTGAGATCTGTGCAGCTGCTTCTGTGACAGTTTTGTTTTGAGAGCCACAGCCTGTCGTCTGAACCCGATATTGATATTCACTCTTGTACTGCAGTGGTTCTCTCCAAACCACATGGATGGTTGTTGTGTTTAAGCGCTGAACTTCCAGCTGCTCGACACTATAAGGCCCTGAGAACAGGGAATAGAGAGTGTTAGGTAAAATAACACTCTGGCAACACTGGCAACATTTACCTTACAGTACAGTAACAACATGGTATTGATTTTATAATAAGGAGGTAGTGTTATTATGGTAATACCATCTTATTTGTAGTGCAATTCCTTCCTTAGTCATAAAAATAGTAATAGTGTTGTAATAAGGAAATAATATTACCACTGTGGAAAGAGCTTTTAAAGTTAGTGCACATGGACTTGAGATTTCTCTGTCAAAGGAAATACGACAGGTGGAGTCAATAGTTTCCTTTAAAATCAAAACTTAATTTATCATTGTGCATTTTACAGATTATTTCTTATAATAATAATATCAACCAGTTCCGGAGAATCTCACGGCTGAGTGTGGAAGGGAAGTTGTTTTTTAGCATCATCTCTCGAAAACTGACCGATTTCTCCTTAACTACATTGACCCCTCAGTCCACAGCTACTTGGAGTATACAGGTGTAGTCATGCAGCTCATCAGAAAGGCTCATGAGAACTGAGGCGACCTTGCGGTGTTGTGGTTGGCTGTAGATATTGCTTACGGCGCCACACTGCACAAGCTGGTCGAGCTTGCACTACACCGCCACCATGTTCGCAGTAAGATCACGGATCTGATCCTGGATTACTATGATCGTTTCAGGTTGAGGGTCATGTCTGGGTCCGGCTGACATCGTCTTGGAAAAGGAATAATAACAGGCTGCACCATCTCTGTTATTCTTTTTGTCCTTGCCATGAACATGATGACGAGGACCCCTGACCAAATCTGGTGTACATAAACCCCCAATACGAGCCTACAAAGACTACCTTACCATCACCACAACATCAGTCCCAGGGAGCAGGTGGACCCTATAAGGACTCGGGAGACTCATCACCTGGACAAGGATGAGTTTTAACCCCTCCAAGTCAAAGTCCATGGTGTTGAAAAAGGGAAAGGTGACTGATAAGTTTTCAATTTCTGGAACTGTCCATCGCAGAACAGCCAGTCAAGGGTTTGGGGAAGCTCTTTGACTCAACTGCCGCCATCCACCAGTACAGTCAAGAGCTTGGCTCACTAAGGTTAACAGGTCCGGTCTGCCTGGTATAGTCAAAGCCTGGATCTATCAGCACTCCATCTTGCCCTGAGTCGTGTGGCCCCTGCTGGTCTATGCAGTCCCAATGACGACAGTGACTCCCTGGAAAGGAAGATCAGTGGCAACACCCCGCAGCTGTGGCACGCACACATGAATCCCTATAGCACACGGACTCCTGGGACTGTAAGGTGTCACCAGCCGGCATTGAGGTGAGGACAGGAAGGAAATGGAGGGCAGAGGTGGCGGAGTCACATCTGAGACAAAGGACACTGGTGGGCACCTTAGTGACTGGCAGAGCAGGTTTGTGCTACTTCCCAAAGACACAGTTTTGCAAGGCCCAGGGCAAAGTGAGACACCATCTAGTCCAGAAACAGGCCCGAACAGGGCTGGAGGAAGAGCAAGTTAGTAGGGTGGTAGAACTCCGGCAACAGGGAGCGTGGACAAAGTGGGAGAGAACACTGCAGCACAGGATCACCTGGTCAAACATCATGCAGGCAGACTTCTTTCATGTCAGATTTCTGGTGCAATCTGTTTACGATGCCCTGCCAAGCCCAGAATATCTCCATGTCTGGGGGAAGAATGAGACCCATTCATCCGCACATCGCTCTGGAAGAGGCTCATTAGAACATCTTCTCAGCAACTGCCCTAAGGCTCTTGAAGAGGGTCGATATCGTTGGCGCCATTACCAGGTGCTTAGGTCAGTTGCTGAGAGCTTAGCCTCAGTTATAAACACCAGCAGACACAGGCAAACACCACACCCCAAAGAAGGCAGTAACCTTCATCAAAGCTGGAGAGAAACCACAGGCAACAATAACAACAGGCCCGCTCCACACAACTTCAGACTGGCAGCTGCTGGCAGACTTGGGAAAGCAGCTGAAGTTCCCACAACACTTTGCTCCAACATCACTCACACCAGACATGATCATCACATCTGAGGCCTCAAAACAGTCGATCATGCTGGAACTGACAGTGCCCTGGGAAGAGCGGATCGAGGAAGCTACTAAGAGGAAACGTGCCAAGTACCAGGAACTAGTGGAAAAGTGTAGGGGCAGTGGCTGGAGGACATTTTAAGAGCCAATAGAAGTTGGCTGCAGAGGATTTGCAGGATGCTCCACTCTGCAAAGTCCACACTCGGTTGGACATTATTGGAGCAGCTAAGAAGAAGGCCATTCAATCTGCAAGTAAAGCCGCAGAGAAAGCCAATAGGTGGCTTTAGTTGAAGAGGGCTAATCTGTGGGTTGCTGCTGGGATGTTAGTCGGGGTCGACCTGGGTAAGAGTGTATGATGTTGTGAGACCCAAAACACCATATGACCCCAGGATACATCAATGATAAAGCGCCCCACTGCATCCAGGAAATGTCTTGAATATCTAATATGGTTGATTGAACTCATGTTTAAATGTTTTCATTATTTTATCATTGTATTACTGTTTTTATTACTTTGTTTTTATGTCTTTTAACGTGTGTTTTTTTATTTGTGAAGAATTTTTGATCTTTAATATGAGAAGAATGACACAAACAATAAATATCACAATTAGTGTACATTAATGTCCAAAGCAATATCTAAGTAATATTTTGGTCATGAGAGTAACTATCAGCTACCATCAGTCTAATACCTTCACATACTTTCTTTTGAGTTAAAACTGATAATTACTGCAGATATTGAAGGTCAAAGAGGAGAGCATCTGAAGAATAAAATCCTTACTTGTCGTAGCCTTGTAGATGTGAACCTTCTCACTCTCAAAATCCATGGCACCCACTGTTACAATGGAGATGTTGTAGGACGTCCCAGAGATCAGGGAGTTGAAAGTGTGAGTGGTGTTGGTGGTACTGACAGATCCATTGCCCTGGGATGGTGTGTGAGTCAGTTGGTAGAAGAATGATGCACCTGTCATCAGAGGAGCCTCCTCCCATCTAATTTCAATGGTACTGGTCGTTTTTGTCAGGACCTCAATTGACCCAGGAGAGTTAGGGACTGTGGGCGTGAAAGTGAAGCATGTTCATGTCAAGAGCCACATCATTTTGCATTTTTGAATATGACACCATTGAAAACTGCAAAATGAAATGAAATAAATGTGTCATACTCACATGTTGCATTGGTGATGAATCCTGATGATGCATTAAAGGGTCCACTATGTGTGATTACCCTGGCAGTGTAAAGTGTCCCTGCAGACAGATCTTCAAACAGAAAGGAGGTACTGGTCGAGTTCACTTGCTTCATTAAATTGGAGGAAGTGCTGTTTAGATAAATCTGAAAATATTCCACATTCCCAGCAGGTCTGCTCCATGACACCAGGACTGAACTGTTAGAGCCCTGGCTGGAGATACTGGGTTGCACTGACTCAGGATCTGTTCATGTGTAGAGAAGGAAAGATTAAAGCTGATTAATCACATTGTCAATGTGAAATACACTAAGAGAAGTGACAGGAGAGAATCTTACGAGTCTGCTGCAAGATGCAGTTAGCATCCCCTTCAATGTCATTCACTGCAATGACAAAAACACAGAGGGTGCAGTTTGTCCCAGGAGTGAGCTCTGAGATCTGTGCAGCTGCTTCTGTGACAGTTTTGTTTTGAGAGCCACAGCCTGTCGTCTGAACCCGATATTGATATTCACTCTTGTACTGCAGTGGTTCTCTCCAAACCACATGTATGGTTGTTGTGTTTAAGCGCTGAACTTCCAGCTGCTCGACACTATAAGGCCCTGAGAACAGGGAATAGAGAGTGTTAGGTAAAATAAAGCAATAAATATCTATATATATTCTGGCAACATTGACCTTACAGTACAGTAACAACACGGTACTGATTTTATAATAAGGAGGTACTGTTATTATGGTAATACCATCTTAATTGTAGTGCAATTCTGTCCTTAGTCATATAAATAGTAATAGTGTGGTAATAAGGAAATAATATTACCACTGTGGAAAGAGCTTTTAAAGTTAGAGCACATGGACTTGAGATTTCCCTGTCAGAGGAAATACGACAGGTGGAGTCAATGGTTTCCTTTAAATCAAAACTTAATTCATCATTGTGCGTTTTACAGATTATTTCTTATGGTTAACTGAACTCAAGTTTAAACGTCTTTATTCTTTCATCATTCTATTACCGTTTCTATTGATTTATTTTTTTGTCTTTTAACTTATATTTTTATTTGTGAAGCACTTATGATCTTTAACATGAAAAGAGTGACAAACTGTTAATATCATAATTACAGTATTTTCCAAAGCAATATCTAAATAATGTGTTGGTAATGAGTGTTCCTAGCGCCAGCTATCATCAGTCTAATACCTTCACATCAGTTTTTGAAGTCAAAACTGATAATTACCATATCAGAAAGTTGAAATCATTCTCTCTTATGGCCCACTTACATTACTGTTTGTTACAAAGCCACTATTCGGCTATAACAATATCAAAACTATGGTCATTTCCATAATACAAAAGTTTTATCATACTATTACAATAGTGTTACCATAGTGTTACTGTGCTGTATTGCAGGGTGTTATAATTTACTGCAATTGCCTCAACCAAAATGTTTTGGTTGTTTTGTTTATTTTAATTCATGGTGCTGATTATATGAAACCCATTTGTGAGAGGTTAAAGTTACTGCAGATATTGAAGGTCAAAGAGGAGAGCGTCCGAATAATAAAATCCTTACTTGTCGTAGCCTTGTAGATGTGAACCTTCTCACTCTCAAAATCCATGGCACCCACTGTTACAATGGAGATGTTGTAGGACGTCCCAGAGATCAGGGAGTTGAAAGTGTGAGTGGTGTAGATGGTGGTGTTGGTGGTACTGACAGATCCATTTCCCTGGGATGGTGTGTGAGTCAGTTTGTAGAAGAATGATGCACCTGTCATCAGAGGAGCCTCCTCCCATCTAATTTCAATGGTACTGGTCGTTTTTGTCAGGACCTCAATTGACCCAGGAGAGTTAGGGACTGTGGGAGTGAAAGTGAAGCATGTCATGTCAAGAGCCACATCATTTGCATTTTTTGAATATGACACCATTGAAAACTGCAAAATGAAATGAAATAAATGTGTCATATACTCACATGTTGCATTGGTGATGAATCCTGATGATGCATTAAAGGGTCCACTATGTGTGATTACCCTGTCAGTGTAAAGTGTCCCTGCAGACAGATCTTCAAACAGAAAGGAGGTACTGGTCGAGTTCACTTGCTTCATTAAATTGGAGGAAGTGCTGTTTAGATAAACCTGAAAATATTCCACATTCCCAGCAGGTCTGCTCCATGACACCAGGACTGAACTGTTGGAGCCCTGGCTGGAGATACTGGGTTCCACTGACTCAGGATCTGTTTATTTGTAGAGAAGGAAAGATTAAAGCTGATTAATCACCTTATCAATGTGAAATACACTAAGAGAAGTGACAAGAGAGAATCTTACGAGTCTGTTGCAAGATGCAGTTAGCATCCCCTTCAATGCCATTCACTGCAATGACAAAAACACAGAGGGTGCAGTTTGTCCCAGGAGTGAGCTCTGAGATCTGTGCAGCTGCTTCTGTGACAGTTTTGTTTTGAGAGCCACAGCCTGTCGTCTGAACCCGATATTGATATTCACTCTTGTACTGCAGTGGTTCTCTCCAAACCACATGGATGGTTGTTGCGTTTAAGCGCTGAACTTCCAGCTGCTCGACACTATAAGGCCCTGAGAACAGGGAATAGAGAGTGTAAGGTAGAATAAAGCCATTTTTTTCTATTTATATTCTGGCAACATTTACCTTACAGTACAGTAACAACATGGTATTGATTTTATAATAAGGAGGTAGTGTTATGGTAATACCATCTTATTTGTAGTGCAATTCCTTACTTAGTCATTAAAATAGTAGTTGTGTAGTAATAAGAAAAAAATATTACCACTGTGGAAAGAGCTTTTAAAGTTAGAGCACATGGACTTGAGATTTCCCTGTCAGAGGAAATACGACAGGTGGAGTCAATAGTTTCCTTTAAATCAAAACTTAATTTATCATCGTGCATTTCACAGATTATTTCTTTTGGTTGATTGAACTCATGTTTAAATGTTTTATTTTATTTTATCATCTTATTACTGTTTTTCTTTCTGTGTTTGTTTCTGTTTTTATTTATGAAGCACTTTTGACCTTTAACGTGATAAGAGTGAAATAAAAACTGCAATTACTATCACCATAATTTCCAAAGAAATATCTAAGTAATATACAGGGTAATGACAGTCACTATCAGCTACCACTAGTCTTATACCGTCAAATACTTTTTAAAGTAAAAACTGATAATTACCATATCAGAAAGTTGAAATCCATTCACTCTTATTTCCCATTTACATTTATGTTTGTTTCAAAGCCACTATTTTGTTATTACTTCAGAAATACTATGGTAATACTATATTATTACTTCCAAAATAAAACAAATATTACTATATTGTTACCATATTGTTACTGCTTTGTATTGCAAAGTGTTATCTAAATTCTCTTTATTTTAATGCACTTCCCTCTGCATAAATCTCAAAGTTGTTTTGTTTATTTAATTCATGGTGCTGATTGTATGAAACATATTTATGAGCAGTAAAAGTTGCTGCAGATATTGAAGGTCAAAGAGGAGAGCGTCTGAAGAATAAAATCCTTACTTGTCGTAGCCTTGTAGATGTGAACCTTCTCACTCTCAAAATCCATGGAACCCACTGTTACAATGGAGATGTTGTAGGACGTCCCAGAGATCAGGGAGTTGAAAGTGTGAGTGGTGTAGATGGTGGTGTTGGTGGTACTGACAGATCCATCTCCCTGGGATGGTGTGTGAGTCAGTTTGTAGAAGAATGATGCACCTGTCATCAGAGGAGCCTCCTCCCATCTAATTTCAATGGTACTGGTCGTTTTTGTCAGGACCTCAATTGACCCAGGAGAGTTAGGAACTGTGGGGGTGAAAGTGAAGCATGTTCACGTCAAGAGCCACATCATTTGCATTTTTGAGTATGACACCATTGAAAACTGCAAAATGAAATGAAATAAATGTGTCATATACTCACATGTTGCATTGGTGATGAATCCTGATGATAAATTTAAGGGTCCACTATGTGTGAGTACCCTGGCAGTGTAAAGTGTCCCTGCAGACAGATCTTCAAACAGAAAGGAGGTACTGGTCGAGTTCACTTGCTTCATTAAATTGGAGGAAGTGCTGTTTAGATAAACCTGAAAATATTCCACATTCCCAGCAGGTCTGCTCCATGACACCAGGACTGAACTGTTAGAGCCTTGGCTGGAGATACTGGGTTCCACTGACTCAGGATCTGTTCATGTGTAGAGAAGGAAAGATTAAAGCTGATTAATCACCTTGTCAATGTGAAATACACTAAGAGAAGTGACAGGAGAGAATCTTACGAGTCTGCTGCAAGATGCAGTTAGCATCCCCTTCAATGCCATTCACTGCAATGACAAAAACACAGAGGGTGCAGTTTGTCCCAGGAGTGAGCTCTGAGATCTGTGCAGCTGCTTCTGTGACGGTTTTGTTTTGAGAGCCACAGTCTGTCGTCTGAACCCGATATCGATATTCCCTCTTGTACTGCAGTGGTTCTCTCCAAACCACATGGATGGTTGTTGTGTTTAAGCGCCGAACTTCCAGCTGCTCGACACTATAAGGCCCTGAGAACACGAAGAGACAAAGGTTACCAAAACAGATTCAGGAAACAATGATAAAGAGGTTGTATTTGTGAGAGGATATGAAGTATCCACACGTGTAA
The DNA here is from genome assembly GCF_963457635.1 of Microchirus variegatus. Taxonomy (NCBI): domain Eukaryota; kingdom Metazoa; phylum Chordata; class Actinopteri; order Pleuronectiformes; family Soleidae; genus Microchirus; species Microchirus variegatus. The sequence goes on from NC_139809.1 coordinate 27,812,831, forward strand.
AGAAGGCGACTGTCACAGGAGCTGCCTGAGTGCCGTCTGTTGTCTGTGTAATGACTGTGAAGCTGTAGTTGCTCCCAGACAAGAGTCCAGTTATTGTGGTTGTTCTGTCAGAAACTACTTTAGAATGGAATGAGCCATTGGAAGACTGCACCACATATGAGTAGTGAGGTTTGCTTTGCGACTGCTCCCACAACAAGGTCACTGCATCTGTTGTGATATCTGTCTGTCTCAGATTAGTTACAGAAAATGGTCCTGAAAAAAAAACAAATGCAAGCGAGAGTCAGTGGACAAACAAACAAACAACAGTTTGTGCAGAATAGTTTGAAATGCATCTGTGGCTGACTGGTAAACACATTTAGAGTCAATATGTTCTCATAGCTATGTGCTCACTATGTAACTTGGTGCTTGTGAATTGCCTTACACATATTATTTATACGTATAATAAAACACCTATGATACAAGAGTTAAAATAAAGATGCACAAATAAATGTAAAACCCTCAAAAACACACAACAATAAATGTAATATAATAAATAAATAAATAAAACAGAATAAAATTGACAGTGCCACCAGTGGCACCATCATTTTTGACAGTAGAAACCCTGATGTGACTGTTATCACTACTGTGATTCATACTCACTTGTATAGTTCTGTGCTGTTACTGCAGTGCTCCTGTCGTTCCATGCACCTACAGTAACTACAGAGATGTTGTAGGGGCTTCCAGACTCAAGATTGCCCAACAGGAACCAGTTGTCCTTAATCAAAAAGGAGCCATGAATGGTGGACACACTGAAGTTGTAAAGACCATGATTCATGTCGTCTGGAATTGGCCAGGTGAAGTTGATGGACTGGACAGTCTGAGACTCCACTGCGATGGGACCAGGTGGGTTAGGAACTGAGGAGCAGAGACAATAGTGGGTCATTAGAGTGTTAATCAAACAGGCTGTGGCAATAAAAATAGATCTGGTCAAGGTCTGACAAAAAACTCCCTTTCCAAGCTTATTAAGATGAGCAGCCGTATCACATGTTCTAAGCAGACAGGCCTGGAGGAACTCTATAAGAAGCAGGTGCTAAGAAGGGTTGAATCCATCCTGACAGGTAGTTCTCATCCCTTATATGCTGAATTTCAGATGTTGCCAACTGGATCCCACTTTAAACTCCCCAACTTTAGAACCAACAGATATAAACATTCTTTTGTTCCATCTGCCATTTTACTTCTTAACTCTACAAAGTACCATAGATAACCCCCCCCCCAACTCAGCCTTTTATTATTTCATTTCTTTATTTTATTATTACTTTATTGTTTTTTAACTATGCCTGCAAGGTAGGCAACATTTTAACTGTGTGTGTGTGTGATTGTGTGTGATCTGTACTGTACTATTGCTGCACAACAAATTGCCTCATTGGGGGACAAATAAAGTACCTTGACCTTGACCTTGATTTATGAGTCAAAATGCTAATAGCAGCATTAGTAGTATTGTGTACACATGAACTGTTACGTCAACCCGTCCAGCTGCTGACCTCCAGCTCATTAACATGTGAGTTGTGTCTCCGAATATACATTTTTGTGTGCACACTTTTTTTTCCCTGCAGCCTGCCACCCTCAAGACTCCACACCGTCATTCTCTAACCCTGAACTCAGTTTGTCTTATTGAAAAACCCTTGTGTGTTAGCCCTTAGAACACAGAGCATTTGTTTTGCTATGTTTAAATGTACAGTATATACAGAGGCAATATAGAGTGTCTTTTATCCATTTTCTCCAACTATATAAATACACCAGGGCAAAACCTACTCAAAATCGGATTGAATTAGTGAAATTTGGAAATATGTCAAACTTAAAAGTTCACTTGGTTTGTTTTTATGAACAAAAATAATTAAAAAAAACAGTCTATTTTGTGACCTCTGCACAATTATCGCTACTTTATATCTACTAAAAATACCATATAAAATGAATCATAACTTTGACTCAACAAAAGAAGACGGAAAAACCTGTGCATTTTTTTAAAGCCTGATTATGTGACCTATAAACACACACCCCCAGGATTATTCCCACGGCAAATGACCATGGGTGCACCCCTGCACTTGACCTTTCAGCTGCTTCCGTACTGTGTGAAGTGATAATACATTCATTAACAATTTTTCACAAATTTCAGCAACTTACTCGTGTATCTTGACATGTTTACCCCCGTAGACTTCACTACCTCCACAACTGTAAACACATGGAATGTGTACAGTTCTCCAGGGCTCAGGTGGGTGAAGGTAAACGTCTCCCTCACTGTTTGATTCCTCTGAATCTCTGCGGCACCCTGGAGCGCCACCAGCAGGTAGGAGTAGGAAGTCTTATGGTCACTTGGTCTGAGCCACGTCAGCTGGATTGCTGTTGTGCTCACATCACTCACTGTGAGGTCGGTCACTGCTCCAGGCACTGCAGCAAATACAGAAGAGTTACATAATACAAAAAAAAATAAAAATCTGAAGGAAAATGTCTTTCTCATTTTTTGTTTTGTTATAGTTGTTCTACAAGTCCCATTAAGGCTTCACCAGTTTGTCATTAAGGAAAAAAAGTGGTGTGTGGTGGTGTTTTTATCTGCAGATAAGGATATGGATTAAAACACAAAAAAAAGATCAGCAGAAATCCTACTCTTTATCTTACTTGTATACTGAAAAACGTGAGTCATTTCACTTTCTGTTTGGTTGTCTCCAGCCACTGCTGTGACACTTAATCTGTACTTCACTCCAGCTGTTAATCCAGTGACATGTATCATTGCTTCATGTACAATGACACTCTGACTCCTTGTCCCATCAGTCCACAGCAGTCGATAAAAGGAGCGGTTTCCCCGTGGTTCAGTCCACATCACCAACATGGAGGATGTTGTGATATCAGTGACATTGAGGGAGTGGACTCTTTCAGGCTCTGTGAGAGAAAGTTTTATCCTGCATTTGCTTTGAAAAATCTATTAAAGTCATAGGAACAAGAGACACTTTGCCTCGACCACAATCATCAAGCTGCTTCCATGCACATTTGTATTCATTTATTATCAATATTATCTGTTCAACCACATCACTGCAGCTGAAAGAGAAGTTAGTGTAACCACAGACTCTGAGGATACCAACATGAGATACCTGAACGTCTGTCTCCGCTATTCTACACCAGCAATTTTCTTATATGAACCTGTGAATTTCATCCTGATTATGAACATTGCACTCTTGACCACTAGGTGTCCTCAGCAGACCAGTTATGAGCCACATTCAACCTCTACTTACTTGTGTACTGGGAAAAGTACACACTCTGTCCACCAGTGTGGCCATCACCTGCCACTGCTGTGACACTTATTGCATACTCGACACCAGCAGTCAGGTTGTTAATGGTCACATGTGTGTCAGACACATTGATATGTCCATCTGTCCAATGGACGCTATAGAAGGACCAGTTTCCCACTGGTTCACTCCAGTTCAGAGACACAGAGGACACAGTGACATGAGTGACTCTGGGATTTCTGATCATCGCAGGTTCTGAGTGAGTGAGAAGTTGGGGAGGTGCGTTAACTAAAACAAAGTCGTCAACAGATCGGCGACAACACAATCGTCAGAAATCCTACTCGTCATCTTACTTGTATAGTGAAAATTGTGAGTCATTTCACTTTCTGTTTGGTTGTCTCCAGCCACTGCTGTGACACTTAATCTGTACTTCACTCCAGCTGTTAATCCAGTGACATGTATCATTGCTTCATGTACAATGACACTCTGACTCCTTGTCCCATCAGTCCACAGCAGTCGATAAAAGGAGCGGTTTCCCCGTGGTTCAGTCCACATCACCAACATGGAGGATGTTGTGATATCAGTGACATTGAGGGAGTGGACTCTTTCAGGCTCTGTGAGAGAAAGTTTTATCCTGCATCTGCTTTGAAAAATCTATTAAAGTCATAGGAACAAGAGACACTTTGCCTCGACCACAATCATCAAGCTGCTTCCATGCACATTTGTATTCATTTATTATCAATATTATCTGTTCAACCACATCACTGCAGCTGAAAGAGAAGTTAGTGTAACCACAGACTCTGAGGATACCAACATGAGATACCTAAACGTCTGTCTCCGCTATTCTACACCTGGAATTTTCTTATATGAACTTGTGAATTTCATCCTGATTATGATCATTGCACTCTTGACCACTAGGTGTCCTCAGCAGACCAGTTATGAGCCACATTCAAACCTCTACTTACTTGTGTACTGGGAAAAGTGCACACTCTGTCCACCAGTGTGGCCATCACCTGCCACTGCTGTGACACTTATTGCATACTCGACACCAGCAGTCAGGTTGTTAATGGTCACATGTGTGTCAGACACATTGATATGTCCATCTGTCCAATGGACGCTATAGAAGGACCAGTTTCCCACTGGTTCACTCCAGTTCAGAGACACAGAGGACACAGTGACATGAGTGACTCTGGGATTTCTGATCATCGCAGGCTCTGAGTGAGTGAGAAGTTCGGGTGGGGCGTTAACGAAAACAAAGTCGTCAACAGATCATCGGCGGCAACACAATCGGCAGAAATCCTACTCGTCATCTTACTTGTATAGTGAAAAACGTGAGTCATTTCACTTTCTGTTTGGTTGTCTCCAGCCACTGCTGTCACACTTAATCTGTACTTCACTCCAGCTGTTAATCCAGTGACATTTATCATGGCTTCATGTACAATGACACTCTGACTCCTTGTCCCATCAGTCCACAGCAGTCGATAAAAGGAGCGGTTTCCCTGTGGTTCAGTCCACATCACCAACATGGAGGATGTTGTGATATCAGTGACATTGAGGGAGTGGACTCTTTCAGGCTCTGTGAGAGAAAGTTTTATCCTGCATCTGCTTTGAAAAATCTATTGAAGTCATAGGAACAAGAGACACTTTGCCTCGACCACCGTCATCATCAAGATTTGTATTCATTCATTATCAATATTATCTGTTCAACCACATCACTGCAGCTGAAAGAGAAGTTAGTGTAACCACAGACTCTGAGGATACCAACATGTGTGAATATGTTGGTATCTAACAAGAGACACTTTGCCTCGACCACCATCATCAAGCTGCTTCCATGCACATTTGTATTCATTCATTATCAATATTATCTGTTCAACCACATCACTGCAGCTGAAAGAGAAGTTAGTGTAACCACAGACTCTGAGGATACCAACATGAGATACCTAAACGTCTGTCTCCGCTATTCTACACCTGGAATTTTCTTATATGAACTTGTGAATTTCATCCTGATTATGATCATTGCACTCTTGACCACTAGGTGTCCTCAGCAGACCAGTTATGAGCCACATTCAAACCTCTACTTACTTGTGTACTGGGAAAAGTGCACACTCTGTCCACCAGTGTGGCCATCACCTGCCACTGCTGTGACACTTATTGCATACTCGACACCAGCAGTCAGGTTGTTAATGGTCACATGTGTGTCAGACACATTGATATGTCCATCTGTCCAATGGACGCTATAGAAGGACCAGTTTCTCACTGGTTCACTCCAGTTCAGAGACACAGAGGACACAGTGACATGAGTGACTCTGGGATTTCTGATCATCGCAGGCTCTGAGTGAGTGAGAAGTTCGGGTGGGGCGTTAACGAAAACAAAGTCGTCAACAGATCATCAGCGGCAACACAATCAGCAGAAATCCTACTCGTCATCTTACTTGTATAGTGAAAAACGTGAGTCATTTCACTTTCTGTTTGGTTGTCTCCAGCCACTGCTGTGACACTTAATCTGTACTTCACTCCAGCTGTTAATCCAGTGACATTTATCATTGTTTCATGTACAATGACACTCTGACTCCTTGTCCCATCAGTCCACAGCAGTCGATAAAAGGAGCGGTTTCCTTGTGGTTCAGTCCACATCACCAACATGGAGAATGTTGTGATATCAGTGACATTGAGGGAGTGGACTCTTTCAGGCTCTGTGAGAGAAAGTTTTATCCTGCATCTGCTTTGAAAAATCTAGTAAAGTCATACTAACAAGAGACACTTTGCCTCGACCACCATCATCAAGCTGCTTCCATGCACATTTGTATTCATTTATTATCAATATTGGCCGCGTTTCCCAGAATTGTTAAGAAGCTCTTAACGCTAAGATCTTCTTTGGAGCGCTCTTAAGAACGCTGTGAAAGAAGAAAGTGTTTCCCAGAGTCGCTCTTAGCTTAAGAAGATCTTTCACTAAGAAGGAAACGTAAGATCCAGCTGACCCACTCTTAACAGCCTTCTAAGCGATCAAATGTTCAGTGATCATAGCCTGCCGCTAGGGGTGTCTAGATTTCTAGGCTAGTGATCAAGCCGCATCAGGGAAATTTATATCCTCCACTTTTTGAAATAATAAAACAATGTTCAATGTTGAAATGCGCTCATAGCTGTAGACCACTGGCACAAAAAACATAGGCTAATAGTAGAGAAGAAAAAACTGTTATTGAATTACACGTTTATGAGTTTATAGTACTACACATAAAAAAACCCATCAACAACCCTTCTTTCGCTCAGCACCCCAGTCACGCAGGCCACATGGGCTGGAGGGGGACATCTTCTCAGCTATATCCTGCCATACACGGTTCTTCACCGTGATGTTTTTCTTTCCTTTAGTTCCACCAAATAAAACTTCAAGGTGCTGCCACACCTCGTCCACCAACACGCCCATCTCCTCCATGGGAAAAGACGGTGCCCGCTTGGTTTTTTTGCTGCCGATTTCTTCCATTCTCACATGTGTGTGCCAATATTCACGGGGGTATATATGCGCTAATGGGCTTGATTACTACTTGGATACACCTGATGGCACACACACACGTTATCAAAATGAACTTAATGCTATATCCACGTGCAAACACTGTGTTTGTGCGGGAGAGACGCGTGTAGACGCGCAACTAGGCTACTTGTTGTTTTTTTAATTATTTTTTCTTTTCTTTTTATTTTATATATATATGGTTGTCAGCACATAATGTGAAGCTAATCCACTAACTCAGTACTCATCATGGATATCGCAAGTTCTTATAAACAATGACAATAGAAAGGATGGAGGATGGACGCAGTAAAGCTAGAGGAGTTATTCCAGATGGGCAATAACAAGGTAGACAACTGGTGTGCTTGTCAAAACGCCATACGTTAACGGCACGCTAGAACAAATCTAAAGGTAACTTAGCCTTTATAGGGCTGTGTAACGTTGATGGGCGTGCGTACCATAGCATTAATTCCTGCAGGCGCCCCTGAGCCTAATTGCACCTGTGTGGGGGGACCACGGGGCGCTGTGTGTGACTTATGCGCTGATAAAGCGGTGGGTGAACGATTTGCCTGGCATCGATTGATTCAGTTTCAGCACCACCGTGGTGAACAGCTCTCGTTAAGAGCTTCTTAAGAAGCTTCTTTGGCTTGATCTTACGGTTCTCCTAAGAAGGCAGTTAAGAACGCTTCTGGGAAACACCCGTATCTTAGCGCTCCTTCTTAGCCATTCCTTCTTAAGAGCCTTCTTAAGTCCTTAAGAAAGATCGAATCTGGGAATTTCATCCTGATTATGATCATTGCACTCTTGACCACTAGGTGTCCTCAGCAGACCAGTTATCAGGCACATTCAAACCTCTACTTACTTGTGTACTGGGAAAAGTACACACTCTGTCCACCAGTGTGGCCATCACCTGCCACTGCTGTGACACTTATTGCATACTCGACACCAGCATTCAGGTTGTTAATGGTCACATGTGTGTCAGACACATTGATATGTCCATCTGTCCAATGGACGCTATAGAAGGACCAGTTTCCCACTGGTTCACTCCAGTTCAGAGACACAGAGGACACAGTGACATGAGTGACTCTGGGATTTCTGATCATCGCAGGCTCTGAGTGAGAAGTTGGGGAGGGGCGTTAACGAAAACAAAGTCGTCAACAGATCATCGGTGACAACACAATCAGCAGAAATCCTACTCGTCATCTTACTTGTATAGTGAAAAACGTGAGTCATTTCACTTTCTGTTTGGTTGTCTCCAGCCACTGCTGTGACACTTAATCTGTACTTCACTCCAGCTGTTAATCCAGTGACATTTATCATGGCTTCTTGTACAATGACACTCTGACTCCTTGTCCCATCAGTCCACAGCAGTCGATAAAAGGAGCGGTTTCCCTGTGGTTCAGTCCACATCACCAACATGGAGGATGTTGTGATATCAGTGACATCGAGGGAGTGGACTCTTTCAGGCTCTGTGAGAGAAAGTTTTATCCTGCATCTGCTTTGAAAAATCTATTAAAGTCATACTAACAAGAGACACTTTGCCTCGACCGCCATCATCAAGCTGCTTCCATGCACATTTGTATTCATTCATTATGAATATTATCTGTTCAACCACATCACTGCAGCTGAAAGAGAAGTTAGTGTAACCACAGACTCTGAGGATACCAACATGAGATACCTGAACGTCTGTCTCCGCTATTCTACACCTGGAATGTTTATTATATGAACCTGTGAAATTCATCCTGATTATGATCATTGCACTCTTGACCACTAGGTGTCCTCAGCAGACCAGTTATGAGCCACATTCAAACCTCTACTTACTTGTGTACTGGGAAAAGTACACACTCTGTCCACCAGTGTGGCCATCACCTGCCATTGCTGTGACACTTATTGCATACTCGACACCAGCAGTCAGGTTGTTAATGGTCACATGTGTGTCAGACACATTGATATGTCCATCTGTCCAATGGATGCTATAGAAGGACCAGTTTCCCACTGGTTCACTCCAGTTCAGAGACACAGAGGACACAGTGACATGAGTGACTCTGGGATTTCTGATCATCGCAGGCTCTGAGTGAGTGAGAAGTTGGGGAGGGGCGTTAACGAAAACAAAGTCGTCAACAGATCATCAGCGGCAACACAATCAGCAGAAATCCTACTCGTCATCTTACTTGTATAGTGAAAAACGTGAGTCATTTCACTTTCTGTTTGGTTGTCTCCAGCCACTGCTGTGACACTTAATCTGTACTTCACTCCAGCTGTTAATCCAGTGACATTTATCATTGTTTCATGTACAATGACACTCTGACTCCTTGTCCCATCAGTCCACAGCAGTCGATAAAAGGAGCGGTTTCCTTGTGGTTCAGTCCACATCACCAACATGGAGGATGTTGTGATATCAGTGACATTGAGGGAGTGGACTCTTTCAGGCTCTGTGAGAGAAAGTTTTATCCTGTATCTGCTTTGAAAAATCTAGTGGTCATACTAACAAGATACACTTTGCCTCGACCACCATCATCAAGCTGCTTCCATGCACATTTGTATTCATTCATTATCAATAGTATCTGTTCAACCACATCACTGCAGCTGAAAGAGAAGTTAGTGTAACCACAGACTCTGAGGATACCAACATGAGATACCTGAACGTCTGTCTCCGCTATTCTACACCTGGAATTTTCTTATATGAACCTGTGAATTTCATCCTGATTATGATCATTGCACTCTTGACCACTAGGTGTCCTCAGCAGACCAGTTATGAGCCACATTCAAACCTCTACTTACTTGTGTACTGGGAAAAGTGCACACTCTGTCCACCAGTGTGGCCATCACCTGCCACTGCTGTGACACTTATTGCATACTCGACACCAGCAGTCAGGTTGTTAATGGTCACATGTGTGTCAGACACATTGATATGTCCATCTGTCCAATGGACGCTATAGAAGGACCAGTTTCCCACTGGTTCACTCCAGTTCAGAGACACAGAGGACACAGTGACATGAGTGACTCTGGGATTTCTGATCATCGCAGGCTCTGAGTGAGTGAGAAGTTCGGGTGGGGCGTTAACGAAAACAAAGTCGTCAACAGATCATCAGCGGCAACACAATCAGCAGAAATCCTACTCGTCATCTTACTTGTATAGTGAAAAACGTGAGTCATTTCACTTTCTGTTTGGTTGTCTCCAGCCACTGCTGTGACACTTAATCTGTACTTCACTCCAGCTGTTAATCCAGTGACATTTATCATTGTTTCATGTACAATGACACTCTGACTCCTTGTCCCATCAGTCCACAGCAGTCGATAAAAGGAGCGGTTTCCCTGTGGTTCAGTCCACATCACCAACATGGAGGATGTTGTGATATCAGTGACATTGAGGGAGTGGACTCTTTCAGGCTCTGTGAGAGAAAGTTTTATCCTGCATCTGCTTTGAAAAATCTATTAAAGTCATACTACAAGAGACACTTTGCCTCGACCACCATCATCAAGCTGCTTCCATGCAGATTTGTATTCATTCATGATCCACTTTCAATTGCTGGTGTTTTCACACATTATTTTTTTCCATTAAGTCCATTATCAAATCCTCACGATTTAGCATTTATATGTAGTATCTGACTTACTGTCATCATGCATTAAAGGTGATTGGTGTATACATTATAATGCTAATCATAATCAATATTGAAAAAGCAGCTGTAGTAATATTAAAATATTCACATTATTTCTGCCTATGTGTAGCAGCAAAATGTATTAAATTTGATCAGCATTAAAATGACAGTGAGACGGTCATGTTTGGCCAATTTGGACAAAGTGATCAAACTTACTCATTGTGATCTCTTTACAGCAGTTCAGACAGCTTAAGAAGACTTGGTAGACAGTTCCAGGGTTCAGACCAGTTAGCGAACCATTTCCAATGGTATTGTCCACAGTAGACAGAGTGCAGTTTGGTCTGGATACAAAGCTGATTGTTGTCGTTGTTGCTGTCAAAGATTCTGTTTCATCGCTGTTACATGCCCACCCTAAGAGACAGAAAAAACATTGAAGAAGAACAAGCCCATTAAGAATATTAAGAAGCCTATATACGAAATATAAATGTTAATATATGTACTTACCAGCACATTCTGCATGGGAGCTCTGTGAAGATGAAAAGAAAAAGTGTGTATAAATCATTTCGCAACATCCTCATCAGCACAGAGATTTCAAAATTAAAGCGCTCAATTGAAACTCAGAAACCATCTGTTTATCATCACTAAGCATCAGCCAATTTAGCAAAGTTTAGAGCTAAACTCATTCAATTGAACTATTGTGCAAAGGGTAGCATGACAATTGCATACAGTTAATATAACACAAACACAACAAGTCAAGAATATGGGGTAAACTACACCAAACTACTAAAATGATACAACAAAAAGTATAGTTAGTTATAGTTATACACATATAGTTATATAGTTATATTATAGTTATTGAAGTTATACACTTTCTATAATATCTGTTATCATTGTGTGGCCTGAGGTTATTAAAGATATTATTCTATCTTCTATTATGATAATAAAAAATTCTTAGATTGTGGTTTTTCTCCACTTCAATTCCAGAAAACTACATTGGCCCTGTGGTGCAAAACACAGACGCAAATCACAAAAAACACAAACACAAATCTCAATACACAAACGCAAGGACCAGCGTTTAGCTCACTTTGTAGAGCTGCCATCCCATGTTGAGGCTACAGCTCCCCCTGCAGGTTCAAAGCCTCATCAAGCAGAACACTCAAAAACTCACAGTGCAAAATCAAAAAACAGAAATACAAAAGCAGAAAACACAGAAACGCAAAGCAGAAAATGGAAATACTGATCAAGAGATGCAGAAAACACAACTTGAAACGGAAATTACAATACATACCTCTACTGATTTAGCGTTTTCTGCTTTTGTATTTCTTGTTGTGATGTGGCTGCTTGTGCTGTAAAGCTGTGCATCTTCAAAACTGAATGCATCTCCAGGATCATAGATTTTTTTTTTTTAGAAGATTCTATTAATTAAGGTTTTAACTATTTACGTTTTCACACCTTTCTGTGTCATGTTTGTATTTATGTGTTATTGTGGATCGTTTAAATAAGGTTTCTTTTTCTGGGAAACTGCAGCTCATTGTGCTTTCTGCAGATCTGCAGATGCACTGTCACTACCAGAGCTGCTGCTCGTCCATAACAATTGCTTTGTAACAGTGAAGGAGAACACAACATCTAAATAACATAGTTTTGCTGATTTCACACTTCAGTCATGTAATCACGTGGGTTAAATTAATTCCATATATTCCCATTTAATTGAATTATTCTTGATTGATTCAAATACACCCTTATCACTTCAAATTTAGTGCAAAAAATCTGCATTTAGAGTTTCAGTATGTTACTTTTAGTGATTGTTGTTGATGTTATTGTTCTGCCTCTGTTTGGTCTACTAGAACAGGAACATATAACGTTGTATGCAGTGTTTTTGTGTTTTCTGATTTGCGTTTCCAGTGTATTTTCCATTTTGAGATTTGCATTTATGTTTTCTGCTTTTGTTTTAGGTATCCTTTGTGAGTTAATGTTTTTGTGGGTTAGGGTTAGGGATTGGAACCTATAGTGAGGACTGTAGCCTCAACATGGGACGGCAGCTCTACAAAGTGAGTGATTTGCGTTTTTGTGTTTTTGATTATGATTTGTGTTTGTGTTTGTGTTTGTGTTTGTGTTTTGTGTTTTGTGTTTTTGTGATTTGTGTTTGTGTTTGTGTTTGTGTTTGTGTTTGTGTTTGTGTTTGTGTTTGTGTTTGTGTTTTGTGATTTGTGTTATGTGTTTTTTTGCGATTTGTGATTTGTGTTTGTGTTTTGTGTTGAGCTCCAGCTCAATCTCTGTAATTAGTTATCACCTGTGTCCTGGTATCAGGACCAAACACATGGCTCTGATTTCTCCATTACTCATTAGCTAAACCTTAAACAGCACGCAGTCGCTCACTGACATCATGACTTTCAGTTTGTTTACTATGCAGCTAAACATTAAATGCATGGCATCATTGCACAAACCTGCAAAACTCTCTCCCCTGAAAAATCACAGGGTCAATCATTCACAGCCAACAATGACAGAACAGACATGACATTCATTAACAGCAGTGTTGTAGTTGTATGTAGAGATGCACTTATTTCCTTTAGAATTATACTGCAAAACCATGCTTTAGAAACACTGTGCTTATTTATTGTAATACTAATAAATAATAAATTAGAAATGTTTTATTAAAAAACACAAACTTAAAAAGTAAAAATCATCAGCCAGAAGTTCTTTTCATATTAACTGTGGCTTTTTCCACAAGGGATGAACATGAATATGTGATCATTTGTTTGTAGTATCTATTATCACAAGGTGGCAGCAGTGGCACACATTCAGTTAGTTAGTTAGTTAGAACAGCATGTTTGTTTGCAGAAGTGATCAAATTTAAGATGTTTCTCGAATTCATCTTGATACTGCTATTCTGAGCTCAACAAAGTGTGGATCCTGCATTGCTTTCACTAGTTCACATGCACTGGAGTTTAGGATATTCAAGGAAATATCCCATCAAATACAAAATGAGCAGTTTTGCTCCAAATGCCCACCGCTATTTTCCACCCACACGTCCCTGAAGGCTGGTGTCCTCGTCTAATTTTCCTTTTCTATTCACGGCAGTGACCCTGCCCTTCCTCCTAATCCTCTGAGACTCTTCTCTTTTCTTTGAAGTATGGCAGGGCCACAGTGGGGCACCAGAGGTTCAAGGGTGCAAAGTCTTTGAGGACTTGGTGGAGTGTGTTTACATGGAGTGAGAGGGCGTCAGTGCAGCATCATAGAGTACATCATCAAAGCCCGATATACATGTATAGGTTTTATCTTTTACAGAAACTAGTTATAGATTACTACGTGGTTTGAAAGATTTATAACAATTTACAACATTTATCAACTAGAATAATTTATCATAGTCTGAGATAAAAAAAAAAAAAGAAAGAGAATTCTCCTGCCTTTTTCTGTCCCTTTTGACATTAACAGGAGGAGCAGCCTGTGTGAGGACACGTACATCTGGAGGACCACACTCCAGCTGGTTGTGCAACGTGTTGGCATGGCTACGCTTCACACGAACAGCACACAACAGTGTGCTTGAAAATGGCCATTTGAGAATTTCTCAAGGTCAGTCATTTATATACACACATAACCTTTAATGAAAGAGACTTTGCCACAGTGAACATGATCACCACTAACTTAGGTTTGGAGAACCACTTCTATGGTTATTTAGCGCTTTACCAACTCACTTCACAAAAACAAATATGTCATAAACATAAAAATTTGATAAATCAAAGCAAAAATGAAGTTCACAACACCAACACCACACAAATCTACACTTTCAAATCTGGACACCAACATGAATAACAACTGTTAAACAAAAAAATAATAATAATGAATGAATATCTGCCGACAAAGCTCATTTGCACTGAGAAGTGGATTGTTTTTGCCACCCGGCATATAACAATCTCAAGTTTTAGTGAAAGATGTTTTAATTGAATGGATAATATGTAATGCAAGAAAACAACAACAACAAACAATCTAATTAAACACTGTACAATGTGGTCTCAAACCAGAATGTGAAAGTTACATTTATAACACTATGAAAATTTCCTGGCTTCATCTTGCAATGTGACCTCTTCAACATTTTATTTCCCTTGGCCCTCTCCCTGTTAAGAGTCACTTATTCCCTCCCAGATAAACATAAAAAATGAAAATAAATAAATAAATAAAAACTCAAGCCTAAAATGGCCCTGAGGCCAGAAAATACCCATCTCCCCAATTCCCATTTGGGAAATACTGCCCCAGAAATACATATGATGTTGTTGCTGTTAAAATTTAGTGCTCATAGGTTTATTACCTTAAACAATGTTTATTGTGTTGTCTTTTGCAGCATAACTCAGTAATTAAACAATGACATTAGGCATTCCTGTGTCAGAGGAAGTGTGGGAGGAAGGCCTGTCCAGTGTAAAGACTTGTTCTATCAACTCAAGATACAGACCAATTCATTTTAAGGTCAATCACAGATTGCATTATTCCAAAACTCAAACACAAAATTGTTGAGCTAGCTGTGGCAACAATATAAATTAAATAGATTGCGGCTTGGTGATGAGTACATTGAGAACCTATATTAGGCCATTAGGCCGATTTTAGACCATTGAGAAATGCTGAGTCATTTCAAAGACACAATTCTCCAACAAATATTAGAAGGAAGAAATAAACAGCCCAAACATGACTCAGCTAAAATGCTTTCGCTGATTTTTATTGTAGTGAATTATTATAGTGAAGCATGAGATATATAGGATTCGGATTTTGCATTTTTATCTGTCCAGTATTCGACCCAATTATTTTTGACCTGTATCGGACTGATTTGGATTTCCATCCCGAGTCACCCTCCCCTGCTGCTCTGGTCTGTTTGCTTTCCTCATCCTGATACTCCTACTCTTTTTCCTTTGATGATCTACTGTCCATCTTTGCTCTACTCCACACATCTCTGCCACAAAGCTTCAGTAAAACTGCAATTGAAATGTTAATTGTCTCTGTCAGACTAAGAGAGGACCCAAAACAATATTTAGGGTGAATTCCAATTCATTACTTAACCCTCAATCTTAACCCTCAAAAATGTGCGCTCCCTCTAGTGCAAGTGCTGTCCCGATTCTCAGAAAAATTAAGTTGAGGGGCAAGTTTAAGGGCTGTATCGCCCTCAATGTTGAGATTTTCCGAGACCACTCTGGGAGCAAGGGCTACCCAGAATGCATTGCGTGTTTTCATATAAGAAAGATGGCGTCGAAAGCAGCGAAGCGAGTGCGATACAAATTAAGTATTTTCTTTGTTAATAGAGATATAAAAATTATGAAAACCATTGTATTATCTTAGTTTAGGCCCATATTATGGATTACTGACGTCATTGTTGCGTAACATTTATTTTTATTTTCCGATCTTTTGTCAATAGCCGGCCGGTGCAGACAAGCGATCATTTGCTATCATTTACCCTTCAATAAGCCGTGGTGTGTGGTAACTGTCAGCTGAATATGTCCGTGGTTGTGGTATTTGTATGAGTATCATCTTATAACTAACTGACAACCTAATAACTTGACTGAAATAAAATAATAAATAAATAATCGTGACGTAAATGTGTTCTTCTTCTTCTTTTTTGGAGTTGACAGACTGGACGCAGCTTTCGCGTTATTCTGCCAGAAGTCTGAAGACGTTTCTGCATTTAAGGGGTGTCCCATTTCTAAGTGACAAAATAACCCTCAACACTTGGTTTTGAGGGCCAGTTAAGATTAAGGGTTGAGCTTGAGGGTTAAGATTGAGGGTTACAATAGGAATTGGAATTGGCCCTTAGTATCAAATCACTTCGATACTGTGTAAAATCACTCGATCGGTGTAGCGGTGCGGCTGCCCGTTACCGTCGCGCTCCGTGAGTCTCATTTTAAATATCATGGGAATGGTGCAATGAGCAGGCTGTAAAGAGAGACGTGCACCACCAACGTCATGTGACCACAATGTGAGAAAGAACACATTTGTCTGCCATGTTGCAGTGACCATGCAAGCTGTGGAAAACAGACAAGTGTAATTTTTGTGAAAAGACTGTATCAGTGGTGGAAGCTAAACTCAAAGCTGTGATAGCTTTGTCAGTATCACACACGCAAATGTAGCAGTGAACCATCACTCCTCACAATTCTGACTTTGAGTCTAAGAAACAAGAGATAAGAGATTTACAATATGATTTTAAATTGAATGAAGCCACAAGAAGAAAAAAAGAAGCACAACACTCTAAATGTAGAGAAGAGCAGAGTTAAATATACATCTTGAAACAGTGAGACTCAGTCAGTGACCCCTTTGACCTGTGTGTGCTCTATCTCTGCCCTTTGACTAGGCTACAGAGAGGAGGAAATGAGTGTACTGACCACTATATAAACATTACATCAGCCCTAAAGGCCGGCTGCCTGCCTCTCTCTTATTCCCTTGTCATTCCTTGAACAGTCTGCCTTTGCAGCTCACCACCTGATAACAGCCCAGTTCCTTCCTCCATAATAATACTCAGACTCAAAGACAATCAAGAAATCACCATAAAAGGTGATCAGACCACTTCACCTTAGCTTCTTACAATCTGATAAGTTGTACCGAAAACAGGAAGAAAAAGAAAATCGCACAATACTCCATTTCTGATCCTTGAATTACACAAGGTTGCATGAGGCGGAGGGTTTGCTGTTGGTGCCCTTGTTGACTTTGCTGAATGGAGAAAGTGGATTCCACTGCAGCTGTGAATTCTGCAAAAACTACGTTATCTGACTCAAGTCAGTGTGTGTGTGTGTGTGTTCCAGAATGTTATCACCTCTTTAGGACCTTTTCTGGCATAAACACTGACCTCAAAACCCAGTCCTAACAAGACAGGACTATAGGAACCGGTGGAAAAATAGAACCTGGTACCTGGTATTCCTTATGTTGTGGGGACCTAGATCTGTTTACACAGTCACATTATGGAGAAAAATGTAATGTTAATGACTACATTTTAAGGTGACATGTTTTAAAGTAAGGCTGAGGTTAGGGTTAGGTTCCAGTTAGGGTCAGGGCTGGGCAATATGGCCTAAAAATAATAAAATTAGCGATTTATTTATATAAATTCTATTTTTTTTTTTTTCAAACTACTAAAGACAAAATAATTATTCATATGATGTACTATGACGCTTTACACACACAGTGTTTCAGTGTCAGTTAAATAAACTATTTAAAAACGTCCTCCATGACCGTAGCATAGTCTCTGGACTAGAATACAACGACATCGTGATGCCAGTCCTGGACCAGACTACTGTGTTAAATATTGAGATTTTATTGAGGCAAAAATAGAACTTCTACCTATCGAAAGCACTTTGGAGCGGCGAGCCGCTTCTGGTGAAAATGCTCTCATTGATTAGAATGGAAGCTTTTTGCAACGGCGACGCTGTAACGTGTCCAGTGGAAATCCGCCTTAAAGCTCACATAGAGCGGTCCTGTTGCACATATATGTGAGTTATGGAGGTCTACTTACATACATTAACTTGTTTTTATGGTCAAAAACCTCCTAGTTGCTGTAAACGAGCCGATAGGAATCTCTCTTTTCTAATTCTGTCCTCAGCCGCGATATAGAAGACTGAACTCTCACAGACTATGTTATGATTGGCCAGCCAGCGTAGTGCCTTCCTTACTGTCTTGTGATTGGCCAATACTCGGAAGTGACATAATCAGCACACCCGCTCCTCATTATCAAAACATTGTTTTAACAATGTTTAGAAATAGCTTCTTCACGACTCCCCGCTGCAGTCCCTTTTATGACTTTGACCCGGAGTCAGACCCAGAGTCAGAAGACACTGTCGCTTGTGAAACACCTCCACAGCAGACGCTATTCGTTCAATGTACGCAACTCAGGTAGTCGGAACACTATGTCCATTGTCACAACATATAATAATATAATATAATAATAATATATATTCTTAAATGGGAATGTAACAAAATCAAACCACCCAGGAGTGAAAAAATGAAAAAAACTCTGACTTTCTTTCACATCTGGCGTCAGATATCATAACATCATAATAGGAGGAGAATACATCTCCTCTATCACGATTGGGTTACCGCGACTCTGGTTTGAAAGCACAACTCCATACCAGCCAGGCTAATCAGACACATGACTGAGGCCGATATTCTGTCCCAGTCGGTCCCTGGACGTAAATAATACATTATAAAACTGAAGCTGCAGGCCGTACCAAATCTGACCGAGGGCCGGGGTGTTCTAATAAAGCAAAATACTTTTTTATTAGTATAATTTAAGTGATCTTACTACTGGAGGAGCTCAAAAAGTTTGACAAAAAACATTTTAAAAGCTATGTGGGCATGTGCAACTTACTTTTCACCCAATGACCCCATGATATGCTTGTTTACACCTTTGTATTCCACACAGTACAGTACACCGTTATTTAAATGGAATCGAAGTTCTGTCGAAATTCAAGTTTCAATACAGACGGCCCAACGCTCCACCAAGAGAATTTTTATATGGGTGTTCTTCTGCCGAATGCTACAAGAATGTGAATCATAAAACAATGCCAAAAGTCACATCTAAAAATACCAACTGCCTCCAAAAAGCCCCATGCACATGACAGCTTTAGCTGTGAGCGTGTTTGTCTCCAGGTATCAGCCTCCCACACCACAGTCCTGCTGCTGCTGCTATCATGGGCCACATCAGAGGCTATGGAAATCAGTGACGTAGTGTGTACTGTCCCGTGTGCCGTGCACAGTACAGTTCAGAGTGCTGCGCTGCTGACTGCAGATACATATCTGAGTACAATGCACTTGCATTTCAGAGCTTCCTCTTAATGCTAGGACTTTAATGCCACGCAACAGGAGGAAGACGTGCATGAATGCAAACAGTGAAAAACCCACACCCAAATGTCTGAACTCAGAGGGCAGGACCATCACCTCCATTTTACCACATTTTCAACATCACACCGTTTACAACAGTGTGATGTTGAAAATGTGGTAAAATGGAGGAGTGTATACTCATCTGCAGAGAAGAAAGCAAGGGCAAATATTTTGTGGTATTAGTATTTAGGCTCCTTTGTGGTTTGTGAATATAATAATAATAATATAATAATATAAATTAAAGAAGAAAGAAGCTTCAGAGCGTGTTATGTTGCTTAACAAATGAAGTCTCAACTGAAGTGTGAATTATCGTTGACTGACTGACCAGCACTGCAGCGTCTATCATGGCTTTAATCAGAATACATCTGTATTGTATTTGTTTTTTTTCTTTTACATTTTCTTCCTTTTCTTTTGCCTTTTTACTTAATCAACACAAGTGATCAGGTAGAAATGGAATGGAGATTGAATCATAAATGACTTTTTTAAAACCAACATTTTTTATCACCTGGCTATCAGCAACTCACCTGTCAAACTACCACAGATACCCCTTTGTAATCATTCTGTACCTACCTACCTATCTAGGGTATATAACATCCAGTTTGAAGCACTGACTTTGGAAGTAAAAGAGGAGAAAACTAATAATTTCTCATCCCCTCTAAAGCCTTGCATGGCCATGATTTGCTCAGAGGCCACTGATAAGATGATAGCTGTGTGCTCACAATGAGGCCTTTGAGGCTGAAAGAGGATTCTGTCTCATTTACATGGACTGGGGAACTGTGACTCTTTGTAATTCATTGTGTGCGTGTTGAACTTCCAGCTGCAGCCCTAGTTGAAGGCATTATGTTTTTGGTTGTTGATCTGAAACCGGACTGTCTTGATATTGCTGAATGTGGGTACGAGTGGGTGGAAGGTGCAGTGTTCCACAAAGAAGCACTTGGTTTGTGACTTTTGCACTTGAATCCAGTAATGACATGGAAAACGAGCAGGCTCGTGCTTTCTAATGTGTGGATACAGTGAGACCAGTACATTTTTGGAAAGAGATACTTGTGTTCACGATGAGCGTCATGAATACGTCACTGACATTTTCCAAGAAGTGCAAGGCATTATACCAGCAGCTAGCCAAAGACGACGGCGTCCACAGCCACAGGCGGGCCGGTTCTTTCAGAAAACGTCACATTTCCTTGTTCTAAGATGTTTCCCTCTGATAGCCACGTCATCATGATCTCATTTCTGCGAGCTGCGAGGAGGCCACAGACAGAGAAACACAGAGAAATACCGACGCTGTGGCGGGGAACAAAAAAACTCTTCGTACTATGATAAACATTCAAAGTGTTCTGTTTTCCTGGGTCATGAATAAGTGATTGTTAAGCTGTCACCTCACACGCACAACCTCTTAACAAGCCACACTTTATTGTTTTAGGCTTATTTTAATCCCATTTTTAACTCGATGCTAGCAAACTTATGCTATAAAACTCTATAAATTAGTAAATGAGCCTACTTCTCACTCAATGCGTGAAATCAATAAACATTTTCCTGAGGTGTTCTTGGTCTCAGTTACTAGTTTCAGGTCTTCTGCAAGAGAACATGTTAATTTTTGAGGAAAATAGACGCTAAAGTACATCATATTATGAGAGGACACCAGTGTGATTGACAGCTGGTATCGTCCAGTAAGAGCCAGTTGGCAGGTGACATATCTGAACTTGTGTCTGCAAAACTTCACCATGGCACAAAACAAAATTCTGGATTTCTGAGAAATTTCTGAGAATTTTAAATAGTTTTTCTGGTTTTCATGCACTTCTGTAAGTGTGATTGTTTGTATCGCGTATAAAATAACACCACAACATTTAAGCCACGCAATGACGATCCCATCCACATTGAGGAGGTCCTAAAGTAACGGAAAAAGGACGTGCCTGATACCCAACTGAGTAGAGTAGAGCCTCGTGAGAACTGTATAATGGAAAGATAAAGAATAAAGAAAGGATAAAAAGGATAAAGAAACAAACATTTATAGAGCATAATAAACCTAAATAGTCCACACAGGTTGTGATAGTAGGATGAGGCGATATAATGATTTAATTAATGGTTTAGGACCATTCTCTTTGGGCATCCGTAGTTCACAGGGTGCAGATTTACAAGCATTTCCATAGAGAAACTACAAGATAGCAGGAAGAAGGAAATAATTATTCCTAAAAAAGGCTCAGTTAAATGAAACTAGACACTGAGCAAACAACCACCTGCGGCAGCATGTATTTGTGCTTAGTTACACTTTAACCCATTGGGAAATGCATAATTAATATGTTGTTGTTAATATAAAGGCAGAAAAAAAAAAGTTTAATTTTATGCCACACTGGCCAGCCTCTGTTATGGATAAACCGATCAGATTATAATTTTGCATTTACAATGAAATTAAACACTTGGCAGACACTTTTGAGGGAATCAAAATGTGTGCTTTAGACCACATGAGATGGTTTTCTACAGGTGCTTTCACTTATTTTGCCCAACTTTTGTCTTTTTCACAGGTCCTGTTTTTTGGGACATGCTGATAAAGCACACTTCGGGTGAATTCCAATTCCTTGCTTAACCCTCAATCTTAACCCTCAATCTCAAAAATGCGCGCTCCCTCTAGTGCAAGTGCTGTCCCGAATCTCAGAAAAATTAAGTTGAGGGGCAAGTTTAAGGGCTGTATCGCCCTCAATATTGAGATTTTCAGAGACCACCCTTGGGAGCAAGGGCTACCCAGAATGCATTGCGTGTTTTCACACAAGAAAGATGGCGTCGAAAGCAGCGAAGCGAGTGCGATACAAATTAAGTATTTTCTTTTTTAATAGAGATATAAAAATGATGAAAACCATTGTATTATCTTAGTTTAGGCCCATATTATGGATTACTGACGTCATTGTTGAGTAACATTTATTTTTATTTTACGACCTTTTGTCAATAGCCGGCCGGTGCGGACAAGCGATCATTTGCTATTGTTTACTTTTCAATAAGCCGTGGTGTGTGGTAACTGTCAGCCGAATATGTCCGTGGTTGTGGTATTTGTATGAGTATCATCTTATGACTAACTGACAACCTAATAACTTGAATGAAAAACGGATTGTAATAAATAATCGTGACCTAAATGTGTTCATCTTCTTCTATTTTGGAGTTGACAGACTGGACGCAGCTTTCGCGTTATTCTGCCCCCTACAGTCTGAAGACGTATCTGCATTTAAGGGGTGTCCCATTTCTAAGTGACAAAATAACCCTCAACACTTGGTTTTGAGGGCCAGTTAAGATTAAGGGTTGACCTTGAGGGTTAAGATAGGAATTGGAATTGGCCCTTCATTCAATCACAAACCCACTCGATCACACCCTGAGCAGACCTGTACTGAATGGATGCACCGATCCCATATTTGTATCGGTATCGTTCCATATATTCGGGTATCAATGACAATGGACCGATCCATAGTGTCGGATCTATTCGGTCTAATTCTATGCTATGTGCTGAGAGTGACTTCATATGCAAGCAACACACCCCGTTTCCCCTGTGCCACTTTTGGGATTAACATCGCACTGGCGAGATGAGAGTTACGTGCCACACAGTGCAATGTTTAACGCAACAATCTTCCGTCGGTCACTCACCAGTGATGTGATTGCAGCTGCGCAAATGGAAATGTTTGACAAATGGCAAAGTCCTTTGAGTACTAAACTAAAACATTAAAAGGTGCCATAATCGAAGAATGTGGCCAAAAAACGGTTACTACATTCAAATTCAAAATACCCAAGGCCTTTTAGGTTTCGTTTTCTGACGTAACTGGCAACCCGTGGTTGCTCGGCAGCTAAGACTCTACTGACTGCAATGGTTGGTAGACGGCGGTAGGTGGCGCCACATACCAAAACATGATTTCCAAACATAAACATGATTTGCAGTCTGCAAAATATATATTTTTTTAATATTTTGTCTGTACTGTTGTTGTTGGTGAGTTCAGTTTGTCATATGAACATTATTCCAGAGTCTGTGACATATTAGGAGGATTTTATGGCCAGTTGCTTTAGGGTTTATTACATAATGCACCTTTAACAAAGAACTGACTGTCTTTTTTGAATGTCTATCAAGCTTGTATTAACCTTTTCCTACTCGGCTCCCGGACCGTAGTTCGAGAGTGTTTGCTATGCTGAGTATTAACTACAACAATCATAACCCGAACACTTCTTCCCGTTCAGTCACACTCAATTTTATCGGCTAACTGGCTCCATAAACCGTCGCTCACACTGACGCCATCACGCATCGCACACCTTCTGCGCTCTTAAAGGAATACACTCTTAACTCTCAGCTGCTCTCATTGTGCATTTCTATCTGTTTATATGTTTAAAAAATAATAGTAAAGAAACTAGTGCATCCCTAGTAATGATCATAAATATGTGGTTGTGGTAGTATTGGGCTTCTCACGACTCTGTACTGTTCAGTCAGCCATTTTAGAGGAACTGAAAGATGAACAAAGGAACTAACTGAATGATACGCAGCATCTGTCAAATGTATTAATTTCACACTGATAAATGACAGGCTCTTATGTAAGTGAAAGTTTTATTCATTATAATACAAGAGTGCATGGAAAATGTTGATATGGAAATTATTTCATTACAGGGAAGTGTACAGTACTTTCCCTTTTTGTATTTTTAACTTCCTTTTTTGCTTTTAAACAAACTGTTTCTAAATTTAGATTCTTTTTTTAACTCTTGATGGTACAGTTAGAGCTAGGCAAACATATAATGACGACAAAAAAGGCTCATTATACATAGGTACACAAGTTTAAAACCCCAGTTAACTGGTGTCTTTAACGTTCACACAACAGCAAAACTTAATAATGTGACATTTTATGATGATAACTATCTTTATTGACTGATTTAAAACCTTTTATCGTGATCATGTTTTTGGATTTATTGTCCAGCCCTATCTCATCGTTAGAAATATTTCTATGGTTTATGGTTTTATTACAAACATTAGCATTTCCATTAGTATTAAGAGCCATTTATTATAAAATGGTGGCGTGCAATGGCATTAAAAGACTATAAACATAAAAACTTAGCATCCCAAGCTTTGGATGATGTTGTCCCTCATCACTATTTAAATTTCTGACAAGACACACGGACATTTGTTACACTGTGAGCTGCCAATACATGGGGAGGGCAACATGAAATACTATGAGAAAATACATATTTAAAACATAAAGACACAAGCAACAGTAAAAAAAAAAAAAAAAATAGAAAAGACAACAATTGGGGAAAGTACAAATAAATTAAGGAGAATAATTCAAATTGTTGCCTCTTACTCTCTTCCATGCATACAACTATGAAAAATCACCAATGTCCAAACGCAGCAAATGAGACAACTAGACCTCTAATCTCTAATTCCATCAAAAGAATGAGATGCTTAAAGTGCGACAGGTTTGGAACACGAAAGTCCTGGGTATCATGTTTCTAACTCTTGTGTATAACTGTGGGAACATGTAATTTTAATCACAAGGTTCAATGCTCTAAAGTTTTGGGGGGAAACAACATTGTATATTTATTTCCGATTGCCTCATGTGTAGTCTATGATAAAAGAACAAAAACCATAATTGTCCCGACTGTGGTCTTGTCAGTTGTTTGATCTAGAGCTTTCAACTGTGTCTCCGTATTAACAGTCAAATACGAAGTTTCCCGCTCACTAAATCATCAGAGTCGTCATTTACAATATATGCTTATATGTATATGTGTGTTTTGCAGCTTTATTCCCCCAAGACAAAACCAAAATAGGAACACACAGGGAAAAGAAGCAATGCACAATCCTGATATTGCCACTTTTTGGAATCAAAAAGTTCAAATTTAACTCTAAAGAACTAAATCCGCACTCCACAAGACTAGACAAAGGTTTTTTGTTTTGTGTAACTGCACAACTGAGGTACATTTCGTTGTATTTTCTGATTTAAATGAGCTCCACAGTGCATCTTTGCATAAATACATGAAAACAAGAGGCTCCTGTACTGTATGCATATGAACATCTTATCAACATGCCCTCACACCAAAACGAGTTTTCCAGTATAATCCTGAATCAAAACCAATCATTATCTCCACAGATGCCTCTGTGTACATTCGCCTTAAGGCAGACACCTAAACATGAGGGTTAATGTTTAATTTCAGAGTCAGAACACTTTAATATCCACTCAAACCTCTTCATTTACGTGCTTTGTGGCACAAAACTGTCAGTTGCCTTAGAGAAAGTCCTTTCATGGAGGCCAAGAAATGAAAGTGTTTCAGTCCACTGATCCAGTTAATCCATCTGGACTGCAAACAAACTGACCACTCAGGTACAAGTCAGTCAGTGAGTCCCTCAAGGCTGCAGAAAGGACAGAATAAGGGACACTGGAGCTGCACCTCATTCCATTCCTGACCCCTTTGTGTTGGACACACACATCCTCACATGCCATTCTCAACCTTACTCTGCCTCTCTCAGAAAGACGAGAAAGACCAGTGGGGTGAGGACAGGTGGGTCAGAGGCTGCCGGACATCTCTGTGACTACACTTGTGTAAACTTTGCTCTGATGGCCGCGCAGTATTTTCACACACTGTTTATACTGACCTGAGCAGTCTCGAATAAATCAGTAACTAATGAAAAAATTCCAGACTAAGAGAATCACACATTAGTACTTTCCACAAGTATAACGGAAGGACAAGGAACTGGAAAAGGACATTTTAAAATAGCATTTTTAGGGAATCTATCCTGTCACGTAAATAATAACACACTGGGTTTGCAGGTATTTAAGGAATAATATTAGTAATAATGCATTTTATTTATGAGTGCCATTTTGACACTTGACAAAACAATAAAACAGTAAACAGGAAATGGAGAGGGTTTACATAGAGTAGGCTATTTCAAACAGGTGGGTTTTTGAAGAGGGGAAGAGAGTCAGAGTTGTGGAAGTCTGGTGGGAGTGAGTTCCAGACAAGGGGAGCAGAGCAGCTGAAAGCTCTGTTCCCCATGATGCTGAGGTGGGCAGAGGGTACAGTGAGGTGGATGGAGGTGTAAGATCTGAGGAGGTGGCGATGTGGAGAAGGTCGGAGAGATACAGTGGATGGCCTTGAAAGCATGCAGGAGGATTTTAAATTGAATTCTGAAAATTACCCGGGAGCCAGTGGAGTTATTGCTTTAATGGAGGTGATGTGGTGGAATAAGGGGGTTCTGGTGATGATGCGGCAGCAGAATTCTGCACCAGTTGAGGTTTATGGAGAGATTTGTGAGGGAGACCAGAGAGGAGAGAGTTATCGTAGTCAATTAGGGAGATGACAAGGCTGTGAACAAGAATTGAAGTTGTACATGGGTACGGGAAGGGCGACTAATATTGGGAAGATGGAAATATGCAGACCTGGTATTGATGCGGGATTGGAAAGATAATGTGCTGTCGAGGATGACACCCAGACTCTTAACCTGAGGGGCGCGGGAAACGGAGGAGCTATCGATGGTGACGGGAAAAACTGTCTTAAGATGATGTGGATTTGGTGCCAATAAAGAGGATTTTTGTTTTATCACTGTTTAATTTGAGGAAATTTAAAGTGAACCAGGATTTTATTTCGGATAGTTATTACTAACTTTATTATTAACTGCACTGTCATGACAGCTGCACACTTTCACTCTGCACATATTCACGATCACTTATTTCCGTTCTTTGAATAGCTGTGTTTGTGCACTTTATATTGTGTTATTTAATTGTTAACATATTATTACATTACCATTAATTATTTAACCTTGATACAATTGATAAAATATATATTTTATTTTTTTTTAAATCTAAAGCTCACCTCAACAACACTATATAACAGAATACATCAAAGGAACATATTTAAACATCTAAAAGCATGTGTTCTGAAGGTTATTATATATATACATATATATATAAATGTGGACTGTAAGTATGAAAATTAAAATAACAATGATTTCCGAACAACAACGACAAAATCATCAAATCATTTACACTTTGTACCCGATGAAAATCTACACAATCTGAACTTCTTATTTGTTGACAGAATGGTTGACAAATTGAAAATATATACTATGGTTCAATAGTTCTTTAAATAAAATAAAACACATTTATCCAGTTATTTAGAGACACTTTCGTACACTTTGCTAACTTTAGCTTCAGTGCACTTATTTTGCGTGTTTAGCAGTTTAGCTAGCTATGTTTGACGGTGTCAAATTGTCCTTTTTTTAAGGTCTATCTACCTTCATGTATTGAAATAATTAAGCCACTACTGTTCTGTTTGAAGGTGTTTTAGTGAAGTTCTTGCTGTCAAGACTAAAAATTGAGTTAAAGGGACCCTCTTCATCTTATAATAAGCTGTGATATTGTCCTCTGATAGAACGTGTCGATACTTGTCTGAGGTCAGTTATCTCACAGCAGCAGCAGGTGCACGCGGCCACACTCAGTACAGTATGTGCTGTAAAAAAAAAAAGTGTCCAAAACAAAAGCTCCCTGTCAACGTGAACGAAACCCAAAACTGCGGGGAGACTTTAATGAGAGCACATGAATGGACGCTTTCTTACCTGGAGGACGCTGAAGAACAGCAGAGACCACAGCAGCTGTGTCGTCTTCATGATGCTTCACTCACACACTCACAGGCGTCTCCTCTACCACCTGAGTGTCGTCATGTCCCAACTTTGTCGTCGCTTAAAAAGACAACAAAACAAACAAAAAAAACTCCCCGCAAGATGCGGAGTTATTAACTCTGAGAGAAAGTTCTTGTTGTTGTCGTTGTTGTTGTTGTTGCGCAGTTTTAACGAGGAGTAGCGGAGACCTGGTGTGACAGTCGGGGGGGAAGTTGTGGTGAAGTGTGTCGCCACTCCTCTCATCCTCAGTCCAGCAGCTCTACTTCACTATCACAGCCTGATGAGGGGGGAAACTGAGAGGGAAGAAAGGGCTGTCCGTTCATGCAGAAATGAAAAAAGGAGTCATCCCACATTCTTGCCATAACTTGGCCAATCAGGGTGAAGGAATGCATCCGTAGGGTCCTTCTTTTTTTCTTCTTCCCCTAACTGCAAATGTTGCCAATGCAAATGTTGTGAGGAAACTTTGTTGGAAGTTGCTGCTACAAAAGAGAGGTCAGTGTTTTAAACAGGAGCAGGGGCGTAGCAAGGAATTATAAGTTCCATTTATAAATCCAGAGGTGGAAAGTAATTAGATACATTTACTCAAGTTGCTGTATTGAATACTTTTTTTGTGTATTTTTTAAGTACAATTTAAAATCAGGATTTTGTATTTTACTTGAGTACGTACAGGGTATCCGCAGGGTATTAAAAAGTCTTAAAAAGTCTTAAAGGTGAAGTAAGTAGTTTATAGTGCCATCTAGAGGAGAGGCTGAAATATACAACAAAGAACTGCTCCTCTGCTCACCCCCTCCCTTCCCTGAGCGCTACGGTATCCTCAGCCGGTCAAATGTCGTCCTCGTCGTCTTTCTCCGTGTCAGCAGATGAGGTTCGTGAGGCGAGGGAGAGGGCGAGCTACCGCGGCCGTAGCAGACGAAGCGGAGAGAGTGGAGGCGGGACTTCCGCTACAAGTAAAGAGACGCTTGATTTGTTCTCTCGCGTTTGTCCTTACAGGCTCCCGTAGAAACATGGCATCTCGCGGCAATGCAGTAGCGGCCCGCGACCATGTTATTTTACATTACTTTTTGAAACACTACGAAAATGAAACAAAGAATATAATACAGCGACTATAATGCAGGAGCACGTAATATGTATACAAACGTGGATTTTTGGTCATATAAACCCATAAATACTACACAGTGTCCCTTTAATTTCTCCTAAAAGGTCTTAAATACAATTTCAAAAAGTCTAAAATATCTATTAACGTTACTTTTATTTAAAACGTGCATAAACTTCACCCTTGCTTTGAAATGTTTCTATTTTTGGAGGATACGCTAGCATAACTACAACACGGAACTAAAGTAGGTCACCTGTGCTGCCCGGTGAGAATTTATCGAGCACCGCTAGCTAGTGTGCTGTGTGCGCTCGCCGCGGTGTGTTACAGCTTAGCATAGCAGCGGAGAAAACTTAACGAAAGCCCACGGCTAAGCCGAATTGCAAGTTCAACGATTTGTGGCTCAAATTTTCCTTCATGTCTTTTGTGCTTTTTTGCCAGTACGGATTTGAAATGGGTCTTAAATTGTATTCGTTATGGTCGTAAAAAAAGTCTTAAAAAGTCTTAAATTTGTCTTGTTGAAACCTGCAGAGACCCTGACTCAAGTATTGTACTTAGTTACTTTATAAATCATATCCGTTACTGAGTAAAAATAAACATTCAGCACAATGAAGACTTACAGGGGGAAAATATACACCAGAACCAGACGAATGATGATGTGATTACGACTACTTTTACTTCTACTTGAGTAATATGTCATCAAAGTATTGGTACTTTTACTTGAGTACAATATTTTAGTACTTTTTCCACCTCTGTATAAATCAGAGGAAACTTCAGATTTGGTAGAAGATGCAGATTTGCATGACTATCTCTTGACTACAGATAGGTCTCATACGGTGGCCACAGGGGCAAACTGCACTGTAAGACCCACAACACATGCAGTCATGTGACCGTGCTAGACCAATACAGTGGCTGCTTTTTGTAAACACAATCCAATCTGAAGAAAGTAGTAATGAAGATGAGGAAAATACTTCAATAGTCCATCATAAGAACTGCAGGCTTACAGGAGGATAACGTTTATCGGCTTGTTCAGCAAGACCAGGTCTTTCAATAAAGTAAGAATTATTGAATATGCCGGTGTTTTCTCTCCTGCTGGTGTTTTGGGGTTTGTTGTGTGTTTTCTTTTTGCAGTGTGTTTCTCACTCTGCATTTGTTTTTTCGTTTTCATCTGCAGTGTTTGTGAATATGCAGCTCATTTCTCCTTCTGCATGTGTTTTGGGTCAATGCAGTGTATCAAGAACCGCTATTACATTGGTAATACTGGTTACTTACCTGTTAATTACTGAATATTCCTCCCTGCAACCACTCTCCATGTGCAATATACTGTTCATTTTTCATTGCTGTAATATACTGTATATTTTTCATAATGTAAATTTTTTAAGTGCAATATATTGTCATTTTTCATACTGTCAAATTTTTTTATACTGTAGTTTTTCTCATCAGTGCAATATCCATATCCTTATTTAATATCCTTATTTAATAGCTCAACCTTGTTTCCTTACACTGTAAATACCATGTGCATACTGTGTATATTCTGCAGACCGGTTATAATGTACATTCTGTACATACATATATTGTATTTGCGAACTAATAAAGGACTATCTTATCTTATCTTATCTTATATTCATTGGTCAGGGTACCATAACTGGTGGAGCGGTACAGCCCTGGGTCAGGCTTGCTTGTGTGGGCTGTGCCCCGATGGCCGCATCAGCGAGATACGTAATGTGATGTCATCCTGGTGCGACGACACCGAATGACGACATTGAACGTGACAAAAGAGGACATCCAGCTGTTTTTGTTTTTTTCCCTGCTCAGTTTGTGGTCGTAAGGGAGGAGCTGATCCATTTTACTATGGTACACCAAGGGAAGGGTGCCAAAAATAGAACAGTAGGGGCTGGTTTTATTTTTTTTAATATATTATTATTTATTTTAAAATGTATTTGAATAAATTGTCTATAAATCTGTACTTCAGTATTTACATTTCCTTCGTACAAGTGTGCTAGAAAGTGCTTGACTATATGACTAACTCTTTCACAATCAGCTGTTTACAGATTGTCTTCTTATACATTCTTGTAGCACCATGGAAACAGTAAAGCGGACCTAGACCGGAAGTTCCAATTAACGCAGTTTTTTAGTGTGTATCTGCGTCATTACCTTGTTTATGAAGCCCTGAAGTTTCAAAACAAACAGTTCAGCCACTGCTGAGAACGCTGTGTTTTATTGTAATCTAGGGCTCAACGAGATCTCTGAAAACCCTTCTGGTTACGTAAACAGCGGTTCTCCTGAACAGCAGATCCTCCTGCTCTGGGCACTAGTCCGGGCACATCCGGTTGCGTACATTGAACCGCAGAAGAAGAATAACGTCCGTTGTGGAGGTGTTTCACGAGCGACAGTGTCTTCTGACTCTGGGTCTGACTCCGGGTCAAAGTCATAAAAGGGACTGCGGCGGGGAGTCGTGAAGAAGCTATTTTTAAACATTGTTAAAACAACGTTTTGATAATGAGTAGCAGTGCATCCACCGTTCCAGAGGGGGAGCTGTGCTTCTGAGAGCGGGTGTGCTGAATATGTCACTTCCGGGTACTGGCCAATCACAACACAGTCTGTCTTCTGGGTGTGAGAGTTGAGTCTGAAATATCGCGGCTGAGGATCATGGATGTATAATATGAACTGGATAGAGCACCGCCCCCTCTGCCTTGAAGTCAATTTTTACATGGTGGCCACTGTGATGGCATGTGGTACTGCAACAGAAAACCCCATAAAAGCCCAAAAGCCCAAAAAGCAACTTTCCCATTGACCGCAATAGTAAAAGAGACGCCTGTAAAAGTCTCCACAGGACACCTCGAGACATCGACACAGGCTTTTATAGATCTTTATATGGTAGTGACACTACTACTGCGCATTCTCTATGGGCCCCATAACCCGGAAATAAACGCGGAAGTCAAAAAACTTCCTTGGCATATGCGCTGGGTGAGCAGCTTCATAGGAATGAACGGAAGCGAAGGGGCGGAGCTCTATCCAGTTCAAATAATACAACCATGCTGAGGACAGCGTCAGAAAAGAGAGATTTCTATCGGCTCGTTTACAGCAACTAGGAGGTTTTCGACCATAAAAACAAGTTGATGTATGTAAGTAGACCTCCATAACTAACATATGTGCAACAGGACCACTCTATGTTACTTTAAAACCAGTGGAAGCTCAGCTGAAATTGATCTGTACGAGACACTGGAGCAGACCCTGGGCTGATGCATGAAGGAAGTGTCTGAAAGGCGGAATCCACTTTTTGATTGACAGCATGTAGAAATATTGCGCGCCTTTTCCGTCTGAGTCCTATGCAGACTTTGTGAATGAAGTCTAGAAACAATTAGTATTTCATTAGCGTATAATTTGTACATTATACACTGTAAATAAAAACACTATTACAGAATTCCCTTGTTTCCAAACGTGGGTTTGGCCAGAATAAATAACTGCACCTGAAATGAGCTTCCTCTGTTTTAAAGACCAGCAGCTGCCACTGGTCTGAAGTGTGTTTGGACAAATGATGTTGATATGGATTTATGTGATGTTTATTCTAATCTCAATATGGACTGGTTGTAAACCAAAAAAAAGGATTTGCTTGTATCAAAATTCTTGGCTCTCTTCATCAAATTTAGTAACTTACTTTGTGAATAAATGGGGTAACATTACATTTGCTGTTACGCTGCAGCCATAGACAAGAACTCAAAGGTTTGGGCTCTCTTTATTAAAGTTAGTGGAAAAATAGCAATTTGAATCATATGTTAAAAATAAATAAACATGAGGTGACACTAGCAATGCTAATGCCACTGTTGCCAGCAGAACTGCATTTGAAAGTGAAAAGTAGTTTAAATGCTGTTGTCATCACCAAATATTCCATAACAGTCAAGCAGCAACCACATAAGTCAGTTCAACCCATGTGATATCACTAGTGACACACTACACCAAAGACTTGTGATGACTTGATTTGTCAAACCAACCAAGAAGTCAACAGAACACAGACAACGCTGACGTCAAAGAGAGATCATGTCTACGAGAACGACAGTTTAAAGGGTAAACATGCAACGCCATTGTATTTCCGTTACTTCCTGTCATCTTCGTCTTATGCCCCTATTTCCTGTGTCCCACCTACTGTTTCTCATTGGCTGCAACGTGCGTTTGCAGTTGGGTCAGTAATCAGAACACGCTACCCGAGAAAAATTCAAACATGTTTGGCTGACTGCGACTGGTTCGGGTCTGGTTCTGTGCCATACCAAACATAACATAACCAAGACCTCTTACAACAAGGAAATGACAACTCAGCTCCACCCAGCTTCAAGATAAAAACAGATCTAATCAGCTGCAGTAAGTGGAAAGATGTGTGAGCTGGCTAATTTTCCCCAAAGAGAATAACGTGGAAAACACGTTAGAGTTTCATAAACATATTATGTTTATGAAACTCTAACGTGTTTGCCAATCAAGATAAGGTTGGAGATCCTGGGAAAACGCTTCATTTTTCATTTTTGTGACAATGCATTAATAAATTGATCACAATCGGGGTGTGAAGAGGATTTTGAGCAATACAGTAATGCTCCAGAAAATGATCTCCCACCCTAAAATGTATAGAGAAAATGTGCATTTAAAGGTGAAGTAAGTAGTTTATAGTGCCATCTAGAGGAGAGGCTGAAATTTACAACAAAGAACTGCTCCTCTGCTCACCCCCTCCCTTCCCTGAGCGATACGGTATCCTCAGCCGGTCAAATGTCGTCCTCGTCGTCTTTCTCTGTGTCAGCAGATGAGGTTCATGAGGCGAGGGAGAGGGCGAGCTACCGCGGCCGTAGCAGACGAAGCGGAGAGAGTGGAGGCGGGACTTACCGCTACAAGTAAAGCAACGCTTGATTTGTTTTCTCATGTTTGTCCTTACAGGCTCCCGTAGAAACATGGCGTCGTGGCAATGCAGTAGCCGGCCCGCGACTTTGTTATTTTACATGACTTTTTGAAACACTACGAAAATGAAACAAAGAATATTATACAGCGACTAGACAATGCAGAAGCACATAATATGTATAAAAAAGTGGATTTTGGGTCATATAAACCCATAAATACTACACAGTGTCCCTTTAAGTGTGTTTCCATCCTCAGCTGTCAAGTTAATGTTGGTAGTTAGTTCACCAAAAGCAGTAGGTCTTTTTTTTCATCATGGCTATTTACACCTGTTACTATCTATAATATTTCATTACTTCTTCCTTCTGGATTTAATTATCCATAACAGACACAATCCTGTGTGTGCTTTCGAAAGACCGATGTGTGAGAATTAGTGACATCTAATGGACCTAGGGGGGTTCTCTGCTCACTCGTTTCAGGAGGAAACTGTGGTGACTTTCACAAACCAAAAAGGATGTCATTCTTCTTCTGTGTGGCAAGCTTATGCTTCAAAATGCACAATGCACATTCTGGTTGGTTTGTCTGTCCGGGGGCTGCTGTAGAAACAAACAGATATAACACGAAGCTATTCCACTTAAGTGCATTCAAAAGGCTTAATCTAAGACTACACTTACTTATGGGTTGTATATTCAATTTCATGCCAACAAATCCACATTAATGGAACAGTGCAGCATTAATATTGTTTTCCTAAAATGCAAAGATCTAGTATTTCAAGGGTAGAGAGAGTATTATCTGGCTGTCACATGCTCATGCAGTATTAGAGGAGACACGTCTTATTAGTTGTGTGAGGTTGCTCGATGTGCTGTGTTGAGTGGCTGATTTCCTGACCTTTAAATAGTGCACAGGATGCCAAAGCTGCCATTGCTTTGTGACAGACGGTTTCATAACAGCTGTTAAAACAGGCCTGCTGATGAGGGCTAATGGAGATGGAGATGATATGAACTGGTCACTGTGACCCACCATTCCCAAGCAAATGTTATGTAATCCTCTGGGGATTGTTGCTGCATGTTTGTCTCCATTTGCAATGGAGCAGCTCTCTCAACTGATGTGCTTTTGTTGGTGTAAACAGCATAAAGTGCATGCACTTTTTATGTGTGCAAGCACAGGGACGCAAAGGAATGTTATGTTATCAGCTTGAAACCATAAACATGCACACAGCATTAAAGCCCAGGCCTAAAGAGCAAATTCTGACTGGAGTTGACTTACAGTCCATTGGTATGATGATGAGCTGCAATTGTTTTTTCAGTAGCACGGTACACCAGCCTGTGCTCGAATGCAACACGGTCACAATCAGTAACAATTTCTGTCATGCTTTGCACGACTTTCCTCTTAAGCAACATGCATTAAGCAGTGTATTTATAATAGCGAAATTATATAAATTATTAAAGGTCCCATATTATATCCTATTTCTCCAAGTTATATTATATATACGCTCTGTTTAGTAGTATCTCTTTAAAAAAAAAAAAAAAGGGAAATTGAAACTTAAGGGACAGGAAATGACATCAGCCACTGAGGCTACTGGGAGCTAACAGCAGTTAGCATTTGAAAAGTGATCCTTTGCAGACTCTAGCAGGCGCATTGCCGTCATATATAACACGTATCCACTGGACAGATAAATCCTCTGAGGCTGGAAGTTTGTGTAGGACTCTGTGCTGCACTGTGGAGCCAAGAATAGAACTTTTCATGGACTTCCGGTTTTCAGATACCGTTGCCCTCGCCAGCACTCTCGCGTGTTTTATGGATAAAGCGGAGCTC
This sequence comes from Microchirus variegatus, assembly GCF_963457635.1. Lineage (NCBI taxonomy): Eukaryota > Metazoa > Chordata > Actinopteri > Pleuronectiformes > Soleidae > Microchirus > Microchirus variegatus. Next base: position 27,848,430 of record NC_139809.1, read on the forward strand.
TGCGAGACAACAATTCCAAGACTTTTAGCGTCTTGTGACGTCCCAAGGAACGCAAAAGTCAACATCGCGTGTTTTATAGTACTTAGACTGAGGAGGACCGTGCCGGGTAACTGCTAACATCGGCACTCCTGGATGTTTGGTGGGGCTCCTGGCTGGGGTGCCACAGGGTCGGGCATGGCGGTTTCCCCGCCTATACTTGGGAGCTCTGCCCTGGACTGGCTTGGGGTCTTCCCGTCTTCCATCTTCGGGGGGCCCCCTGGCTCGGGGTCCTACGTGGGCCTCTGCCTGCCCCTCCTGGGGACGGGGGGCGTGCGGTCGGTCTCTGGTATGTGGTGGGGGTGGTTGTGGCGGGCTCTGGCCCGCTTTCCCGGTGGGCGGTCTGGGGGGGGGGGGGTTCTGCCCCCGCCGGTGGTGGGCTGGCCCTGCCCCGGGGCGCTAGCAGGCTCTTGGTGCCTGGGCCTCTTCAACCTGCCTGGGTGTGGGGTGGCTTGGCCTCTGTCCGTAGCTTTACCGCCGTCTGCCCCCGCGGACTGACCCTGTGTGGGGGGGCTTCCGCCCCGCACCCCTCCGGCTGGTCTTCTACGGGGTAGATGCCTTCTACAGAATAACCCGGTCCAGTGATGGTTAGTTGTAAAGATCATGGTATCACATTAATCTAACTCGCCTCAGTAGTAGCATGTTTGGCTTGTGACCCAAAATAAGATTTGAATAAAGCGGAAGAATCATGCTAAACATAGCAGCTGACTATTTGCATTGAACAAAATAAAGTATCAAAACACCTATAAATAGTCACAAGTCAGGCTTGTAGCTCGATGTGAGGGACATTGAGCTGCATGCAAATGTCAACATGCTAACTTACTCACAAAAACTAAGCTACCATGGCAATGGTAATATTTTGGTGAGCACAGCTCACGCTGATTTGGTTTTGCACATTTTTAGTCTCAAATATAATGTGAGGTTGTGTGACAAATATGACCAGATGATGGCACAAGAAGAAAAGTTGGGTTCATCATGATGTGATGATTACGGAAATCTATTCACTATTTGCAGAGTTACTGTAGTTTGAAGTGAACTAATGGATTTAGAGGTGTTAACAAAAAGATATTTGACATTTAGAGAAATACTGCAACAAAAAGATTGCTCTGCTCTGTATGGTGGGACGAGAACTTTATTGACTGAAGTGTCACACAAAACTAAAGAGTTGATCTTTGACTTTAGGGAAGACTGAAAACTAAAAACTTGCTTTGTTTGGAATATTTCAATAACATGTCAGATGTGTCATGGTTGAACTTCCATCACCTGCAGCTGTATGAGTCATCACTGACACGATGAAGTTATTCTTCTTTACTCATGTAATGCAAACCGAATGCAAATGGTTGTTCTCTTCCTGTATTTGAAAACACAAGTCTCAATTTGTATGTTCCGTACATCCACAGTCATGTACTTTAGACCTCTTCCAGTGTAAATATAAACATTGTAATAATAGCAGAACAAATAAGAAAGAAAGAAAGTGTATGATGATTGTATATTGTTTTTGCATATCTCCTGTAAGTGCAGCTGGAATGATCTTCAAAGAACAGAACAGACACATACGCACAAATTGTCCCGGTTCAAGTTCATCAGTCGTTTTTTTGAATGTTTGTGCTTCATCAAAGAAGTCATAAGCAGGAAAGGAACTTAAGCATTTCAAGGTCCGAACCAAATAAAGAAGACAATGGAGGAATTTCCTAATCGGGCAGACATACTGTACATACATGCATTGGCCATCAGCCACAAACTGGAGGTGTTTATCAGACATTTCAGCTGAAGAATGTGTACAATATACTGCGAGAGGATGTGCACAATGTGAAGCTGTATCCTTCATATACAGGAGGACACCAGTGAGCAAACACAGTCAGGACATTTATGTGGTAAAATGATAACAGTCTGATTTGGAAATGGCCTGACTTTTTTTTTTATTATTATTACAAAATGTATTCAATACTTGAGGCAAAATCTGGCTCAACTCTACTCACACTTACACTTTTTTGCTTTTCCATTAGAGACAGTACCTGGTGCTTTTACTTACTTACCTGCTGTGGATGGTCAGTGCATTTTAATCAAGTAAAAATAGGTTTGGTTTTGTCCTCTCTTTATTTTTCAACACTTTTTTTACCCCTGTGTGTGAAATCTCTAAAGACAGGACGTGTTCTTGTGATCTAGTGTCTTTTCACACTGACTTTAGTTACTTTTCATTGACAGTAGTTAGTAGTAACACTGTCAAACAATCTCCAAACACTAGATAATGAATGACAGCAAGCTGGGAATCGTATCTTATTTTACTTCCAACTGCTCCTGTTTTTAGCTAGACTTGTCACTTTTACTGTTTTTAGTTAGACTTCACTGTTTTCATTATTTTTGCCACTTTAACATTGTCTTGATATTTCGGATATGCTTAATCAAATATAATAATACTCCAGAACATGCTCTCTCAGTTTCACTGTACACTGTGAGGAATGTGCAGTGCACTTTTGGTCAAAAGAGTTTCTTAGTCACATCTATTATCTGAGCAGGATACTTCTACTGTAACTCTGCTCTCCATCTCTTCATCTGCATGTCTTTGTTTATGTTTTGCCAAAATCGCCATAATTGCCACTATGACCCATGAGCCTGTTGTTTACATCTCCACTGTCAGAGCTTGTTGTTTTTGAATTTGAACACGGGAGTAAACATTAGACTTCTAATCTCGCATTTGAAACTGTCCCGTCTGAAAAGCCCCCCGAAGGGATCGTACAATGTTAAAAAGAGAAGTTTCAGACAGCAGTGGCGTGGTCGCTGTGACAGGCAGAGCCCTGCGGCAAGGGCGGAAATGCAAGGGGAAGGCGTTATCGCTGCACACTCCATTACAACTTCCATTAAAGACATCTGAGTTCTCAATATTTTTGGTTCTCACACATTCATGCTGTGGAAAGCAATTTATTGTTAGTCCTTTTTTGGTTCATTCTCAGTGTAAAACTGGGCGCCTGGGTCTGACAGTGAGAGTTGCAACCAGCGATAACGCTATGGTCAGAGAGCGAGTGTTGAAACAAGTGATAAGGGTTACGCCCAAAATCACTCGTTCCTGGCCCCATTGCGGACATTTCCTGAAAATTTCAGCCAAATCCGTCCACGACTTTTTCGAGTTATCTTTCTAACAGACAGACAGACGGACAAACGGCGACGAAAACATATACCTCCTGGTGGAGATCAATAAATGTCCACATGCTACATATACCTCGTCAAATAATCCACTGTCCATAATCACCTGCGTTTACAAGCATCTTAAAAGTCAGATTTTAGTCAGACTTCTGTTCTCTTAAAGGTGAAGTAAGTAGTTTATAGTGCCATCTAGAGGAGAGGCTGAAATTTTCAACAAAGAACTGCTCCTCTGCTCACCCCCTCCCTTCCCTGAGCGCTAGGGTATCCTCAGCCGGTCAAATGTCGTCCTCGGGCCCCGCAAAAACATTTCTGGCAGCCCGCAATGAATTACATTTGATAGTTTTAATCCAGGAGATACTAAGTTTGTTAAATGTTCATTGGACATTACTGGATACAGAACAATAAGTGTAAACTGTACAACTGCAATCTGGTCATTAAAATTATTACAAATCTCTCTGGGTTTTTTTCCTTTTTCTTTCCTTTGGCGGCCCTCAGTCCAACCTTGGGTTCCTAAATTGGCCCTCAGGTATCAAAACTTTGAGAACCCCTGTCTTAAAGTCATGTAAACACGTTAGTCTGACTAACTAACTAATCAAGCTAGTCTTAGTCGGACTAACACACCTGGATAATGTGACTCCTGCATGTATAAGTTGGACTGGGGTTTGTGATCTGCACATGCATACGATCCATCTCACCGTACATCGTCGTACGCGGCCAATAAATACGTAGATTTGCCTGTCTTAGTCGGACTATGTTATTAGCTCACTTAAGCTGTGCATGTAAACGTACTCTGATTCTATTATTTTATGTTTAAAAGTGGCCTGGTGCTGCATTATCTGTAGATCTGAGGGATTACTGTGTAATGAGTTGATTTAGATCAGGAAGTAATGGATTACTAACAAATAAAGAACAGATATAGGCTACTGATGAACATGTGTATTTGTATATGGTGAACATTTATAACGTATCATTTATTGTTTTGTGTACTCTCGAGTATAGAGGAGGTTTGCCCTCTAAACCCACAAATGAGATGCATTATATTAGTTTCTCGGGAAGTTCTCGTCAGCTGTTCATGAAAGAGTTGCCTCCTCCAGCAATTCAGCGTTGCACTTCCACAAAGGCAGAGTGGTCACGAGACAGATTTTGAAAATGAAAAAAAGTCACTACAGTCGATCAAAACTTAATTAATCCTTGTGTCCTACAATGCTAAGGCACTATCTGTTTTATTCATTGCCGCCTTTTTCTCACACCCCATTCACAGCCCAATTTACACTCGGGGTGTGAATGGGGTGTATGTTGCACTTATATGGGGTGTATAAGTACAGCTTCACTATGAATGCATCATGAATGATCAGATTGCTGAGCTCATATTCATGAGAAAACCAAGTTCCTCTTTCACTAGTTCCTAATTTGTTCCTGTAAAGATATGGAGAGTTGTGTGACAAGTAATGACATCTTCCTTTTAATCGTGATACCATGTCTGTATGTTTTGTTCAAACATGCACTTTTTTAATGGAGCTTTGCATTAGTTCATGCAGGAGACGGCAGATATGAACACCCCATCTATAACGTGGACATGGACCCACTGCCCTGCATACACCTGATTCAGATAAGTGGGTCGTTATCAGGCTTCTGCAGAGCTCGTTGGTGAGCTGACCATTTGAATCAGGTGTTTTGAAGCAGAGAACCTTCTAAAACATACAGGGCAGTGGCTCCCCAGGATCTCAGGATTGAGAAACACTGAAATCTATTTATTTATTATGCAGTTTTTCCACCTTCGCCTCGGCTCTGCACAGCTCAACTCTACCTCTATCGTTTGGTTGGTTTTCCCGTTTCCTCCTCAACGTGGGCGGAGTCATCGCCGCATGGCTGCACGAAACGGCCATGACTTTGTTTTTCCACACTACACACACAAACTAGTGACTAGTGACCTGTAAAGCAGTTGTTTTCAGTGTACTGAGTCCCTGTTGATTAAAAGGTTTTGTTCACTACTTCCTCCATGGCCGGAGCACAGACTACGTCCGACAGTCACTGAAATACAGCGGCAGGGTTTGTGACGATTCCGCGTTCTGCTCGCGATCGCAGCTTTCAGCACTGCTGTCGCTAAATACACCAGACTCCATTTTCTTGCTAAATGTTGGAGATTAGCACACTTTTTGAGGTCAATTTTTAAGTCATTTGAAATTATCTACAGTTCGCCATTGTTTTGTTTGATTCTTGTCTCGGAAGGCTCCTCCCTCACCTGTTTCTTACTACGCCAATGCTGCCTCACACTGCTGCCACCACCATCCCAGCCTCCACAGTTCGAGATCAGAATCTCGTCAAACAGGCACAAAAGCTTAAAGGTCACATAGAGTGGTCCTGTTGCACATATATGTGAGTTATGGAGGTCTACTTACATACATTAACTTGTTTTACGGTCAAAAACCTCCTAGTTGCTGTAAACGAGCCGATAGAAATCTCTCTTTTCTGACGGTGTTTCCCAGCCGCAGATTTGAGACTAAAATCTCTCAACCTGGAAGTGACATATTCCGCACATCCGCTCACAGAAGCGCAGCTCCCCCCTCTGGAACGGTGGATGCACTGCTACTCATTATCAAAACATTGTTTTAACAGTGTTTAAAAATAGCTTCTTCACGACTCCCCGCCGCAGTCCCTTTTATGACTTTGACCCAGAGTCAGAAGACACTGTCGCTCGTGAAACACCTCCACAACGGTGTTTCTTCTTCTGCGGTTCAATGTACGCAACCGGATGTGCCCGGACGAGCAGGACGATCGGCTGTTCAGAACCGCTGTTTACGTAACCATAACGGGTTTTTTCAGAAATCTCACTGAGCCCGAGATTACAAGAAAACACAGCGTTCTCAGCAGTGGCTGAACTGTTTGTTTAGAACCTTCAGGGCTTCGTAAACAAGGTAATGACGCAGATACACACTAAAAAACAGCGTTAATTGGAACTTCCGGTCTAGGTCCGCTTTAAAATGTTATTTAATTTCTTGCTTGGGGTCGGTCTTGTACTGGGATTTACTGCATCGCACCAACTTTAACTCCATTTCCATTTGTTGCAATAAATGGTTCAATCATGATGAACGTTTTCCTGACTGTACTTTTTTTATTTATTTTTTATTTACCATTTCAGGAAAAAGAGCTTCCCTTCACATCTAACTGACTGCGACAGCCTTCGGTCATCAGAGGAACATTTTTTTTCAGCTCCCTGCTTCAGTGTAAATGTGCAGCCGCCGGATAAGCTGCCTATCTGCTTCAGACTGTGTTTCACGGCTCCTTATATGAAGACTGGAAGCTGCCATCGTCATCTGGACATGATGATGAGTCACAGTCAAATCTGAGATTGGCATCAGTTTAGTAACTGACAGGAAGGCTTTAATATTGATGAACTAGTTGACACTCACCCACCTGACTGAATAATCTCTCTAGCAGCAGATATCATGAGACATGGTTGTGGAGATTATTGTCATTCACAAAGACACCAGCAGTGAACCATTAGTGCCACTAGATGCCTCCACACGTCAACAGAGGAATGTGTTAATATATACAGTTGACATTTAGGGCCAATTCCAATTCCTATCTTAACCCTTAATCTTAACTGGTCCTCAAAACCAAGTGTTGAGGGTTATTTTGTCACTTAGAAATGGGACACCCCTTAAATGCAGATACGTCTTCAGATTGTAGGGGGCAGAATAACGCGAAAGCTGCGTCCAGTCTGTCAACTCCAAAAAAGAAGAAGAAGAAGAACACATTTACGTCAGGATTATTTATTTATTATTTTATTTCAGTCAAGTTATTAGGTTGTCAGTTAGTTATAAGATGATACTCATACAAATACCACAACCACAGACATATTCAGCTGACAGTTACCACACACCACGGCTTATTGAAAAGTAAACCATAGCAAACGATCGCGTGTCCGCACCGGCCGGCTATTGACAAAAGATCGTAAAATTAAAATAAATGTTACGCAACAATGACGTCAGTAATCCATAATATGGGCCTAAACTAAGATAATACAATGGTTTTCATCATTTTTATATCTCTATTAACAAAGAAAGTACTTAATTTGAATCGCACTCGCTTCGCTGCTTTCGACGCCATCTTTCTTATGTGAAAACACGCAGTGCATTCTGGGTAGCCCTCGCTCCCAAGGGTGGTCTCGGAAAATCTCAATATTGAGGGCGATACAGCCCTTAAACTCGAGAATCGGGACAGCACTTGCACTAGAGGGAGAGCACATTTTTGAGATTGAGGGTTAAGATTGAGGGTTAAGATTGAGGGTTAAGCAAGGAATTGGAATTCACCCTTACTCTAATTTAAGCTTCTTAAAGTAAAAGTTCTTAAATGTATATTCAAGTAGAAGTGAACCAAGAACAAAATGCAGCTTCAGAACTGACCTACTCCACCCACTAGTGTTTAGTGTCAATGTGTGAGAATATGAGGAAGTGATGTAACATGTCAGTGTGGGTGAAGCAGACAGCTCAAGGACACGGCGTTGTATCATTAATTTGGTTAGATGATGCTTTCGCACTCGCTGTTTATACTGAGTGATAGTGACCTTGTATGTGTGTGTGTGTTTGTGTGTCGAGGTGAGCTCATTTTAAAAAGGGATGAGGAGGAAGTGAGTATGAGGAAGTACAGAGGAGTTCATTAGGTGATTGGAGCGGGGGGGGGGGGGGGGGGGGGGGCGGGTCGGTATATGGACAGAAAGGATTGGACATATTTGTTGTGTTGTTGGGGTTGTGGATGGCATGCAGGAGGATTTTAAATTCTGAATTCTGAGATGTAGGATGGGGGTGATGTGGTGGAATGAGGGGGTTCTGGTGATGATGCCTATATATGGGCCACTTCCACCCTGTCACACAAATTCATAGTGCTTTACAGGCAGGAAATACATTTGAAATGAAAACACAATCAATTAAAAAAATCAAGTAAAGAAATTTAAACCATTTAAAACGTCAAACAATATAAAATCAAGCAGAAATGAATGTAATTTAAAATCAAGCAGAAATTTAAACACAATAAATTCAAAAATCAATTATGAAATTAAAACAATTTAAAACATTAAACAATTTAAAATCACGCAAAAATTAATAAATAATGCAATTTAAAATTATAATTTAAAAAATTATTAAAATCATTAAAAAGGAAAGTTTAAGTGGTAATATACATACTGTATATGACATACTGTAATATAATCATTTATTCTGTTCTAAAATTAACTGTGAAAATGACACATTCTGTGTCAGTTTTAAACCATAGTATTACTTCAGACTAACCAGTGTAACGAGTGTTTCCCCCGTGTTGCATAATAACATGTGGGTCACAAATTTCCCTCGGGAGTCGTTGGGGAACCAAAAACAGGTGTAAATGGTTAAAAACTGGGTTTATATTCCTCAGGTGAACACAAGCTAAAGTAGAGAAAGTATAACAGAGTGCAAATCTCCCGCCAAGGCTGTTCAGTTTCCTCCTGTGTCAAAACATTGCCCTACTTTGCAAGGGTAACACTTTGCATCATCTCTTCTCTGGTCCATAACTTACATCTCACCCTAATTGTCATCTGAATCGCTTATTTACTTTCTGAGTCTTAGCTCAGTAGCAAAAGCTCAGTAGCAAAGACTGTTACAAGAGGAAGTTGATCTATGGAGTTTGCATGTTGTCCACGTGTTAGCGTGGGTTTTTTCCGGGTACTTGTTTTCTTCAGTCATAGAAAGAGTACTGAAATATTCTCCTCGAGTAACAGTACCACTGTTTTGATGAGAAATGTACCCGAGTACATGTCTAAAAATGTACTAAAAGTTAAGTAAAAAAAAAAAATAGGTTGTTTAAAATGCATTGAGAGTAAAAGTTAGTTTTTTTTAACAAGGTTGGGGTTCTTTCTTGTGTTGTGCAAAAAGGACGAGGGGACACAAATCTCACATGAATTGTTTTTAATTAAAGGCAAATTTTTACAAATTAAAGTGCTGATAAAATAAAATATGTAAACATATAATGTATCAGTCAAAATGGGTCAAAGGTCACAAATGTCACTCATGAACGCCAATACACCTGTCCACATCATTCACTTATCCTCTGTCCACATCATTCACCCGTCTGTCCTCATCATTCACCCGTCTGTCCTCATCTTTCACCTGTCCTCGTCATTCACCTGTCCTCATCATTCACCTGTCTGTCCTAATCATTCACTTGTCCTCATCATTCACCTGTCTGTCCTAATCATTCACCTGTCCTCTTCATTCACCTGTCCTCATCATTCACCTGTCTGTCCTAATCATTCACTTGTCCTCATCATTCACCTGTCTGTCCTCATCATTCACCTGTCCTCTTCATTCACCTGTCCTCATATTTCACCTGTCCTCTTCATTCACTTGTCCTCATCATTCACCTGTCCTCATCTTTCACCTGTCCTCTTCATTCACCTGTCCTCATCACCTGTCTGTCCTCATCATTCACTTGTCCTCATCATTCACCTGTTGTCATCTTTCACCTGTCCTCATCATTCACCTGTCCTCTTCATTCACCTGTCCTCATCATTCACCTGTGCTCATCTTTCACCTGTCCTCATCTTTCACCTGTCCTCATCATTCACCTGTCCTCATCTTTCACCTGTCCACATCTTTCACCTGTCCACATCTTCCACATGGACTCGTCATTCACCTGTCCTCATCATTCACATGTCTGTCCTCATCATTCACATGTCTGTCCTCATCATTCACCTGTCTGTCCTCATCATTCACTTGTTGTCATCTTCACCTGTCCTCATCATTCACCTGTCCTATTCATTCACATGTCTCATCTTTCACCTGTCCTCATCATTCACCGGTCCTCATCTTTCACCTGTCCTCATCTTTCACCTGTCCACATCTTCCACATGGACTCGTCATTCACCTGTCCTCATCATTCACATGTCTGTCCTCATCATTCACCTGTCTGTCCTCATCATTCACTTGTTGTCATCTTTCACCTGTCCTCATCATTCACCTGTCCTCTTCATTCACATGTCTCATCTTTCACCTGTCCTCATCATTCACCTGTCCACATCTTTCAACTGTCCTCATCATTCACCTGTCTTCATCCTTCACCTGCTCATCGTTCACCTGTCCTCATCGTTCACCTGTCCACATCTTTCACCTGTCCTCATCATTCACTGCCAAAGTTTCCGGTGTGTGATTTATTTAATTTTATTTTTTTGGTCAGGCTAACATTTTCTTTTTTTAACTCAGTAACGGACGTTATTTAAAATCTAATAAAGCACAGTACTTCCACAAAAAAAAACATAACGTAAAAGTAAAATTACACATTATTAACACAAAAAAACATACTCGATTAGAGTAATGCGAGTACATGTAATTCATGACTTGTTAGGAGGAGGAGGAGGAGAAGAGGAGACTGTAGATTGAATGTGAGTGTGAATATGAGAGAGAGCGTCTCTGTATGTCACACTACTCTTGTCTAATGTCAGCTGATAGGCTCCATGACCTTCACAGGATAAGCAGTGTAGACAAAGGATGAGTGGATATTTATGTCAGTATACTGTCAAGCCTAACGACTTTTTGTGGTCTGTTTTTCTTGCGTTCAGAAGTCAAAAAGATATCGAAAGTGCTATTTAAAAAAACAGTTTTGGCAAAGCTGTCGTATTTGTGTTGAACGGATAGAGCTGTTTTCTGCTGGTCAGTCCACAAAGCTGCTAACAGGGAAAGGGTACCATATGGCAGAGCAGGAAGGAGGGAGAACGAGAGCACAACACATTAGAAGGGAGAGAGACGAGCAATGACAGTGTTGTAGGGAAAGAGAGAGAGTGGGAGTGGGAGGGAGGGAGGGAGGGAGGGAGGGAGGGGGCAGATCGTAGGAAGTGAGAGGGAGAGCGCGCTGGTGAATAAGCATGAGCGGCGAGAACGTGAAGATGACAAACAATCAGACAGGAAAAGAGGATAGACCTGTGGGTGATGATGAGCTGGGGGTGAGAATCAGGGTGAGGCAAAGGAGGTGAAAGCGGAGTGTTTATGTGTGTGTGTGTGTGTGTGTGGGTGTGTGTGTGTTATTACATTATTTGGTGGTGTTACACATCGTCACGTGTCAGGAGTGAGTTTGATACTGAACAAAATCAAAAGGGGGAAAAGGAAAACAGAATAGAATTAAATATGGCATAAAAACAGGCATCTTGCTTTAAAGGTGAAGTAAGTAGTTTATAGTGCCATCTAGAGGAGAGGCTGAAATTTACAACAACGAACTGCTCCTCTGCTCACCCCCTCCCTTCCCTGAGCGATACGGTATCCTCAGCCGGTCAAAGGTTCGTGAGGCGAGGGAGAGGGCGAGCTACCGCAGCCGTAGCAGACGAAAGCGGAGAGAGTGGAGGCGGGACTTCCGCTACAAGTGAAGCGACGCTTGATTTGTTCTCTCGCGTTTGTCCTTACAGGCTCCGGTAGAAACATGGTGTCTCGCTGCTAACAGTGGCAATGTGACCGTGGCCCGCGACCATGTTATTTTACATGACTTTTTGAAAACACTACGAAAATGAAACAAAAACTATTATGCAGCGACTAGACAATGCAGGAGCACATAATATGTATAAAAAGTGGATTTTGGGTTATATAAACCCATAAATACTACACAGTGTCCCTTTAAAGAGAGAAGTCATATGACGGGGAGCCATGCACTTGGAGGATTGTGCTTTTGAAATGGCCAGGTGGGTGAATGCATCAGCACACAATGTCATATTAACAGTGAAGTTGCGAAAGACAGAACTGGACTGATATTGGTATCGGTTCAATTTCCAGGCTGTGATAGTTGTGTTGTGTCAGACGCAGGAAAGTGGTATCAACCAAAACCATAATATGTACATCGAGAGAATCCGTGCAGTTTATTGTAATGGCCGGAAATGTATCCTCGGGCTTTTATTAGTCAGGCATTTTGATTATTTTGTAATATATTAATGCGTAACTCAAAACATGTGATCTACTTTGTGATAACCATCTCATGCAGTTAAATCCTCATAATGTGACAGTATCAATAGATTTTTTGTCCCCACAATGTAATTAATACTCTCTCTCTCTCTCTCTCTCCCTCTCTCTCCAGGTCCCTTGCTCGATCTCCCACATCCTGGCTCTGTTGCCAAGGCTACCGTACAGCCTCTTGCTGCATATATAGACGAAGCTGCCGCCTGTGGATCTCTCGCTGCTCCAGGATACAAACAAAAGAAATATCCATCAGACTTTTATACCTATATCTCTCTTCCACACACACACACACACACACACACACACATACACTCACACCCACACGTCTGTGGATTGCGCCTTTCCAAACCTCGCACACATCGCTCGCCTCTTGTCGTCCTCTCACTGTTGTCAGTGTGTCTCTCCTTCCTCAGCGCAAATACACACTCGTTCTACTCCCAGACAGAGGAGCAGTGAAGGGATTGGCGTGGTGCGTGGTGCTTGGCTCCTGCTTCCTCTGGCTTCTGAGGGTGCAAAGAAGCAGATGGCAGTGTGAAGACGGGGCTCAGCCAGGTAAGAGGACTTAGCCTAACCAGACTTAAGGCTGTGGATGAGTGACTGCTCCAGCTCTCCTCCTCCTCTCCTCCTCTCCCTCTTTCCCTCCTCTCTGTGGCTGTGCGACATGAGGTGAATACCAATTTCTCAGCAAAGCAACCCACGGTTCATATGGCTTGCTTGCGCTTTCCCGGCTGTGAAAAGGTAGGGATGTGTGTTGGTGATGGAGGCTGTGTAATAATGTGAGTGAGTGTGTGTGTGTGTGTTTTTCTCACATTATTCAATCTGGTCCTTTGCCAACAGGTTGGCTCGTTGGCGTGCTTTATCATACTCCACGTCTCCTCTCGTATAGATGTTATTATTCAAATCTCCATTTCCTTCCCCCGTGTTTGTATCACGTCTGTGTGACAGTGTGGGAGTCAGCAGCGGAGTGAGATGCAACAGTCCACCTCCGTGGGTGATTCATTACTAATCCATCCAACTCTGCACCGTGTGGTCTCTTGAGCTCGCCGTAGACATGTACGTGATATGAATGGTGTTCTTGCCTTAGCATGAATGACTGCGAGAGAGAGAATGCCATTCCTGCACTGCTGTTCTGATGCAGTGCAATCATGGAACACACTCCTTTGTCACACGGGGGGGGGGGGGGGGATCCAGATTTATCTCCAACAGCCTGTGAATCAATTCGCTATGCAGCATATTTAAATTATTTACACAGTAGGCTCAATTGTAAGTTTTTGAATATGTGTGTTAATGAGATTTCTCTTTGAAATGCCCCCTGGAGCTGCTGCAAGAGATTGTAGGAGTGTATGTAAACAATAGAGCCAATCGATTATCCGTCTCTGTGATATACTGGAGAAAAGCTACGGGCTTCGCCGGGTATTTCATTTTAAGGTCATTTTTGAGCTTATGCGTGTATTAATATCAGGATTCCGCGCGAGTGTTTCATCTCGAAGAGAAGGGCTGATGAGGCAGGTCTCGGCCCTCGTGACTTTATCTCACGTTACCGTCCCATCATCACTTTCAGCAAGAGCTTCCTCTTACCTCGTCTCTCCCTGCCGCACGAGCACTTTGACGACACGCTCAATACTTGTTCACCTGGAAACAGCGAGCTGTGCTGTGATGAAGCCAAAAAAACAAATCCTATGTGTTGACAGAGGAACAAAACATGAGACCACACTAAGGGTGAATTCCAATTCCTTGCTTAACCCTCAATCTTAACCCACAATCTCAAAAATGCGCGCTCCCTCTAGTGCAAGTGCTGTCCCGATTCTCAGAAAAATTAAGTTGACGGGCGAGTTTAAGGGCTGTATCGCCCTCAATATTGAGATTTTCCGAGACCACCCTTGGGAGCAAGGGCTACCCAGAATGCTTTGCGCGTTTTCACATAACAAAAATGGCGCCGAAAGCAGCGAAACGAGTACGATACAAATTAAGTATTTTCTTTGTTAAAGGTGAAGGAAGTAGTTTATAGTGCCATCTAGAGGAGAGGCTGAAATTTACAACAAAGAACTGCTCCTCTGCCCACCCCCTCCCTTTCCCTGAGCTCTACGGTATCCTCAGCCGGTCAAATGTCGTCCTCGCCGTCTTTCTCCGTGTCAGCAGATGAGGTTCGTGAGGCGATGGAGAGGGCGAGCTACCGCGGCCGTAGCAGACGAAGCGGAGAGAGTGGAGGCGGGACTTCCGCTACAAGTAAAGCGACGCTTGATTTGTTCTCTCACGTTTGTCCTTACAGGCTCCGGTAGAAACATGGCGTCTCGCTGCTAACAGTGGCAATGCAACCGCGGCCCGCGACCGTGTTATTTTACATGACTTTTTGAAACACTACGAAAATGAAACAAAGAATATTATACAGCGACTAGACAATGCAGGAGCACATTATATGTATAAAAAAGTGGATTTTGGGTTATATAAACCCATAAATACTACACAGTGTCCCTTTAATAGAGATATAAAAATGATGAAAACCATTGTATTATCTTAGTTTAGGCCCATATTATGGATTACTGACGTCATTGTGGCGTAACATTTATTTTTATTTTACGATCTTTTGTCAAAAAGACTTCTTCTTCTTTTTTGGAGTTGACAGACTGGACGCAGCTTTCGCGTTATTCTGCCCCCTACAGTCTGAAGACGTATCTGCATTTAAGGGGTGTCCCATTTCTAAGTGACAAAATAACCCTCAACACTTTGTTTTGAGGGCCAGTTAAGATTAAGGGTTAAGATTAAGGGTTAAGATTGAGGGTTAAGATATGAATTGGAATTGGCCCAAACTCCTCTTGTCCCTGACCACAGGAAAGAGCTTTACACAGCTGTCACAGTGTATAGAGTCATGCTCCTGGG